>NC_134717.1:34514642-34822857 GCF_049634645.1 Pelodiscus sinensis
CCAAATAAACACAAACTTTACCTAATATTTAACCTAAATCTCCCTGGCTGCAGATAAAGCCTTTAATTTATTTTCCTATTTTTGATGGACATGGAGAACAACTGATTACCAACCTCTTTATAGCAGCCCTTAACTTATTTGCAAATGGTTATCAGGTTCCTTCCCTCACTCTTACTTCTCTCCCCCTCCCCCAGTCTTTTTTTCAATACTAAATATGCCCAGTTTATAGGTCAGGTATTCTAAACCTTTTATCATTTTTGTTGATTCTCAGACTTTTGTACTGGTGACTCCTTTCACATAGCAAGCCTCCACGCATGGCCTCTTTATAAATTAAATATATTTTAAGTGTGTTTTTAACACCATTACATTTTGGAGGTAAAGCAGGGATTGGGACGGAGGCTGACAGCTCATGACTTCCCATATAATAACTTTATGACATCCTGAGGGGTCCTGACCCCAAGTTTGAAAGCTCCTTCACTGGAAACTCCAGTTTGTACACATTCTTTCTAAAGAGTGGTGCCCAGAATTGAACACAGTATGCTAGCTGAGGCCTAAGCAGTGCCAAGTAAACTGGGACAATTACTTCCCAGGTTTCACGTACAATACTACTATTAATACATCTCAGTTTGATTTTTTTTTTGCACTTAATCATATTGCTGATTCTCATTCAATTTGTGATCCACTATGTCCACAGATTCTTTTCAGCAGTACTATTATCTAGCCAGTTAGACCATATTCTGTAGGTGTATATTGAATTTTTCCTTCCTAAGTGAAATACTTTGCACTTGTTTTAAGGGAATTTCCTCTTGTTGAATTCAGACTAATTTTCCAGTTTGTCAAGATAATTTACATTCTAGTGCTGTCTTCCTAAGTGCTTGTAGCTCTTCCCATATAGATGTTGTCTGCAGATTTTATAAGCATACTCTACACATTGTTAGCCAAGTCATTAATGAAAATATTGCATAGCATTGGACCCAGAACTGATTCCTGTGGGATTCCAGTAGATCCCAGTTTGATAGGGAACCATTGAATAACTAATCTCTAAATATAGTCTTTCAACTGATTGTACACACATTTTAGTAATTTCATCTAAGTAAGGTTATGCCTTATCACCCCATTGCCTTCCAGGTGCTTACAGATCATTTACTAATTTGTGCTAGTATCTTTCCAGATATCAAAGTTAGGTACACTGGTCTGTAATTCCTCAAGTCCTTTTTTTCTACCTTTTTAAATTTAGATATTTAAATTTTTGCCCTTCTCCATGGAGAAAGAGAGGTAGACCTCGAATGTAGCTGTGGCAGCACAAGTGGTGGGATGGACTAGCCATCCCAAATATATGCCTAGGGTCTTGGATGGGTACATGCTTGGGGCAGGCAGTCACTCCATCAGTTTGTACTGCTGCAGCAACACTCTCTTGCTCCTTGAGAACTGGAGCAGATATTTCTCTTAGAACTGGGAATCACCTCCCTCAACTCAATGAGTAGGCATACACTTGTGTGAAAAATATACATCTGCACTATAGCAGTTATAACAGTCTGCACAGTGGGTCCATGTTCTTTGTGTTGGAGGGATGATTTTGTTTCTCCTGCCAAACATCTCTCCTCCCATTTACTTCATCTTTGTACAAGGTCCAGAATTTAGTTAAAGAATTGCATTTCAGTTTTCATTTTATGGATTAGCAATACAAATGTAAATACTAAATTATGAAAAAGGTTAAGATCTCTCTTTGTCTCTGTGTCTCCCTCTCTCACACACATACATAACGTGGATGCTAGTATCTGTAATAATACACATTTCCTGTTTGCCTAGAAAATAATGAAGTAGTCCATGACACATAATTATCACAGCATTATTTCCCTGAATTTGAAGGGATTATTGTTTTTAAGTTACAGATCTAAATTGTACATTCTCTTGTACCCTTAGGATCCCAACCAAATCATTAGGATTGTGTGATATAACTGAATGCAGAATCTGGCCTAGACATTTTGCAGTATTCCTCTTTCCTATGTTACATATGCTTCCAAGTTATGAAATTCTTCCCTGAGTAATGTAAATCACTGGAGATTTTTGTATTATACTGTATTTATTCTTCATGCAGTCTATTACGGTGAAATTCATTCATGTCCACACAAAGCCCAACTGTATTTAGGATACCTTTAGCACTTAGTAAGAGCTTAAAATGTGACTTAAGAAGCGCAGAGGCTTTTTGCTGGGCCTTTCCTCAAGTGTGCATTTGACTTTAATATAATATTTTTAAAAAAGGCAGCACAGGATCACCAGAGAGTTTTATAGTACATTACTGAAATCACCAGAATGGTACAGAAGTTGAATTCATATAAACAATGGTTTTCTAATCAAAAGAAGTTGAACACTATTGTCTGGGAGGGCTATGCTCCAAAATAAATGTAGTATAATACTGTGGCTAGTAAACCTGATGTCAAAATCCATTAATACATAGTAAAATGCAGTAATATATAATATGAAGTTTTTTTTAATTAATTTTGAGACTGGCAAATTGAATGGCTGCTAATTAACAGCTTGCCCATTCATAACCAAATATTTGCAACTAGTCGTGGGAGAACCATTTAGAAAAATTGTAGATGTTCCCATGAAATATTTGTAGAGATTAGAATTCTCTTAAAATGCTTGTATTATGGGAAAATTTTCAAATTACAATAATCCAGTGATTTTTATCATATGAAAGTAGAATAAAATATCTCAGAATTGTAACCTGCTTGTTTAGATTCATCTGCTTGAGTTCTCTGTCTGTCTGTCTGTCTGGAATAGAGTTCATCACATATCAGAATTCTCATCCCATCACAAATTGCAATATTTTCAAATGTGTTTTAGAAATATATCCATTTTCCTATGGAAAACTTCATTTTTGTGGAAATCCCATTTTCTGTCCAATAACTGTTTCAAGTGATAGTGCCTGCCAGTTCTCATTGGAATTCTCATTGATTGTGGCAGAAAGCTGGACGATTTTTCTTGGTCTAGGGTTATGATACTTGTATAGCTTTCCTGCAGAACTTGATCCTGCAAGTTGCTTAGCATTTTTTGAATGGCACCTGAGAGTATTTAGGGTCAGAATTAGTCACCTAATGATGATATGGGGATTTTCAAGAGTGCCTAAGATTAGCTGCTTATCTCTGGAGTATCTAAGTAACTGCATCTTTAGGCTAGGGATGCTTATCAGATAGTCAACAAGTCACTCCTGCCCCCATGCTGCCTCTATCAGAAAGAGGCATCAAGGGGGGGGGGGAAGGAGAAGAAAGGGTACTTCAAAGCAGCAGTGCAACGTAGCCAGACCCCAGGCTCCACACAGTGCTGCCGCTTTGAAACATCGCTTGCAGCTCAGGGCCAGCTGGAGTGACCCTATGCTGCACATGGCATTTCAAATCAGCAGTGCCGCGTGGAGCCTAGGATCAGCTGGGGACTCCACCGCTGACCCCTGGCTCCATGCGGTGCTGCCACTTTGAAATGCTGTGGGGAGCCTGATGCCAGGTTCCCTGGGGCATTTCAAAGCGGCAGTGCTGCATAGAGTCCAGGGTTAGGCAGGAGTCCCCAGCTGACTGGGGGCTCCATGCGACACTGCTGCTTTGAAATGCTGCGGGGAGCACAGGGGTACGGGGGGGACTGCCCCGCTGGCCTGTGCTCCCCGCAGTGCTTCACCTTTGAAGTGCAGCAACAGACCTAGGCCTGTTGCTACACTTCAAAGGCGGAGGTGCCCATCGACTAATTGAATAGTCAATGCAAATTGCATCAACTATTTGATTACTCAATATTCAGAATTTAACGTCCCTCCTTTAGGCACCTAAATACGTTTAAAAATCTGGGTGTTAATACCTTGTAAGTTTTGGCCCTTTATTTCTCAAAATGTTCCTGATTTTTACTTTAGTATCTCTCTCAGTATCATGCTAGGGTTTCAGATGTCAGGCCTCCTTTTACATCCCCCCTTAGATGCCCAGAGTGTTCTTTCTGTGGCTAGATTCCCCAACTTTCTCCTTTTCTGACATGCCACTTCCCACCCAATCAGTCTAACATTTTTCATCCACGGTACTTACTTGTGCCCCCCTCTCTCCAAATTCTTTAAATTTTATAGATTGATTTGAGATAGGATTTACTATTACTCTCACAATCAACCCAAAGGAACAGCTTGTGTTTGAACACTTCTTTTCCTTCCCATTCCCTCTCTTCTCTTCCAGAGAGACCTGAGTGTCCACAATATATTTATAATACATTTTAAATATAAAGATGGATGTTTTTATCCCTCACATGCCCTCCTTCTGTTGCTTTCTCCTCTTTTTGCACCTTCAATGGCAAAACCTGACTATTTAATGCAATGCTATTATTTATGCTTAGTGAGGTTTCCCCTACAAGAAAATGAGTTTCCTGTAGCCTTATACCTTGTTTTTTTGTTTGTTTTGGAGATCTGCAGAACAACTTCTAAGTAATTATGTTTGTGCCTCTTCTTAAATGGCTAGAATACTCAACTCAATTAAGATGAATAGATAATTGATTATGACTAGAAAACCAAAAGGTGATATTCAAAAGAAGATGGAAAATGCTGTAAGTCACACCAGGCTGAGAACCACACACAAGTACTCATTATGATAGTCTATATAAGACCATAAAAGCCATTTTTCCTCAAGACCACTCTATTATAAGCACATCAGTCTAAGAGCTTAATCTTACAAACATGTACTCCCATGTATTATTACTTCATTCATGAGTAATCTCATTATCATCAATAGCACCTCAATGAGAAGTCATGTATGTGTTTGTTTGCATGATTATGAGTTATGTTTGAACGCTTTCTTCTGTCTTAAGAAGTTCTAATTTTTATAAATATTTTGTGTTTTTTCTTCCGTGGATTTTATTGGAGATTTCATCACTAAAAAACTTTGGTTTTCCATTTCACTATCTTATGTGACAATTTATATATATATATTTTGGACATCCTAAATTTCAGTAAATTTATTTTTCATAATGAGACACTTTATTCTAGTTTTGGTTGTCATGCTAGTCAATGTCAATTAGCACACATGAGCAAACATATGCACATGGAGAGTCCTTTTGAT
The DNA here is from genome assembly GCF_049634645.1 of Pelodiscus sinensis. Lineage (NCBI taxonomy): Eukaryota > Metazoa > Chordata > Testudines > Trionychidae > Pelodiscus > Pelodiscus sinensis. The sequence continues at coordinate 34,519,724 of NC_134717.1, forward strand.
TTACAAATCACATGGGTAAGTGTCTAGGACCGAAACCTAAAATTGGCAGCTCCTCATATTGCTTAAGAAATTACCTTAATAGATGTGGGACTGTTTTTTAAATTAGTATTTTAATAGAGTAACAATTCCCAACTGATGTTGCTGTGTGAATGATCCAAAAATCTGTTTAAATTTTTCTAAAATGGATTCTCCTATCTCTAGCTGCAGCTAATGAATATTTTGTCTGTTGAGAATTTGTCTATTTTAAATGTCTTTAATTTTACTTCCAATCCTACATTCACATAAATATGCTATATGAAACATATGTGATACTCTAATTTAATTTTAACATTTGTGTCATAGAATGCTTCTTTAGTAATGTAAATAATTGTTAGTATTCTGTAATAACAGTATATTTTTTTAGCAGGTCAGATTGTTTCTCCACAGTCTGCTCCCGCCTGCATTGAAAATAAAAATGATGTGAGCAGAGAAAACAGCACTGTTGACTTTAGCAAGGTAAGCATTTATTGACTGAAAAGTACCTTCTGACTGGCAGGTAGACATTTTACATAAAAAGAGTGGTTTGTGTTAATCAGAGAATGCTCTAAAGGTGTTTTGTGTCAATATTATAAATTGCCACATGTCAGTGCCACAAAATACATATGTTGCACCTACAAGAAAGAAGGTTTTTAAACATTTCCAATAAAACATTTTTAAAGCATTGCTAGCAGGAAATCACATTCCAGGAGATTAGACACACTTTTCATTTCACAATACTGCAAAGAGACAACAAACTGTAGTGAGAGATCTCAGAAATGAGTAAAGGGCTGACTAACCAGGAAAGTAATTCAGATTGGTTATCATTCAGTCTTAGCATGTGTTCTCTTGTGGGCATAACACATAAATGTAAAACACACTTTTTCTACCTATTTTTGTGGTTTCTGCCTGTCTTTTGTAAAACATCTACAACTTCCTAGCATTTGTCATGCCAAGATATTTCAGTGCCAAGCTGTACATCTCTTTACCAAGCTGTACAATAGTTTGGTAGTGTGGTTTTTAATGGCAAACTCATAGAAAGCAGGGAAATATAAGCAAGTTTTCAATTTTAGTATAACTAATGTGCCTCATCTTTGGAGAAGATGGTGCATGCCTAAAACAGACTTGCACATTAGTTACAGTCATGTGATAGGCATGACAGTAACAGGTGACTTCAATTGTTGTTTGGGTGAGTAAGAGTTGAGCAAATCAGAAAAGGTGAATAAAACTGAAATGCTAAAGTGATTTACAGAGTTAATGAAGAATGGCACTTTGAATCTGTTGTGGAATCTGACTGCCAGCCAGAATAATTGAGTCAATACTAGAGTTATGCGCTCACTCCATCTGGTGCCAGACAGAATCCTAGCAGCAGCAGTTTGTACCAGCTGAAGTCTGTCAGTTTTGCATGCAAGGGCGAGGAGACCATTAAAAAGGGCAATACTGTTGTCTATGTGGGATGAAACAAAGACATGAAAAGGACCTTTTGCATCAGAGAGAGAGAGAGAGAGAGAGAGAGAGAGACTTCATTCTAGATGTCTTGCTGCACTGGTTGCATGCAGATTTAATTACAGCAGAGACATGTAATTCAAACTGGAGACCAGTTCTAATCCTTTAAATACATGTATCAGTAAACAAAAGTATGTCTAAGTTGTAACATTTTTGCAATTAATACAATTCATACATTTTTACAATTAATACAATTAATTACAATTAATACTTTTAAAACAACATTGAATAAAAATGTTACTACTTAGAAAGACATACTTTTGTTTAAAAAAAAGACAGAACTATGTAGCACTTTAAAGACTAACAAGATGGTTTATTAGGTGATGAGCTTTTGTGGGCCAGACCCACTTCCTCAGATCAATTTGTGGAAGAAAATTGGCATGACCATATATACCAAAGTGATACAATAAAAAAAAGTGAACACATATAAAATTGAAAAATCGAATTTTAGAACATAGTGGGGATGAGGGGGGAAGGTTAGTGTCTGTGAGGTAATGACATTAGGGGTGATAATTGGGAAGCTATCTTTGTAATGGGTGAGATAATTAGCATCTTTGTTGAGACCCACACATAAAGTATCAAATTTAAGCATAAATGACAATTCTGAAGCTTCTCTTTGAAGTCTGGAGTTAAAATCTCTCTGAATCAATATTCATGTTTTAAGGTCATTGAGAGAATGGTCAGTCTGGCTAAAATGGCACGCAACATCTTTCTCTCTGTGAGAGAGCCTGATGTCTGTTTTATGTGCATTGATTCTTTGGCGAAGTGTCTGAGAAGTTTGTCCAATGTACATAGCAGACGGACACTTTAGGCACATGATGGCATAAATTATATTTCTGGATGAACAGGAATACGTATTCTTGATCTTGTAATAGGCATGGTTAGGTCATGGCTGCATCTCTATCACTATTATACTTTTGTTTACTGATACATGTATTTCAAGGATTAATTAGTACAAACTAATATTCATATTTTAGGGAAATATTCTGTCTATTAAATCTATTGTGAAGAGTAGCATTAAAATCTTCTTCTTCTTAAACCCTTGTACTCCGCGTGGAGCATAGGTCATCTACAAGTCTCCTCTACTTCACTCTGACTTGAGACAAAACTTCTAGCTGACTCCAGGAGTACCCCAGTTGTCCTTCAATCTCAGTAGATCTTCTCCACATTGTCCGAGGTCTTCTTCTTTTGCATTTTCCTTTCAGGTTCCATTTGAGCGCTTGCCGGACTTTGCTGGAACATTAAAATAGTTTTGTCTAATTTAAATTTAAAAAATAGAGTTGAGACCAAAAGCAACCTGGAGAACACTACACCACTTCATGTAATGTTTTTCTCACAAGTCTCCATCATCTCTTTGAAAGCTGAATGCCAGAACCCACTGAACTCATAGTTACGGGTCTTTGACTCCACAGCTTTCAACATCAGGCTTGGTTTTCTAGATGTTTTTCATGCTGAAGGAAAATAGAGAAAGCAGATTTTGAACCTTCATTCATCAACTTTACATGGATGTGATATCATTGACTTCACTAGAACTCTTCTGGATTCTCACTGGTGTGAGCACTGGTGCTGGAACAGGAGTAGTGGCATGCTGAAATAGTAATAGCAAACACCAAATACACAGTTTCCATGATTTCTACTATCATCACCCCCCTACAAAAAATTTTCAAGGACCCCTTGGTCTGAGAGGAGGACAAGGTCCCACCTTTCTAGCTAACCTTAAGAGCCTTCAGTAAGTTAAACACCAGTAGTTGTTTCATGAAGTAAGAAAAGAAAGAGACAGCTTTTGTTTACATGGATAAAATTGCCTCATGGAATTGTAACTAGAAGACTTTTTTCTAGCTGCCTTTTATATAGTTTAAATACACAGGCTTATGATGATAAACTAGGGATACAATCTCCCATGATAAGTGCCAGTATAGAAACTTAGGATGGCAGCAATTGGATTTATGTGCTTGGATTGAGAGTAAAGTAGTGTTATGCAGAACACACATACACTTATTCTAGACTGCCCCCTCTTGTGCAAAAGAATATACAAATGAGGTGAAGTGGTGACTATCGCTATGCCTCATTTGCATACTTAATGAGCTGCCATTTTTGCACCAGGGGCTTTTGCCTTTTGTCTACATGGCTCCTTTTTGTGCAAAACCCTCCTCTTGCACGAGAGCCATTCTGCCTGAAAAAAAGCAGCAGAACGGCTCTTGCGCAAGAGGGGGGTTTTGCGCAAAAAGGAGCAGTGAAAATCGCTCCTTTTTGTGCAAAAGCCCCTTGTGCAAAATGGCGGCTCATTAAGTATGCAAATGAGGTGTGGGGATATTCACCTCTTAACCTCATTTGCATAGTCTCTTGCACAAGATAGCACTGTATTAGACGTAGCCAAAAGGCTTGTCTGTATGGTGTGGCAAAGTGACTAGAGCTGTGTGATTTCTAAAGTGCACTAGCATGCTGCATACAAACTGCACTCTAAAAGGTTTTTGCTTCACACGAATATAGTGTCATTTCAAAGAAGACTATGTTAACAATACTTTTTTTAGAGTACAACAGCAAAATTTACATAGGACAGACCTTTGTAGAGTGCTCTGCAAATCATACCTGTCTAGTATACTTTGTCAGTGCCAAGTAGAAAGGGCCTCAGTTTCTTCCTGAGTATTGTAATTTCTTACTCTAGTGTTGTTCCACGTGTTAATTTCATTTTGTCTTCTACAAAAGTGCCATTGACACCTCATTTACAGTCTAATCCATCTCCCCAAGGGCTGCTTCTAACATTCCAAACTTGCATCCTCAATCTGGATACTAGAAACAGTCCAAAAACTGTATCGGTGGTATTATCAGAATATTTCTTCCTAGTGATGGATAAAGATTAGCAGACATATTTAACAATGCAATCTGCCCATTGAATGCTGCTCAAGCATGCCAGATTTCTATGAATGAATTAGAGAAGGTTTTAAGGGTCTGTCATGGCCCCCATCTTTGCCCCTGGTAATGGACTATGTAGGGAATGAATGAAACTCACTTAACTTTCATTCTTCTCTGCTTCTGATTTACACTACAGGCTGAACTATTCCCCAGCAACCTCTAAATATGGGAAAGTTTAAAGAGACTTCAATTTTGCTCCCCTTGCTTACAAAATACCTGTGCTCAGTACAGGAACAGAGTAGCTTTTAATCAAAGTCAAATTCAATGCTGATACCATAAGATATTTCAAAATACATGTGATGCAATTGATTGAGAGATGTGATTGACTTATCATGTAGAGTCCTATAGAGTTCCACCTTGCCTCCCCTGCTGTCCAGTGCATATGGAACTGTTAAGAGAAGCTAGTGAGGAGGAATGGGCTGTGGTACTTTCATATGCTGATGAATCCCATTTCTTACCCAATCCAGCCACCCCATCAAATAACTTTGCCAGTGTCTCATTGAAATTGGGGCATGGATGAAGACTAGCTGGCTGAAGCCCTTTCCTGAATAGAATGAGGTCAGACTGGTAGGTTGGAGAAAGCAACCAGAAGTTATGGTGGAGATCTTCTCTGCCTCTTAATGGTGGATGTGTGCTGGCTGTGAGACTTCATGGTCTAGAGCTATTCTTGGAACCCCTGTTCTTAAACAATGATAAAGCAGCAGTTTCTAGGAATCCCTTTTTTCATTTTCATTTGTCCATATGAAGCTTGCCATTATCGACTATGACTTTATCTCCTCAGAGGCGTGCTATGAGATCCAGTCACAAACTGAAGTTAGTGTAGAAAGCAGCAGTCCATATGCTCTGTGGAGTCTCTCACCCTGAGCACATGTCACTAATGCTCCCTGACCTGTGCCAGCTGCCTAGTTATCTCTTGGTTTAGTTTAAGGTGTCAGTTTTAGACCTTAAATCCCTTGATTAACTTGGTTTCTGCCTACTTGAGAAAGGGCCTCTCTTTTCATGTGGTATTACAAAAACTGCAGTCAGTAGAGGAGCTCCATCTGGAATCTCCTCGGTATAAACTAGAGGAAACAGCTGTTTACTATGAGGGGCCCTCAGTTTTAGAACCAGATCTTTTGATCTGAAATAGCGTAAATATGGCACACTACAAGGCTCATCTACCTACCCAGATTTGGAGGTACAATAAAGAATCAGTGTTTGAGAGTTTGATTTCATCTCTGGTTAGTTATTTTCTGGTTTAGGGGTGACAAAAAGCTGCTGTTTCTATTTTTTATATGATTGTAATTTTAATTAATGGAAGAAGCCCTGAGAGACCATGATAGGCAATATATTTTGGAAAATAATTAAAAAGAGCTAAAGATTCTTTCTCAAGCGTCTGTGGAGACTCTACTCCACTAGTAGCTTATTCCTCTGAAAAAGTACCCAGACCTTTCAGTCTAGTAGTCATTAGTCTTTCATGTTGGTTTGTCAGGTGTCTAGCACACTGAAATATCATATTGTCATAAAGAAGACTTACCCTAATCTAGCATAACATTAGAAACGTGGCTTTCTGGGTTTGGGGAAATAATAACATTTTTAAAAATAACACACGCAACTCCGCTATGTCTAAATTCTGATTAAGTGCCAGAGCCATTTGCAAAGAAATCAGTTTTCTAAATATTACTGAAGACTATTTACACTAATACTGACAGATGGCTGTAAGATAGACATTAAAATGGTCCACTTTAACAGTTTATATTGGATTTGGTCACTGTTGTTGTATTTAGATTAATAAAGGGAAAGCAAATGACAAAATCACACAGTCTGAAATTCTTAGGCAAAACTAGTGCATTATGAAGTCAGTTGTACATGTTATATATTGTATTGTTGTTACACAATGACATCACCATGAAAGAATAGTAATAGAGATATAACCGTGTTAGTCTAGTCTAGCTTAAACAAAAAACAGGACTATGTAGCACTTTAAAGACTAACAAGATGGTTTATTAGCTGATGAGCTTTCATGGGCCAGACCCACTTCCTCAGATCAAATTGTGGAAGAAAATAGGCATGAGCATATATACCAAAGGGATACAATAAAAAAAAAAGTGAACACATATAAAAAGGACAAATCAGATTTCAGAACAGAGGAGGGATGAGGGGAGGGAAGGTAAATGTCTGTGAGCTAATGATATTAGAGGTGATAATTGGGGAAGCTATCTTTGCAGGTAATCAAGTCGTTGAGACAATGCCCTTTCTGGTTGAAGTGTCAAGAAACTGTTTTTTCTTTATGATACTGTCAGATATCCGTTTTGTGTGCATTGATTTTATAGCGAAGCATCTGAGACGTTTGTCCAATGTACATAGCAGACGGACACTGTTGGCACATGATAACATAAATTATATTTCTGGATTAGCAGGAATATGTGTTCTTGATCTTATAACTGAATTGGTTAGGTCCAATAATGGTGTCAGCAGAGTAAATATATGGACAAAGCTGGCAACGGGGTTTGTTGCAAGGAAAAGTTCCAGGGTTGGTATTAGTGTGGTATGTCCTGTGGTTGTTGGTCAGAATCATCCTGAGGTTAGGTGGTTGTCTATAGGAGACTATGGGTCTGTCTCCCAGAGCCTCTCGGAGTGTAGTATCCTGTTCTAGTATAGGTTGTAGTTTATTGATAATGTGTTGGACAGATTTAAGGTGGGGGCTATAGGTGATGACAAGTGGTGTTCTATTGTTGGTTTTCTTGGGTCGGTCTTGAAGTAGATGGGTTCTGGGTATTCGTCTGGCTCTTTCAATTTGTTTTTTTATTTCTCCAGGTGGGTAATTGACATTTATAAATGCTTGGTAGAGATCCTGAAGTTTCTGGTCTCTGTCAGTGGGATTAGAGCAGATGCGGTTGTATCGAAGGGCTTGGCTATAGATGATGGATCGTATGGTGTGTTCTGGATGGGAGCTGGAGGCATGAAGGTAACTGTATGAGTCAGTGGGTTTTCTGTAGAGAGTGGTGTCTAATTTACCATTGGTGATTTGTACTGTGGTATCTAGGAAATGGATCTCTCGTGTAGAATGGTCCAGGCTGAGACTGATGGTGGGATGTAGGTTGTTGAAATCTCTGTGGAATGTCTCCAGTGTTTCTTGGCCGTGGGTAAATAGAGGATGGGTAAAAGGGGACAGGATCTGAGGAAACGTTGTTCTAAGTCAGCCATAAAGTTGCTAGCGTACTGTGGGGCCATGCGGATACCCATGGCTGTGCCACTGATCTGGAGGTATAAGTTGTCCTCAAAGTGGAAATATTTGTAGGTGAGAACAAAGTTACATAGGTCTGCTGCCAGATTGGCAGTGGTGTCCTCTGGGATAGTGTTTCTAATTGCTTGTAATCCGTCTTCATGTGGGATGTTGATGTATAGAGCTTCTACATCCATGGTAGCAAGGATGGTGTTATCAGGGAGGTTATCGAGGTTTTGTAGTTTTCTCAGGAAGTCAGTAGTATCTTGGAGATAGCTGGGAGTGTTGGTTGCATAGGGTTTGAGAAGAGAGTCTACATAGCTGGATAATTCACTAGTGAGCGTGCTGATACCTGAGATGATGGGACGTCTGGGGTGTCCTGGTTTATGGATTTTTGGGAAGCAGATAGAACAATTCTGGTCGGGGTTCAGAAGGTGTTTCTGTGTGGATTTGATCCCGAGTAGATGTAGGGAGGTCTTTAAGGAGACAGTGTAGTTTCTTTTGGTATTCTGAGGTGGGATCAGAGGAGATAAGTTTCTAAAATGTGGTGTTGGAGAGTTGTCTGGTTGCCTCCTTGTTATAGTCGGACTTATTCATAATGACCACAGCACCCCCTTTGTCAGCTGGTTTGATTATATTGTCCGGGTTGTTTTTGAGACTCTGGATAGCATAGTGTTCAGCGCGGCTAAGATTGTATGTCGCTTGTTGTCGTTTATGAATAATGTCAGTCTGTGCATTGTTGCGGAAGCTTTGTATATAGAAATCCAGATTGTAATTCCGACTGTCATGGGGAGTCCATATAGAATTATTTTTCCTTTGTCTCAGCGACTTGATTACCTGCATACTGCTTCAAAGGCATTTTAACACCAGACTTGAAAGAGAAACCTCTGAACTGTCATTCATGCTTAAATTTGACACTACGCCGGGGTCTTAACAAAGACGCTAATTACCTTACCCATTACAAAGATAGCTTCCACAATTATCACCTCTAATATCATTAGCTCACAGACATTTACCTCCCCCCCCTCACCCTGCCTCTGTTCTGAAATTTGATTTGTCCTTTTTATATGTGTTCACTTTTTTTTTATTGTATCCCTTTGGTATATATGGTTGTGACAATTTTCTTCCACAATTTGATCTGAGGAAGTGGGTCTGGCCCACGAATGCTCATCACCTAATAAACCATCTTGTTAGTCTTTAAAGTGCTACATAGTCCTGTTTTTTGTATCACCATGAAAGTAATATATAAATATGAGTCTGAATTACAGTCAAATGACTAAAGACTCTATAAAATAATGGTATAATCAAGATAGATTTCAACTCAGATTGTTAAAAATGATAGTTTCATATATACCCAGCACTTTTCAAAACTACAATAAAATACAATGTTGAAAGTATTTACGACAGGACTGACATTTGTCAAAGGCTTGCTCCATATGAACCCTTAAGGAATCTTTATATAAGGGATAATCAACTGGTGATATCATACAGTAATGGCATGGCTCTTCCATCTCTTCAGCACCGAATGTCACTTCTCTGTAGTGTCAAACTGATTACCCCACTTTACTCTTTAACTAGTTATCTTCAGAGCTTATTTTCACCAATATGCTTTGTGACTTTTGGCAGATAGAAAAACAGTCATGAAAAGAAGGTATCAATTTCCCATCTTATTGGGACTCTAACATAACAACCTCATCCACTGAATCCAAGTTTCCTACATACACTATCTCCTGATAAAACTGGGTCTTTGCCCCCTCCTAACTACTGTTAATTGGCATAATAAAGAAGATAATAGGAAATATACCATCTTTTGTTTTCTTTTAAGATTTGCTTTGGTCTGTAGACAAAATACTTAGGATACATTAAATGTTATTTGTGCAGCAAGATTATCTATATCTCCTTTGCACAGCTGGGCAAATGCTAAACACTGATAATTACCAAGAGGCATTCAAGAGACAAGAACAGTTCAAGTAGGCAGGTTAAAAAAGCTCAGGCTCCTAGTCATATGTTAAGTGGTGACTGAGTGAAGTTATTTCTGTCATTAAAATATAAATTGTTTCGTAACATTAGTTTTTCAGATAACATACCAAGTTCTTTCCTTCAAACTTTCGACTGTTATTCTTTTAAATATTAGGTTGACCTACACTTTATGAAAAAGATACCTCCTGGAGCTGAAGCTTCAAACATTTTAGTTGGTGAACTAGAGTTTTTGGATCGTGCCGTAGTAGCTTTTGTTAGATTGTGCCCTGCAGTATTGCTTTCAGGACTAGCTGAAGTTCCAATTCCAACAAGGTAAGTGCAGATTGTGCTAAAATATAGATGGCGGTTTATTCACATTTTTCTAAATTGAATCGCTTGAAAATGTGGGTGGGAGTAATCGTTCAGCCACTTTTCCTTTCTTCCTTTAAATAATGCATACTTAGGTTTATTATTGGACATGAGGCCTATGTTCCCTTTGCAGAAGTAGAAGCACAAGTGCACTGTTTCTGAAACCATCACGTGTAGATTAACATATTTGAATTCAAATATTTGAGATGAATTGCAAATAAGCTGAAGGCTTAAAGAGCAAAGAGGTTGAGCAGGTTAACGGTGAGGATAGTAATTGCTTGCAGAATCCTGCATAACTTTTTTTGGAAGGAGAATGACAAAGGCATAAAAATAGAGCCCATTCCAATTTTTTATTAACATAGCATTGTTCAAAAGCAATGGGCATCTGGAGTGAACAGCTGAAATAGAGAGAACTAAAAGGGGTGATTGAGTTAGAGTACCCACATATTTCACCACTGCTCCTCCTGTGGTTTGTTTTTCTTGATTAGACCCCTTTCCTTTGCTTCCTTGGATTTGACTTGTATTCTGTCTTTCAGGAGAACCTAGGAGGGGAGGAGGAAGGAGAGAGAGAGAGAAATGAATTCTAGCTTTTTATTTTATTGTCTAAATAATTTTAAAGTTAAGTAAAATGGGAGAGAAATTTCCTAGGAAAATAACTTTGAGGATGCTTCCACAGCATAAATAATGATATGATGATACAGAATGTAGTCATCTTTGAAAAATTAGAAGATATTGGGTATTAATACAAATGTCTGTGAACATATTAAATATTAGTATGTAGTTACTTTTTAATACAAAGGCCTAACTGTGGCTGAGCTAATATGGTGGTGCAGGGTTATTGTGGGTAGCATAATGGCCACGGAAAAAGGATTTTAACAATAACCACATCCCCTTCTTGCACAGGTTGACACAAAAGGGAGTGTGGGTTGGCTGCAGAGCTTTAACCTTACCCCACAAATGTGCCAGATAGCATATCTACGCCAATGTACTGGGCATAGAACAGAAGCAGTTTACTCTCTTACTCAAGCAGCGAGGGAACCTAAAGGGAAATTGAACCCATTACACTGAGGGGATGGAAAAGCCATGAGTGTGTTCTTGATGATTATTTGTCCAGGAATTTATGCTAGAAGTGCTCTGATCATTATTCATTCTTTTCCATTTGTTCATTTTAAACTGAGCAGAAACACAACCATTCAACTTGCCTGTTCATACTTTGACTATTCACTATTCATGATGAGAATAGCTTGACTATCCCATAGTAAAATTGTTCATATAAATACTTGGCGAATGCTTATGAATAACAAGTAAATTCACTGAATTCAGTTTCTGAGTGATTTGCAAAGTAGATAAAAAGGCTACATTCTTAATTGATGATTAGATTGGCCCTAATTAGGGTTATCACTTTAGTAAATATGAACTTGGAAATAAATCTGGCTGATGCCGGCTAACAAATATATATATATATATGTGTGTGTGTATGCATATGTATATATATGTGTCCATAAGTCCATACAGGAATGGAAGCTGAACATACTGCATTTTCTTTATACAATTTGACTCAAGAGTTGGTCAAAATATGGCAATTGTGTTCTGCAGAAAAATTTTGATGAAATATTCAAAAATATTTTTTTCTGAAACTGAAAATGTTTTGGGTTTTGAGTTTTCTGTTTTCTTCCCCTGACCCTTTTCAGTTTTCCATTGTGCTGCTAGTAGAAAAGTCTGGGTATTCTTTTTTGAATGATTGTAAATATTAAAGAAAAAATATTTTAAAAACCATTTTAAAAATCATTTTTGTGACAAAAAGATTTAAATAAAAAATAGCAATTGTTTTATTATGTTTGGCAACCCCATAAGCTCTTGGCAGAACATTCCATAGTTCTAATTCTTGAAAATGGATGCATAGAGAATGGCATAGAGGAGAACTAGAATTCTAGTAGATAAAACACACAGTTGAGACAACAATACTTATTTTCCATCCACTGTGTGTACGTGTCTGTCTGGGTATCTTCTCCAATTTTGCAAAAATGCTGCGTGGTGATAAATCCATGCTTCTGTCAAAAGAACTTCTGCCTAATTATTAGGATGCTCAAAATGTAACTGCATATTTGTGGAACTGAAGTGAGTTTAGGTATTTACAGCTATTCAGACCATCTCTGAATGCTCCTTGAATAAAATACATTTATGTAATGTTTTATAATTGTATTTCCCTTTTTAAAGGATATTTAGAGAGAGGTTATTTCCCCTCTTTAGACATTACTTCCTCTAATCAATTTTATGAACTTTTCTCTGTTATATTATGTTAATTTAAGGTTTCCATTCTTGAATTATCAGCTTTGGATTTTTTATTTGCAGATTTTTGTTTATTCTTCTGGGACCCCTAGGGAAGGGCCAACAGTATCATGAGATTGGAAGATCAATTGCAACATTGATGACAGATGAGGTATATATTAATTATCTATTTATTTATAAAGTAATTTTAAATAGGACGACTCCAAACCAAAAAGTTTACCAGATTCGGTGCCCATCAGTAACTTGCCTAATTAGTGGGAACCCCTATAATTTTAAGTCAGTCTTTGAGAAATTATCTAAAGAAATGGGTTGTACCCACAAAAGCTCATGATACCATCTACATTTTTTGTTAGTCTCTAAGGTGCTGCAGGATCATTCATGGTTTTTAAAGTGTTTTTAAACAGTTGGCAATTAAATCCTGGTGTTAGCCCAAAAGATAATAAGTGGATAGGCCTTGACATCATTTGCAATGTCGTTGTAATATTTTTAATAAAATATTGTCTATAATTGACCTAACTGCAAGCTTCTTAACACTAATAGTTGTTTACATAGCTGAGCTTCACTTATCTCAGGCACTTAATTTTATCTCTGAACCCTTATATATTAGCATTTTGATTTTGTAGTGTAAGATTCAACTCCATGATTGTATTTTTCCTGCTGCAGCCAAACACACAGACATACTTTTTTGGTCTAGCTTTTTTTTTTTTTTTTTTTTTTTAATTAAGTTGCATAGAGGAAACAAAAGATGGGATTTGAGCTTCTAATTGGAACATCGTTTAACCATTCTTATAATATGCAAACAGGATTAGAATCCATTTTCTAACCCTATGGCTGTGATGGTTAGAGGGAGAAACTTCTGTCATGAAACTAATCAGATAGGTGTAGAGATACAAAAATAACATTCAGAGATCAGATCTGCTGAATAGGAAGATGTCATTTCAGAGAGACATTTTTCAGTGGAATTAACTATATTTTCAAATGTAAGATACTTGGAAAATTCAGCAATCTTGAAGTATGCTTTCCAACCTCGCTATCTTACTAGAAACCACAGGTAGCTCAAAACTGTGATTCATTTTATAACTGGGGAAATAAATAAGTTGCATACCATATAGAAGAAGGGAATACCACGAAGGATTTTACGCTCTTGTTTACATGTAGAACAAGTATCTCTTGTATTTCACTTCTTTTGCTTCCTTTAACAGGTGTTCCATGATGTTGCTTATAAATCTAAAGATCGGAATGACTTGGTTTCTGGAATAGATGAGTTCCTCGATCAGGTTACAGTTCTCCCTCCCGGAGAATGGGACCCAACAATTCGAATAGAGCCACCCAAAAATGTGCCCTCTCAGGTATGCACAGTGTAAAATTACAGCTTCTAAAAGTTTAGTGGACTGGAAATGTTATAAGATAAAGTCTTTTATTAGTCTACTATGACAATAAATGTAGACAGCTGAAGTCTGAACTTTCATGCATTATTTGTTATTTAACTTAACATGCCTGGGAAGAACAACAGCGGTGAGGCTGTTGTTCATACTTAGTTCAGTTCCAGGCCTCTCCTGACTGGAGACAAATAATTGTATAAAATAGAACACAATATAGTGCATTGATTTTGACTTTTGTTACTTAGATACCAGTGAGACAAGTACATTAGAAGTATCTGAGAGAGGAACTGCTCTTCAATAGACCACATACTCATTTCATTATTATGTGTGTGTAAAATGTCTGTTGTTGATTTCTGAGCAGTTCTAAGTGATTTTTTTAAATTACAGGACTTTTGTTCATGTAATCCTCTCTGGGCAAATTATGCCCTTATCTTATGCCTGTGTACTGTTTATTCTACAGAAGAGTAGCCATCAGAGGCCTCATATCAATAATAGAATATCAGGAACACAAAACAAAATGGTGTACATACTCCTCCCCCTGGGGAGAGAATGAAAGAAAAACATGACAGATGTTAGTCATAGACTCATAGGACTGGAAGGGACCTCAAGAGGCCATCGAGTCCAGCCCCCTGCCCTCAAGGCAGGACCAAGCTCTGTCTACACCATCCCTGACAGATGTCTATCTAACCTGTTCTTAAATATCTCCAGAGAGGAAGATTCCAAAACCTCCCTTGGCAATTTATTCCAATATTTGACCACCCTGACAGTTAGGAATTTTTTCCTAATGTCCAATCTAAACCTCCCTTGCTGCACTTTAAGCCCATTACTCCTTGTCCTGTCCTTAGAAACCAAGAGGAACAAATTTTCTCCTTCCTCCTTGTGACACCCTTTTAGATATTTGAAAACTGCTATCATGTCCCCCCTTAATCTTCTCTTTTCCAAACTAAACAAGCCCAGTTCATGAAGCCTGGCTTCATAGGTCATGTTCTCTAAACCTTTAATCATTCTTGTCGCTCTTCTCTGTACCCTTTCCAATTTCTCCACATCTTTCTTGAAATGTGGCACCCAGAACTGGACACAGTACTCCAGCTGAGGCCTAACTAGTGCAGAGTAGAGCAGCAGAATGACTTCACGAGTTTTGCTTACAACACACCTGTTGATACAACCTAGAATTATATTTGCTTTTTTTTTGCAACAGCATCACACTGTTGACTCATATTCAACTTGTGGTCCACTATGACCCCTAGATCCCTTTCCGCCATGCTCCTTCCTAGACAGTCGCTTCCCATCTGATTGTTCCTTCCTAAGTGGAGCACTTTGCATTTCTCTTTATTAAACTTCATCCTGTTTACCTCTGACCATTTCTCTAACTTGCTAAGGTCATTTTGAATTATGTCCCTATCCTCCAAAGAAGTTGCAACCCCACCCAGTTTGGTATCATCTGCAAACTTAGTAAGCATACTCTCTATCCCAATATCTACATCATTGATGAAGATATTGAACAGTATGGGTCCAAAAACAGACCCTTGCGGAACTCCACTTGTTATCCCTTTCCAGCAGGATTTAGCACCGTTAACAACAACTCTCTGACTACGGTTATCCAGCCAATTATGCACCCACCTTATCGTGGCCCTATCTAAGTTATATTTGCCTAGTTTATCAATAAGAACATCATGCGAGACTGTATCAAATGCTTAACTAAAGTCTAGGTATATGACATTCACCGCTTCTCCCTTATCCATAAGGCTCGTTATCCTATCAAAGAAAGCTATCAGATTAGTTTGGCATGACTTGTTCTTCACAAACCCATGCTGGCTATTCCCTATCACTTTATTACCTTCCAAGTGTTTGCATATGATTTCCTTAATTACCTGCTCCATTATCTTCCCTGGGACAGACAAACTGACCGGTCTGTAGTTTCCTGGGTTGTTCTTATTCCCCTTTTTGTAGATGGGCACAATATTTGTTGTCATGTTGTTTAATGCATGGGAATACTATGGTGAAGAGTGCTATACAAGAATCTAGATAGTGTAGACTAAATAGTAGATGTAGATCATGGTTTTAGATCAAACAAACACTTCACTACTTTACTTTTAAGGACATTGGATACTTGGTTTTCAAAGGGTAGGACTTGACAGAATGATAGAATTTTATTCTTACTCTGATTCTTGTTGCACTTCAAATAAGAGACGAGTAAGTTACGCAAACTCACTTTAAGATTGAAACAAAAGAGAAATTGTACAAGACCTATGTGTTCCACAGAAATGATTATAAATGAGAATGTTGTGAAGCCATTGTTACTCTGCAGAGACATAGATATTTTAAATATATTTTTAAACTGTGGCCTTGGCTTCCCTGGATAGTTGTAAGAAATCCAGGAAAAATTGAGAAATAAAGGAATATTTTTGTTCAATCTAGATTGCATTCCTTAAACTTAATTTATTGTTATTGCATGTTCAACACATGTTTAAATGGCTTTTGAAATGCAATCTACTTTTCTACTCTTTGATTATAATTGTCCTGCTTTTTACATTTTTTTGCACCTCAACACATGAATATTAATTATTTTGTTTATTTTTATATTCAAGAGCTGTCTGCTTTTGTCAAGTTGCTAGTATTAAGTGGAAATATGATGACCTTGAAAGAAAGAACAGTTACAAAATGTCTCTTGTTCATTTAAAATGTGTTTTTTGGCAAATTTGTTGGATCCAATTTTTGATTTATTATTTTATAGCAAAGGAGCTCTTTATGGTATTTCCATATACATGGTTCTTCCACAGCTCATAGGTGAAACACATGAAGTTTGGGAGTCCCTTGAAATTTACTTAAAATTATTGCAGCATTTCAGGACTCAACTTCTAGCCATTCTGGGCCAAGTCTATGGACAGAGACTTAAGGATAGCTAGAATTATGGTGCACTGAACTAAATTATTCTGGAACACGGAAGTGGATCTGAAATGAATCATACTTGCTGCAAAGGAATGAGTGCTTCTCTGCTAGCAGGGAGGTAGAGACATAAAGTAAATGAAGTCCTCAGTGCATTTTACCTCCCTCCCCCTGAAGAAAGCCAACCTCTTCTGCACCTGTGAGCACAGGGAGTTACTGCAGACCATAGCCAACAGGATCCCTTGCTAAGCTATCATAAGTGGAGAGAGGGTGTCAGGAATATATATACAAAGGTCCCTATATGTTGACATTAAAAATTGTGGAATAGTTACAGGGTACTTATAAGGGGTTGTCCTCTAGTCCTGACTGATCATTTTCTGACACTCTAGTTAATAGCAGAAGTCCATTTGATTCCCCCTGCTGTGGAATGGAGGAGATATCCCAACTGACTTGCTGTTTGCCATGTGATGGTCATGATGGAGCCAGGGTAAACTAGCCTATTCAGAATCCTGCTCTCTAGTGTCATCAACACCCTTTCTGGGACATGGCTCCTAGCCCTGGACATTGCTGTACTTTCCTCCTGAAGAGAAGCAGTTTGCCACTGGGCAAAGCTGTTACCATGGCCAGACCTCCTGTTTACTGAAAGAATCTCACTTCCAGCTCTCCTTCCGTCTCTTCTCCTGTGAAGAGGGGGTTGCTTTGGAAGCTTAGAAGCAGTGCTACCAGTTGAGCATAGTATTGCTATGTCCTACTCTTTGCAAGCTGCTTTTCCTCTGTCATAGCATCCTATTTGAAGACAGAACATTCAAATGACACCTCACAGAATGGACACATGAGTATAGTTCTAGATGTGCACTTATGCATAGAAACGGAAAAGGGTACTCAACACGAAAAATGACTGACTATGCCACATGTCTACTTTGCTAAAACTGAATTTTGGGGTTAAACTCAATAGAAACTGTCTTTTCTTTCTTGTAGGAGAAGCGCAAGGTACCAGGAGTGCCAAATGGAACAGCAGCTCATGGGGACCCAGAACCGCTAGGTGGACACAGTGGGCCAGAATTGCAACGGACTGGAAAGTTAGTGGAAAACTTGATGAAATGCGATACTATTTTTAAGCAATATACTTCCAAAAGGAAGTATAATGGCCTGATTCTCACTCAGCTATATTGATATTGCTTGTCACTGAATACGCTGTAATGGAGTTATTCCTAATTCATGTATCTCTACACGACTGGATCTTAGATAAACAGGCTCTTAGATAACTGATGGTGCAAATTTTAGTTATGGTATATGTTTCCTACTGTCTTTGTTTAATGTAAGTTCCTTTCTCAATAGTATATGATGGTTAGCCACTGTTAATCATGTTTATGGATACTTCTCCTGTATAGAGTGGAAGGAATAGTGGAAGAGGCATGCTCTCCTTTGTCATTAAAACTGCCTATTTTATTTCTGAGCATGGTTAGTGTGAAGCCCTATTGTGCAGCTTCTGTAAAAGCAGTAGGCCAAAATATTCACTGAGATATGCAGTTCCTATTCATATGAATAACTGTTGTGTGTACACATGTATGAGGACCTAAGGTACACACAAAAGAATATTAGTATTTTTTTCTAATACTATATTTTAAATACACGAACTTTTGTTGTAACACCTGAGTTATGAATTGACCAGTCAACTACCTGATTTATCTGAAAAAGGAAATATGCTTTGGCAGCAGCAGAGATGCTCCCCACAAAAAGGCAAACACAGTATAGTACCATGTTAAATATAAATTACTTAAAAAAAAAGAAAGAAAAGAAATGGAAAGCAGCATTCTTCTTCTGCCTAGTAAGTTTTAAAACTGTATTAAGTCAATGTTCAGTTGTAAACATTTGAAAGAACAACAATAACGTTTTTTTCAGAGTTAGGAACATGTCAGAGTTACAAACAATCTCGTAACTCTGAGGTTCTGTCAGCCGACGGTCAGGGCAGTGTGTGTGTGTGTGTGTGTGTGTGTGTGTGTGTGTGTGTGTGTGTGTGCTGAGAAAAGGTTTAATGTCCGTGACTTTACTGCTAGGACCAGGGTCCCATTGCAGAGGGCAGCCAACAGGCTGACAGACGCCCCTGTTTATAGGAAGAGCTTATTACACCTCAGATTTTAGCTGCTAGGATACAGGATCCCTTTGCAGCGGGCAGTCTAGGGAAGACTGAGAGATGCCCCAACGGATCTGTCACCTGGGAGTGACACGATCCAAATGCCTAAGCTCTTCCTATACCTGTCCCTTATGACCAGCTGAAGTTCTTTTAAATTGTGCTTGGTTCTGCTACAGCAACTGAAGGAGTCAGGTTAAAAACTTAAACAGTTACAGATTTATTAAAAAGACTTATAAAAGCATATGGTTACAATGGCTTTTGCTCTCTTTCTTAACCGCTAGCAAATATAGATCTTAAAAATGGTTACAAAGAAAATAAAGATAGAAAATAGAAATAATGGTACCAAGTGACAGCTTAATCTTTAAAGAGCTCTAAGTCTATGTGTACACTTAAGACAAAGGACCACATCCAGGTACAATTTTTACCCCCTTCTGTGCCTCTCGACTCCAGCGGGTCAAGTCAGGGCCGGTCCCTCAATTCCTAGGAAAGACGAATACGAGGTGGGCGTCCCCGTGGAACCTCGGGAGGTCAAAATACCTAACCCGACCAGCAGATAGATGGTAGATTGACACTCAGAGTAAATGCGCTGCTGGACCCATCTTTATACCCCTGGGGGCCCGTATCCTCTTTTTTATCTAAGAGGCCAAATTGTACTGGTCCGTTTTGTGGCGCCAGTTCTTACAAGCAAGTTTCAAGTTAATTTACATTTGCAAGAGAGAGAACTAAATTGTGTGTACTAGACATTTTTTTACTGGGCGAGAGATTCCTCCCCCCACGGATGGCTGTGTGTTCGTATCAATATGGGATTTAGTCAAGGGCTCTCCTCATCAGCCTCTTGGTCACAATTGTCATATCTCTGTTTACAACCATTCACGGTCATAGCAGCCTGCCATATCCTGAGCCTCCTGCTCAAGGCTTTTACTGTTGTGTGCCCTGTATGCTCCAGGCAAGCAAAAATGGATGTTACAGGGGGGGTCCTGTCTGGCTACAGGTTCTACCACTGCATATCGTTTTATCCTATATGTCATGCACCATTTTTTCTGCATTTCTTTAAGATATACTTGTACCACTTCTATGACCTTAGAATTGGCCAGAAGACAGTCCATCCCCTCAAATCAAATTTAGAGCAGCCTCAGGACTGCTCTAAATTATACCTGGCTGCTTACAGGCTCAAGGGACCATTTTAGGGATGGTCAGAGTGTAGTGACACATCAGCCATGTCCCTGTAACCCAGCTACATCCAGTACATCAGGAAAAGGAGCATCACAGAGGTACCATACCAATGATATCATTCAAGAATTCTATGTATTCAAGGGGATTCTACAGGTTTGTCATTTAACCAGCTTTTTGTACTGCCAAAATGGAGCAAAACAGATGGATTCTGGCTCATAAATTTAATATATTTATATATTGTGTGTATTTTGTGTAGTACAAATCACAAATTAAAACACAGTCCTTATTCTGAGAAGATTCTACCCTGCATTAATTTCCAATAAATAATATAGATGGGACAGATTTTTAAATAACAGGGATCACGGATATGTATATTTTGTGCAGTTTGGAAAGAGGGCATTTGTGCAAGCAAATGTACATTATGATGTCAATTTGTATACGCTCTTATAGTAATTCTATGTACAAGTACAATGTAGGTATGGAAGTGGTGATGTCCAGAGCTTCTGTTTTCCAGAATCTGGGAATGAGCAACGGAGAATAAATAACTTGATGATTACCTGTTCTGTTCATTCCGCCTTGGGCACCTGGGATTGGCCATTGTTGGAAGACAGAATACTGGGCTAGATGAACCAGTGGGGCAGACCAGGGAGTCTCTTAGTGCTCCTCAGGGTGGAAGCTCTCCCGCAGGGCCTCCTGAATACTGACAGCCCCCCGATGGACCTCCTGGATGACAGCCTGCAGAAAGTGTAGCCAGGCTCACAACAATGCATCCACGAGAAGCACCAGAGTGCCCAGGGGCATCTCTGGCTCCATGTTGCAGAGTGCTATGATGTCCCAAGTAAGGGCAATCAGAGCACGCAGAGACAAAATGCTATTTCGAAATGCATTTTTTGTGTAGACGTGTTATTTCAAAATATCTTATTTCGAAGTAACTATTTCAAAAATAGATATTTCAAAATAACACTGTAGAATAAACGTGCCCAGAGAAAGTAGAGGACAAAATAGAGGTGATATAAGAATGGCCATATGGGGTCAGACCAAAGGTCCATCTAGTCCAGTATCCTGTCTTCCAAAGTGACCAATGCCAAGTGCCCCAGAGAGAATGAACAGAACAGGTAATCATCAAGTGATCCATCAAGTGATCCCCTGTTGCCCATTCCCAGCTTCTGACAAATAGAGGCTAATGACACCATTTCTGCTCATCCTGACTTATAGCCATTGATGGACTTATTCTCCTGAACCCTGTTAAAGTCCTGGCCTTCACAATATCCTCTGGCAAGGAGTTCCATGGGTTTACTACCTATTGTGTGAAACAAATACTTCCTTTTGTTTGTTTTAAACCTGCTACCTATTAATTTCATTTGGTGACCCCTAGTTCTTGTGTTATGGGAAGGAGTAAATAACTTTTTCTTGTTTACTTTCTCCACACCAGTCATGATTTTATAGATTTCTATCATATCCTCCCTTAGTCATCTCTTTTCCAACCTGAAATGTCCCAGTCTTATTAATCTGTCCTCATATGGCAGCCATTCCATACCCCTAATAATTTTTGTTGCCCTCTTCTAAACTTTTCCAATGCTGAGGTATCTTTTTTGAGATGACGTGACCATATCTGCATGCAGTATTCAAGATGTGAACATACTGTGGAAGTATGTAGAGGCAATAAGATATTCTCTGTTTTATTCTCTTCCTTTTTTAATGATTCCTAACATTCTGTTTGCTTTTTTGACTCCCGCTAAACACTGAGTGGATGTTTTTGGAGAACTATCCAGAATGACTCCAAGATCTCTCTCTCTTGAGTGGTCACACTCAATTTAATACCATTTTATATGTACAGTTGGGATTATGTTTTCCAATGTACATTACTTTGCATTTAACAACATTAAAATTCATCTGCCGTTCTGTTGCCCAGTCACTTAGTTTTGTGAGATCCTTCACAGTCTGCTTTGGACTTAACTATCTTGAGCAGTTTGCAGTGCTGCAAATTTTGCCACCTCACTATTTACCCCTTTCTCCAGATCATTGACTGAGAACAAAACCCTGTGGGACCAACAGTAAAGAGTGGGAAAAGAGAAGACTGGAAGCTGCACTCATCCAAAGACATTCTGAAAGAGTTTGATAGCTTGATATGTATAATCAAGGACAGAGATATGTGGAAGTGCTATGATGGAATAGACAACTCTTGCAGAATGAGTGATACAGTTAGCTTAGTCTGATGTGTGGGGAACAACCTGATGTATAACATTTTTACTAGAATTATTTATAAAAAAGTTCCTTTCTGTAAAGGAAAAGACTTTAGATCAGACCTTCAGCTGGTATCAATCAGTATAGCTATATGAAAGTTAATGGAACTATGCAGGTTTTCCTCACATGAGAAACTATATTTTGATTTGAAGAACACAGTGACATGAGATCATAAACTGGAGTTACATATAAGCCATTGGCATTTAAGAACTTTTTTTTGTTCTGTGCTCTCTGTCCCACCTTTCTCAGGGCTACTTTTTGAATTGTCTTGAAAATTTTGCATGCAGATACCTCTTCACTACCACAGAAATTCAGGCAGGGTACTGAACAAGTTACAGTATTTATGCAATGTGACTAGACAGTATTTGGCCAAGAAGCCGTGTGCATCTTATACCATTTATGAAAATGTTGTCTGCTGCTTCCTAGTATAGTACAAAACTTGGCTACTTTTTATAGAGGGAAAGAATTGCACTGGAAGGCTTCTTTTGAGAATAAATTTCAAATTGTAAATAGCCATCCACCTTTACCTATGCCGAGTTCTACATATCTCTGGGAGTAGATCCATCAATCTCAGTGGACTACTTATGGATCAAAGTGGGACTCTTTACTCATGTTGAGATGTATTATATGACAGTAGCAGGTGTAAGATGAAAAAGAGGAAGGACACTTCATTGGTTTAAGGCTCTAGCTTTGGGACTTGGGAGAGCTGGATTCAAGTTCCTGCTCTACCATAGGCTTGCTTGGGCAAATCATTGTGTGTCTCTTGTCCCTCTCTGTGAATGAGGGGAAATAGCACTGCCCTTCTTGACATTGGTTTAGGAGAATAAATACTGTAAAGATTGTGAGAGACTCAGATTGGGGGTGGGAGACACAATTATCTTGGATTTTGCATGTACAGGTCTCATAATTCATCCCCATGGTAAAAGCAAACAGAATTCTTTCTTTCTGTCTTTATTTTTTCCCTTTTTCTTAGGTTTTTTGGGGGATTGATTTTAGATATCAAAAGAAAAGCTCCCTTCTTCTGGAGTGACTTCAGGGATGCTTTCAGTCTGCAGTGTCTAGCATCATTTTTATTTCTCTACTGTGCTTGTATGTCTCCTGTCATCACATTTGGCGGTCTACTGGGCGAAGCAACTGAAGGTCGTATAGTATGTGTTTTACTTTTAATCTGAACTTTTAAAACACATTTAATTTTTTAGGCTTGTGATTAGTATTTTCTTAATATTCTGTATGTGTTGCCTTTAAAATGTTGTAGTCTGAAACTGCATTTGTTAACCACAGTATTTGGACTCTGATAGAAAATTTCTGAAAATGCAATGTTTTTTGTCATATGCAGAGTGCAATAGAATCTTTGTTTGGAGCATCCATGACTGGAATAGCCTACTCTCTCTTTGGTGGACAGCCTCTTACTATACTAGGCAGCACAGGGCCAGTGCTGGTGTTTGAAAAGATACTATTCAAATTTTGCAAGTAAGTGAAGTGATTTTATTCAAATAAACTTTCAGAGGGTATTTTCAATGTATGGGTGTGTATTGGGCTAAATCATAAGTGTACATTCTCTGGCACCATACTGAAAATTTGCCTATGTGTAATTTACCATTTGGTTACACTATTCATCTGTGACATCATGCACTACATTTTAATTGATGACAATCTATATAAAATTAAAAATATAACAAAGGCAGGATCCCATGAGAAGTAAGGATTTTGGAACAATGGAACATATACAGCAATCACACAAAGGGGATTTCGAACAATAAAAGGTGTTTTTAATTTTAGTTTTTATTTTAAAACTGTTCTGAAAAGAATCCAAACTCAGATTGTTATTGGATTATTTCCTGTTCCAAAATCATTAAATTTAAATCTTATAGAATGGGCTCCACCCTTTAAAATAAGATCGATTTGATGGCTTTTTGGCATTTTACTATTCATAACACTGTAGTGAGCAGTGTAAAGCTCACAGGTATTGGAATTAAGTAGCATTTCATAATCCATGGAATAAATACGATCAAACTTCTCTCCCTGCACCCGACTCATGAAAAAGAATTAAATAAAATATAACCCAAACTCGAAAGAGGCACTAAAACATGAGAACAAATTCTTACTTTTATGTGTTAATAAATTGTAAGATCATCCCTGCCATAATATGAGTGAAAATTGTGCCTACATTGTTAGACATCTATGGTGAGTTCCTGAGATCTACGGGCAGATGGCTACCTGCCCTACGGACTTCTTCCCATGGACTCCATTTACATCAGTATACCTCATTTTTATATCTGGGACTTCTGCTGACTCTGCAAAACATCCTGATACTATTGCTGAAAGCTGCAGCTTGGGAGGGCCTGTCAGTTCCTGACAGCCATTCCCTCCATGTGGGGAAAAGACCTCTTAACTCTGTTAGCTACGGCCAAGATATATATGACCCTAGCATGCCTCACCTATGGTTATATACAGTCAGCACAGAGGGGTTTGCTCTAGGTTGTGGATAGAGAGTGGAGGATGAGGGTCTGTGTGAATGAGGTAAGGCTGTGAAACTATTTGACTATTATATTGCAGATCACAATCACTTATTTTCTTTCACTCCTTAAGAAAACATGCAGATGTAGGGATATACCACTTTTGCTGCCTTCTGAGGATTAGAAAGCATCCAAAGATCATTTCTGAAAGTATTCTTTCATACACAATGGCCTTTCATTGTCCCCATTAGTAGCAGGCTCAGGCCAGATAATAATCTGTTTTGCACACATCTGACTTTTCTTCATGAAAGGAAAGAATTCTGAATTAAAAGTGCCTTCACATTGTTTTACCACTTCCACTTTTTTATTGAAAACGTGTAATCTAGCATCTAGCTTGTTTTTCAATAAAACAGTGAAACAGAGAAACAAATTCCCGAATTAACTTGGAGCCTTATTTACATTTTGATATAGCTTTTCAGTAAAAAAAAGATTTGGCTATTACAAAGTACAATTGAAACCTATGGCCCATTTTACTGTGGTGTTCAATGTAGTTAAAAAGGGTGGAAATTAATAATATAATTATATATATATATATATATACAGTAAAACTCCAGTGGTCCGGCATCCAATGGTCCGGCACCACCTGGAACCAGGAAGTGCTTCGGGCAGCCGGACAATTGGAGCTGCTTTGCCCCCGGCTTCCCCGATTCAGCCGCTGCTGAAACTGACCAGCTGCTGAAACTGACCAGCTGCTCTGCCCCGGGCTTCCCAGAGTCAACTGCTGGTCAGTTTCAGCAGTGTCTGACTTGGGGAAGTCTGGGGCAGAGCAGCTGGGGTGCTGCTGGGTTGGTCCCCCTGGGTCCTAAAGGTGCCGGATTATCGGAAGTTTACTGTATATGGATTATCACTTGATTTTTTTTACAAAGGTGAAAAATGCTTTAAATGAGCTACTATGAAGATTCCCTTCTCGGAGAACTTAGCAACTTAGCACTTGACTATCAGGACAGCATTATATCTAGGGCCAATGGTGACTTCATGAGGGAGCAAGAGGGACATTAATACTCCATAGCATTTGCAAAGTAGCAGGTTCTGCTCACATCTCTGTTCCCAATAGAGTGCTACAATGCAGTTGTGTTGGGCATTAGCTATATTCTTTGCTTCTTGCAGATGGACAGCCTTCTTGGCTTTCCAGAGATCACTTTTGTATTTGTCAGGTCAACAGAGGATATAAAAGATGTGTATTCCTATGCAGAATGGATATTTGTAGTATTTCATACTGTATACAGAATGGGAAGCGACTGTCTAGGAAGGAGTACTGCAGAAAGAGATTTAGGAGTCATAGTGGACTAAATATGGGTCAATAATGTGACAGTGTTGTGAAAAGAGCAAACATCATTCAGGTATGCATTAATAGGAAACGTGATAAATCATTCTTTAACAATACTCTGCACTGATTAGGCCTGAACTAGAGTATTGAAAAAGGTCCAGAGAAGAGAGAGAGAGAGAGAGAGAGAGAGAGAGATTAAAGTTCCAAAGAACATGACCTAAGAGGGAAAACTTGAAAGTATTGGGTTTGTTTAGTTTGGAAAAAGAGAAGACCAAGAGGGGACATGATAGAAGTTTTCAAGTAACCTAAAAGGGTATTTACAAGGAGGAGAGAGAAAAATTATTCTCCTTATCCTCTGATGACAGGACAAGAAGCAATGGTTTTAAATTGCAGTAAGGGAGATTTAGGTTGGACTTTAGGAAAAACTTCCCAACCATCAGCCAAACTTTCCTAACCAAATTGCAAAGATAGAAAATGGTTAAGCACTGGATCAAATTGCCTAGGGATGTTGTGGCATCTCCATCATTGGAGATATTTAAAAGCAGGTTAGAGAAACATCTATCAGGGTTGATCTAGATGGTGGTTGGTCCTGCCGTGAAAGCAGGGGACTAGACTTGATGACCTCTGGAGGGTCCTTCCAGCTCTAGTATTCTATGATTTTATGGTTTCCTCTTCTGTGTCTATGAATTGATGTTTTGATTCTTGGATAAGCTTCTGTTAATTTTTCTTTTTCTTTTTTTATTAGAGAATATGGGTTATCGTACCTTTCTTTGAGAGCTAGCATTGGACTATGGACTGCAACTCTATGCATCATCCTTGTTGCAACTGATGCAAGCTCCCTAGTCTGTTACATTACTCGGTTTACTGAAGAGGCATTTGCTTCTCTTATCTGCATCATTTTCATTTATGAGGCCTTAGAGAAGCTATTTCATCTCAGTGAGACGTATCCAATCAACATGCATAATGATTTGGAACTGCTGACTCAATACTCGTGAGTAAGATCTCTTTTGTTAACCTTGGTGTCTTCTTTTTCATATGTTATCAGTCTTGGGAGAATTCTGCTATTTTACTATGGCACCATATGCAACAATTGAAGAATTCCCCCAGGACTAAGTTATGTTTTCATCGTGAAGATTAAAAATGGTGCACAATAGGAAAAGCACTTTCATGCTTGAGATGCATTGCTTGACATACTGTAGCCTGTAGATGTGACAGAGTCAACTCAGTCTTTTTCAAGTTGCTATATGTCATTCCTCCTTTTGATCCATGTGATCATAATAGGAGCTATGTGCATTTACAGGGTATGCCTGTTATTGCCTGATTCTGCTATGCAGAGGCTTCGGTGGTGTAATGTTTTTTAAAAAGTGGATAAACTAACTTAAATAATGAGGCATGGAAGTGGTATCATGAGCTTTTGTGGGTATAACCCACTTCTTCAGATGAATGGAGTATTAAAAGTCCAGTTCCAAAATAAATAGGAGATGCGAGGGGGAAGGAAGGGGAAAAATAGTGAATTAGAGTGTTCATGTTACAAGAAGCTGATAGAGAACATGCAAATTATCCTTTCCCCATGCTTAAAGGTCATGATACCATCTACATGTTTTATTAGTCTTGAAGGTACTGCTAAACTATTAATTGTTTTTTGTTTTTTAAGTTTTTCCAGTTACAGACTAACTCAGCTACCCCTCTGAAGCTTTCAAATTGTTAAAAGTGGGAAAACTCAGTTAACCCTTGACTGCGCTACTACTATGAGACAGTTGACTTAAGTGAGATTTTTGCCTTCATGAGTAAATGGATGAGATGGAAATTTTCTTTTATAATACATTTTAGCTTATAATGATTGTTTTCTTGAATTTTATTTTATTCCTTCTCCCACCATTGTAAGAATCTTTTTAAAGGGATATTGATTTACCTGGGGTAGGATTCTGTCCTTGGTATACTAAGGTATACTGGTTCTGTTTGCTAGGAAGACAAAAACAAGAGAAACACACACTGGCTGGGGAAGAAAAATTGCAAAGATAGAAAATGTAGCTTCTGTCTCTGGTGCTGATTTATTCTCAACCTGGCTACTGGAGAAACACAGGCACAGCATGTAGTCTTATCAGCTACACTAAGACTTGGCAAACTTGTACCAGCTATTTAAGGAATTGCATTTAACTGCCTTTCGGGTCACAGGCTTACAGCTGTGTTACAAAATATAGGGTGTGTCTAGACTACATGCCTCCATCGACGGAGGCATGTAGTTTAGATGTACCCATAGTGTCTTTACTGGCTAAATCAGGATACATCTACACTGCATTACTTTTCTGGGATATCAAAGGTATCCCAGAAAAGCAATGCCACGTCCAAGGAATGTGTCCACTTTTCCAAAATGTTTTTGGAAAAAGTGGACATAATCTTTCGCCATCACTGTAAGCCTCATTCTATGAGGCATAAGGGGTGAGTCAAAGGAGCACTTTTAAAAAAAAAAATGGCACCATGTAGGCATGCCAAATTTTGGAAAAGCCTCTTTAGAAAGTAAAATGGAAAAAGATACACAATTTGCATATTTCAAATTGTATTTCTTTTTCCGATTTACCACTGCAGTCTAGGCTTAGCATCAGACTATTATTAGGCAGGAGAAAGGATGGTGATAGGAGAGAAAAGAAATAAAACGAGGAAGGAAAAGGACACATGGGGGTGAGTGACAAAGCCTTGGATCCCAGATGGTATTTTAGATTCAGCTATAGATAGTACATTGGGAGTGGCAAAATCATCTTGGTCCCTTTCTCTGATCCAGTCTGGACACATCTCTCAGAATTAAGCTGAAAAAGGTCTAGCATCCCAGAAGACAGACAGTGTGTCAGCCATGATAGTGTGGAAGCCTTCCCCCTTTTCTGTCTGCCGGTGTCACAGGTCACCATCCGCTCACCTGTGTTTTTTCCCCACAAAGTCTTTCTTTTTTCAGAACCACGAAAGGGGATGATGGGCAAATAGCCCATCCTCTCATTTTGTCCATCAAATGACCCTAATTTCTGAGACACCAACTTTGGTTCACAGATTTCTGGTTCTACACTTTTCTTACTTACCAGGCATGATCTTTACACAATTCTTTAGTTAAATCAAACACCCTTTATTTTTAGGCCATTCAGTCTTTTATCTCAGTTTTGTACCTTTTTCGATTAACATGTATTGTCATAAGTTATTGCAGTAGTCCATTAATTTTCACTCTTTTCTCACACCTAAGCTCAGTTAGGACAAATTTATATGCCCTGTTGTTTTAAGAGAGGAAAACCCCGAGGTTTATGATAACAGGATGTGGTAGTAGGGAAATCCTAAGATGGCAGCCAAGGTTCCATCAGAAACTTGCTTAGTTTTTGTCAGAATTTCATTGAAATTGGCATGGTAAGGGGGAATGATTTTTTACTTCAGTAAATCAATGTTTTATAACAAAAGTATGTTCCACTACATAGCTTCCAGTTAGCTATAGCATTAATAATGAGCCTATTTTTCATTATTGTCAAATATTGAGGAAATATTTTATAGAATATAATTTACTTGGACTGTAAGGTGGATAGAAAGCTGGCTAGACTGTCAGGCCCAACGAGTAGTGATTAATGGCTCAATGCCAGGTTGGTGGTCGGTTTCTAGCAGAGTGTCCCAAGCATTAGTTCTAGAGCTGGTTTTGTTCAACATCTTTATTAATGACCTGGACGAGGGGATGGATTGTACCCTCAGCAAGTTTGCAGATGACACTAAGCAAGGGGGAGAGTTAGATATGCTGGAGGGCAGGGATAGGGTCCAGAGTGACCTAGACAGATTAGAGGATTGGGCCAAAAGAAATCTGATG
Organism: Pelodiscus sinensis; assembly: GCF_049634645.1. Classification (NCBI taxonomy): domain Eukaryota; kingdom Metazoa; phylum Chordata; order Testudines; family Trionychidae; genus Pelodiscus; species Pelodiscus sinensis. Next base: position 34,549,411 of record NC_134717.1, read on the forward strand.
AGGTTCAACAAGGACAATGTAGAGTCTCACAGTTGGGATGGAAGAATTCCAAGCATTGTTACAGGCTGGGAACCAACTGGCTAAGTAACAGTTCTACAGAAAAGGACCTGGGGATTACAGTGGATGAGAAGCTGGATATGAGTTAACCGTGTGTCTTTGTAGCCAAGAAGGCTAATGGCATATTAGGTTGCATTAGGAGGAGCATTGCCAGCAGATCTAGAGAAGTGATTATTCCCCTTTATTCAGCTCTGGTGAGGCCACATCTGGAGTATTGTGTCCAGTTCTGGGGCCCCCACTATAGAAGGATTTGGATGCATTGGAGAGGATCCAGTGGAGGGTGAACAAAATGATTAGGGGGCTGGAGCACCTGACCTATGAAGAGAGGCTAAGGGATTTGGGTTTGTTTAGTCTTCAGAAGAGAAGAGTGAGGGGGGATTTTATAGCAGCCTTCAACTTCCTGAAGGGAGCTTCCAAAGAGGATGGAGAAAGGCTGTTCTCAGTCGTGATGGATGGCAGAACAAGGAGCAATGAGCTCAAGTTACATTAGGGGAGGTCTAGATTGGATATTAGGAAAAACTATTTCACTAGGAGGGTGGTGAAGTACTAGAATGGGATGCCTAGGGAGGTGGTGGAATCACCATCCCTAGAGGTGTTTATGTCTCGGCTTGACAAAGCCCTGGCTGGGTTGATTTAGTTGGGATTGGTCCTGCTTTGGGCAGGGGTCTGGGCTTGATGACCTCCCGAGGTCTCTGGGCTTGATGACCTCCTGAGGTCTCTTCCAGCTCTATGAGTCTATGATTCTTCTTTATAAAAGTTCTAGAAGATTTACCTAGCATTGCCCAGGTCCTTAGCTCAATTTTTTGTGTGTGTGGTCAAAATATTAGGGGGCTGAGCCCCTCCTCGCTATGCTCACTAACCCCCCTCTCTCTGGAAGCTTTTATGGCCAGAAAGCATGAGAGCTGTGCTCATCATCTCCCTCTTCCCCCCCGACGGGTGGTGGTGGTAGGTGTCTGTCTGGGAGGGAGGGGGTGACATGGTCCAGGGGGAGGGTCAGGCTCCAATCAGGAAGGGAAGCCTGACCTGTCCCATCTCAACCACGCCAGGTCCCCTCCACCATATGAGCCCAATCCACCCTTTGGGCATAGCAGGAGCATTGATCCCTGCAGCAAGCCCATTAACATTAAGTTGAACTAAGGAGGTAGAGATGGGCAGCAGCGTGGTGGCATGAGGATGCAGATGACATGATGACATCACTCTGTTCTCCTGCAGGAAATTATTTTTTATATATATATATATAGAGAGAGAGAGAGAGAGAGAAATTGAAAATGTACATGTTTCATTTAAATCATTGCTCTGGGGTAGGGCTGGAGATGAGGGATTCAGTATGCAGGCTGTCCCAGGGAGAGAGGACAATCTCAGCTCTCTGTCACCACAGCAGCTTCAGGTCAGGAGAGGAGTGCCTCTCCATGTGCACTGCAGGTCCACCAGGCACAGCAGGCAGGGCTGAACGGAGGCATGGGCAAGCCAGGCAGCTGCTCAGGGCGCCAACCCATGGGGGGCGCCTGATGGCAGCTGTAAGGGGTGTGCAGTGTCCCTTAGAGCTGCCATCAGGAGCCGCGTGCCTAGCTCCCCCAGCGCCCTTGCCCCCACGGCTGCGGCATGTGCACCAGCAGCGCTGGCTGGGCCGGGCCAGGCAGTGCATGTGCCGTGCGCCCCGGGGGCAGGCCCCAGGCTGTGCACCAGCGACTGTGACCGGCCCGTGCATGCGCTGAGCATCCCGTGCCCCCCGGGCAGGCCTGCGCATGCGCCCTGCGCCTGGGGGTGGCACCACATGCCCAGGCCCAGGGCACCAAAAGGGCTCAGCCGGCCCTGACAGCAGGGAGAAGGGTGCGGTCCCCCAGCTGAGGCAGGTCCAGGTTTGTCTGCCTCCTGTGCTCCCCAGCCAGAGTGAGGAATGCAGCAAACCATGCACTTTTCCCTTGTTTCTTGTCGAAGAAGAACAGTCAGCAATGTTCCAGTACAAATTGGGTGAGGGGGAACTTCAGCCCTCCCCACCTCTACTGATGCCTGGGGGCTGGGAGGCTTGTGTAGGGACAGTCCTGGATAGGAGGGCACCTCCAGCCATTCCCTTTCGTTTGCCTGGTGATTCTGTCTCTTTTCTGTATGGTTTTCTTAGAAGCAATCCCATTCCAGGCACATCCTATTTTCCTGGCACAGCCAAACTCTTACATTGCTTTAAGTTATTAGAAGAGGAAGCTTTATGCAGAATTTGGTGGTCCTAGTTCTTAATGCTTAGGAAGCATTTTTGAACAAACAGACAGACACAGGCACACAGACTGTCTTAAATATATAGTAGATTTCAAGTAAAATGTTAGTGTAATTTAAACTTTGTTTTTCTGGAAAATCACATTCAGTGAAGCTTTTGCAATGTTATTTCAGCTGTGTTGGTTCCAGAATACTAGAGAAACAAGGTGGGTTAGGTAATATTTTTTTAACTGGACCAACTTCCATTCCTGTCTCTTTCACCAACAGAAATTGATGCCAGAAAAAGTATTACCCACTTTCCTTGTCTCTCATTCAGTAACGTTTGTTTTTATTTTAAATATATTGCCAGAGTAGCTCCATGTATCTTCTCATGGACTTAATAACAGTATGGATTGGAAGGACTGGAATTGTCTAATGCAGTTTGGTTAAATTAAGGGAATGGGAACTGAGACTCATGGGTTCTTTTCCGAGTTCTGTCACAGACTTTTGTTTCCTTAAGCGAATAATTTCACCTCTTGTGTGCATCATTTATCTAACTATAAAATTTGTAAAACAGAAATTATGAGTCTTAATTAGTGTTAATAAATTAATTACTATTTTGGTACAGTAATTTGAGATATTTTGATGTGACACACTACAGAATTGCACAATATTAGTTTTAATATTCATATAGTACAGTTCTGCTCCTAACATAGACAGGTCTCCCTGCACTACATCCCATGTTCATCCTGTCATTTTGAATGAACACAGTCAGGGTACGTCTACACTACAGCGCTAGTTCGAACTAACTTAGTTCGAATTAGTTAATTCGAACTAAGCTAGTTCGAACTAACGCATCTAGAACTAAAAACTAGTTCGAACTAGCGTTTTGCTAGTTCGAACTAGTAAGTCCACATTGAGTGGACTCTGAACAGGGCTTAAGGATGGCCGGAAGCAGTGCCGGCAGGGCATAAAAGGAGGACTTAGAGCATGGAGATACTGTCTCAGGCTAGCCGAGGGCTGCGCTTAAAGGGTCCCGACCCCCACCCCGGACACACAGTTCTAAGGGGTGCCCCGCTTGCAAAGAAGTTCTGGCTTGGAGTGCCCTGAGTGCCCACACTGGGCACATCACACCACTCGGCCATCAGCCCAGCTGCACTTGCCGCAGGCTGCCATCTGGGGAGAGGGAGTAATTGGGGGGCTGCAGGAGAGCTTCCACCCCCAGAAGCCCGCAGAGCCAGCCCAGTCCTCCCCATCGGGGGCTCGTACCCCATTCCTCCCTCACCTCCTTCCACTTGCCCTTCCCTAGCCCCCCTTCTTCTTGATGTACAAAATAAAGATAACGTTTCTTCCAACATTGACTCTGTCTTTATTGAAAAAAACTGGGGGAGACTGGGAAAAGGAGGTGGGAGAGGGGAAGAGAAAGGCTGGGAGAGGGGAGGGCAACTAACATGATCAGGGGTTGGGAACAGGTCCCAGATGAAGAGAGGCTACAGAGACTGGGACTGTTCAGCTTAGAAAAGAGGAGACGGAGGGGGGACAGGATAGAGGTCTCTAAAAGCAGGGGTTGGGTGGAGAGGGTGCATTCAGAAAAGTTCTTCATGAGTTCCCATAAAGAAGGACTAGAGGACACCAAAGGAAAGGAATGGGTATCAGGCTTGAAACTAGTAAGAGAAAGTTGTTGTTCTTGACAAAGCAAATAGTTAACCTGTGGAACTCCTTGCTGCAGGAGGCTGTGAAGGCTAGAACTAGAACAGAGTTTAAAGGGAAGTGAGATCAAGTGATGGAGGTTGGGTCCATGGAGTCCTATTAGCCAGAGGGTAGGAGTGGTGTCCCTGCCCAAAGTTTGTGGAAGGCTGGAGAGGGATGGCACGAGACAAATGGCTTGGTCATTGTCTTCGGTCCATCCCCTCCAGGGTCCCTAGGGTTGGCCGCTGTTGGCAGAGAGGCTACTGGGCTAGATGGACCTTTGGTCTGACCCAGGACGGCCATTGTAAGCTCAGGGCTCAGGGTCGGGGGTCTCAGTGGACCCCCTTGATTTTCATGCACACCTGCTCCTGGGTGGCCAGGCTGGCAGCTCTCCTGCCCTAGACGGCCACTTTCCTGTGCCTAGTGCGGAGATCGTGGACGAGGTCCACGATGTCCGCACTAGCCCAGGAAGGTGCCCGCCTCTTGCGGTCCAGGGCAAGCTCCCGGGAGCCGCCAGCCTGGTCCCGGCAAGAGGGGGTGGGCTGGGAGGCATCGGGTGGGTGGCTCTGTGCCGTGCCAGGTGCAGGGTCTGCTAGCTGGGTGCTGGCAGGCTTGCACCTGGCACGGGCACCGTAGCCAGCCCGTGCCCCTTTAAGGGGTCCGGGGCCGGGAGGGGGGCATAGAGTTTCCCTGGTGTTGGCCAGAGTGGCCACCAGGGAAACCTGGGGAGGGCTAGCCTCCCACTAGTTCGAACTAAAGGGCTACACAGCCCTTAGTTCGAACTAGCTAGTTCGAACTAGGCGTTAGTCCTCGTAAAATGAGGTTTTCCTAGTTCGAACTAAGCGCTCCGCTAGTTCGATTCAAATTCGAACTAGCGGAGCGCTAGTGTAGCGCATAGGAAAGTTAGTTCGAACTAACGTCCGTTAGTTCGAACTAACTTTCTAGTGTAGACATACCCTCATCTTCTTCACATCACAGTCCTACACTGTTGTGCTGGTGCATTCCACAGCAGAAACAGTTGCATTTCAGCAGTAGGTGAAATTATTCCTATATGTAATTACACAAAGTGGTTTGAGATGAAAGGCACTATGCCCTGGTTTTTCATAGCTTTAGTTTTCAGATTTTTACTGAATGTATTGCTGAGTGGTTCCTTACAGTAGTGCAGTATTAGTGTTCTATAATTTTCTTTGCAAGCACTTTACTGTAGAGATTATATAATTTTTTTTAAAAAACACTAATATAGTATTCCTCTATCAATTATACATATTCCAGGGGTATATTTCCCATTTAAGGGAGGGCAGGGCCTGACCTGAGACATAAAACCAGTAAGAGTGCAGGTGCTCAGAACCATTCAGTAGTGGGTCTTGGTTACTGATTCTTCCTTGTGACATTTAATAGCAAGTTTGTTGAGATGGCTCTCTCTGCTTAAGAATCTTTACTTTATTGTAACATTCTGAAAGGTGCATGTGGACAAATATATTCAGGAAATAAAGAAGTGAAGTAAGCTATCAAGGACAGTTATTAAGAAGTAAGAGCTTGTGGATACACTTATGGGAGAACAAAACTAGTCTAATGAAAAAGGACAGGATCCAGATGCCCCAGGGGGCTGATGATGGCCAGTCTCTGCAGCAAGGGAAACATGTCAGAAAGCATTCTCAATCTGGAGGCCCTCTCTAGAAGTATGTATTTTAAATGATTTTGTTGAACTCATATGAACTCTGAGTAGGGAGAGAAACTGAAACACTAGGGCAAGGCCACCACCTCCTGTTCCAAGAGAGAATAACAGTGACTCAGCCAAACTTGTCATTTGCATTTTGAGCTGGAAAAAAAATAATCAAGAAGCCTTGAAACTTGCTGTTATATTTTGTTTTCTCTGAAAATTATAGGTAGTGAGTTTGCTGCTGTGCACACATATGTATACGCACCGCCTTGTGGCCTGAGGTAGTGTGTGATCCCTACCACCTGGGCCCGAAGTCAAATAGGTCACAAAATCACAGAATCCGTGCCACCTCTATGACAAACTCTTAGCCTAACTAATAAGTTATGGTTTGATATGTATAAATATAGTATCCTGTCATACCGCGCAAATACTCTTCCTCTGAGGTATTTTAACCTAAAAAGCAGACATGAGTATATTAGCTTTTATCCAATTTCACATTCAGGCACAGCAGACTGTCTGTTTATGCACCTGGGATAAAACCCTGGCCTCACGGAAGTCTATAAGGGTATGTCTACACTACCACCCTAGCACTAGCGGACATTTGAAAATGGTGGCGCCCGGCTATATGCAAATGAAGCCCGGGAAATTCAAATCCCGCCCTTCATTTGCAACTCCGGTTGCCTACATTACCACCCTAGTTCGAACTAGGGTGGTAGTGTAGACATACCCTATGAGTTTTGCTACTGACTTCAGTGGGGTCAGGATTTCACCTGAAGTATTTGTATTGATACAATATGAGTTTTACACGTGTGTCTGGGGGAGGGAGCATTCGCAGGCCTCAGTACCTGTGGACTTTATGAGGTCAAAAGGAAATAAGCTCTGAGGTACTCATAATACATCTGCTCATGAACAGCTGAAATATTACATGAAGGCCCAAAACAGCAAGCAGACATTAAAAATGTCTCCTGGTCCTGGGTTTACCTGAACACACAATATTAATGAAGTTTATTGTGAAAATAAACAGCCTTCATATGTGCAGTAGAGCTGCAATAGTTCATAAGGGATGATATTATTATCATAACTCAGCTGATAGTGGTGGCATTTACAAATAAAAATGATTGCTGGAAAATTATAATTACATATAGTCCTTAGAATACCTGATGTATTTGTGAGAGGGAACTGTTTATTCCCTTTGCACCCTGGATGAATATCTACCATGGTCACTAACAGCAGGAAGACAAGTGTCAACCAAATTTTTTTTGTCATCGTCCCCTCAAACTGCAGCTTTGGGACTTCCTGTCCTATAACATCAGCCATGCAGATGTTACGTATATTCTAAGCACAACTCCCCCAAAGGCATGTGCCTTTCAGATGTTTTCCAAATATCTGAATATCATTTTATTCTTTCAGGATAATAATGTACTGACATTACATAACTATCTAGATCAAATGACTGATGTCATATGTTCTATACGTATTCTTTTCTTCTTTTGATCTTATAGGCTTCTTTTCTTGGTTAATCACAAATTTCTTTCAGTCATGGAAAATGTACATTTATTTGCACTTTTACATTGTGTTTCACTTTGTGTAATCCTAGCAGGTATTTATGCCCATATCTTTCAACTGTATGCATGCCATGTTTATTTATGCCAGTTAGCCCTATTAATGCCAAACCCACTAATTGACTTAATGCAGATACCATATTAAGTAGAACCACTGAATACTGCTCTCTACCAGGCAGTGGGGGAGCTCTTAGTGACACTTTACAGTTTAACTGCTTTAACCAACAGATTTCATCCAAATTCTGTGTGCTTCAGATGCTCAGATCTTCTCTTGAAAACATACCTCTCCCCGACCCCCTACTTTCCAGCCTTACATAGGTGGAAGTTTAAAGCTTATTTAGGTTGAACGATTCTATTTTCAGGAGTTGGCTTCACAACTGTCCTTTTCCCTTTGTCTTCGCTGTTACTGGGGATGTCAATATTCAAACTGACAATTTGCATCATACTGTCACTGCTTCAGGGCATGCTTTGACATCAAGGAGTGTGTTTGCTGTGCCAAGGATTATACCCCTGAATAAATACTTTCACCCTTTTTTCTGTCTGTAACACTACCACTACTTCATCAATTGTGACCTTGCTTTTCTAATCCCTCATTTGTTGTTTTGTAAAACAGCTACATTCATCACTTTTCTGTCTCAAGTCTTCCTCAGAAGTTCCTACTACTTCCTGATTCACATTCACCTGCAGCTGAATCCTTCTGACTTTTGATGCAGTTTCATTCCTCTGGTCTCACACACAGTTCACTTACATCATACCAAATCATGTGACATTCTCAATGATCAGCTGAGGCAAGGGCATGCTTTACCAGAGCAGGAGGAAACCTGGATCTGTCTAGGAAGATGTCCCTTGATGGCACCTCCATTGTTGGGGCAGACCCATTTCGTGTCAATGAGTTGTAATCGCTGGCCCAGTAGCTCCTCCTTCCTTTTAGGCAGGGGTGTATTGGAATTGTTTTATTTCCCTTCTAAGGGAATGTCATTATTGCACAGTTAACCTAAAATCTTGCTCAAGTGTTGCCCATAATCCCCCTCCTGTCCACATATAAAAACCTCTCCCCCAAGTTTAGTGATGCTTTCAACTCAGGTATCGAGTGCTGCTTTTACTCAAGCTGGTATCCCATCCAGTTTGCAGTGGGGACACAGGCTAAATCACTTGATGCTGAGTTTACTGCATCACAAAGACCCATGTGAGGTACCCCCAGAAATCCTAGTCACCCACACGGGTGAGTGCAGCACCAATAAGAACATGCTTCCTTTGGTAGGGCTCTGCACTTTGGTTATTCTCATCCAGGGCTTGCTAACCTAGGTGCTCAGATCCAAGTGCCAATCATCCAGATTAACTGTGCAGTGAAGACATACCCTTAGTCTAATATCCATCTTCGAAGTCAAGCACATAAATCACATTTTGAGACCTAGATCTAATAGGCAGTTAATACTGATGCTTAAGATTAAGGCACTTTGTCACTCACTCTAACAGAGAAACAAGGAATTGAGCCACACAAACATCACCGGATTTGAGAAGGGTATTTTAGACTTGATTCAGGTGCAGCACTACCTCTTTCCCCTGAGAGAGGTGCAGTGCTACCTCTTTCCCCTTTCCTGGGGAAGTCTCCCAGCTAAAAAATCCTAGCTCTCCTGCTAAGTAAACAAACAAACAAAAAACCTCACCTTATGGGGTAAAGGAAAGTCTAAAACAACAATGCTTTTAGAAAGAAAAGGGAGCTTTTTCACCTGCATCTGACCCTATTCCCAGATTCTCTTCTGTCTCAGCCTGTATTCTTGGCTGAAATCAATACCAAGTCTGTGCTGGACGTGGGCTTGTCCTACGCAGACCCCATTACAGAAACTAATTATTGTCTCCAAATTTGGTAGCTATTTAATTAGTTCTATATTCTGTTTATTTCTTTTCTCTTGGGGGATTTTTCAAAAAAGTTTTAAATTGTTAGCAAAGCTCTGGCAGTAATTAGCAGTGGGTGAACTTCAAAAGAGTGAGAGCTTTGTTTTTATTTGGGAGCTTATGCAAAGATTATCTGGGACATGTCTGCTCTAGAACTGGAAGCATAATTTCTATCTTGGGTGGATATCCCCATGCTAACTGATTGAGTCAGGGAACTAAAAAATTCAGTGTGGCTACGTCTAGACTACAGGCTTCTTGCGCAAAAAGCATTTATCAGAAGAGATCTGTAGCAAGAACTTATTGCGTAAGAGCGCATCAAAAAAGCAATGTATTTTTGCGAAAGAGAGCATCCAGACTGCATGGACACTCTCTCAAAAGTAAGCTCTGATTGCTATGCACAGACTGGCCACCAGGGCACCTGTGCTTTTTCCTCTTTCCTCTTTTTGCTCAAAAAACCTCTTTTCCCCGTCCACACGCAAAAGAGCTCTTTCACAAAAAGGCGTTCTTCCTCACAGAATGAGGAATACCTATGCTGGAAAAAACCCTCTGTTCTTTCTATTTTTTTGCACAAAAATGCACTTAAGATGTGGATGCTCTGTGAGTTTTTTTTGGAAAAACAGATGTTTTTCCGAAAAACTTTGTAGTGTAGACATAACCTGTAGCTTCAATTGCATGGGCAGTGGGATGGGCTTGCTTCCCCAAGCTTGCAGTCGTGCCTGAAACCCTAGGTACATAGCTGACTCACTCTGGCATCTGTGCAGCTAATGCTGTGCTGCTATTTTTTGCATGCTAGCTTCATCATAGTTAGTGCAGGTATGTCTACCCATGTGGGAAATTATACCTCCAGCTCCAGTGAAAACTCCAGCTGAATCTGCAAAGCTAAGCTGGAAAACTTAAGTTTTACTATGAAATTTCTAGCAATCCCTGCCTCTTGGGGTGGAGAAGTTCTGGAACAGCTTTTCAAGGAGAGAAGTGGGGGCAAAAAGCCTAGCTGGCATTAAGACTGAGTTCGATAAGTTATGGAGGGGATGGTATGTTAAAACTGCTTACAATGACATGTACCTGATCTGCAACTGCTAGTAGAAAATAGCCAGTAATGGAACACTGGAAAGGGAAGACTGAGTTACTACAGAGAATTCTTTCTCAGCTGTCTGACTGTTGGGTTTTGCATCCAGGCAGTTTCAACATACCATCCCCCTGAGTATCCAACTGATCACCCTATGTGGGGTTCGGAAGGAATTGTCCCTGGGGTCACATTGGCAGAGACCCAGGGGTTCTTTTTTTACTGCCTTCTGCAGCATAGGACAGGAGTCACTTACAGGTTTAAACTGGTATAGATAAGAGATTCTCTATCATTTGAAACCTTTAAATTAGGGGTCTCAAACTCATGGCCCACCAGAGCTGTTGTGCAATCCAGCCCAATAGTCCAGGGAGAGGGCTGTCCATTCTTGTTCACTAAAACCTTCCCATCAGCACCCTGGCCTCTCCCTCCCAGCATCCTGCAGTGGTTGGGTTCCAGGTGGCAGCAGGAGTCATAGGGAAGTGGAGCAGAGCAAGTGAATCTGCCCAGTTCACTTCACTGAGCCGCGGGGAACATAGGGGGGCTCTGACCACTGCTGTCACATTGCACCAGGCCCTGCCGGTAATCCCCAAAGCTGCATCTGGGAGACATGGTGCCATGGGGAGTGGAGAGAGTGGGAGTGATAGCGGGTAGGGATAGGGCTTGGGGAACTGGAAGGGACAAGCCTCCTCTGACTCGCTGGCACTCCTGGGCAGATTGCACAACTGCTCTGGCTAGGGATGGTCCATGGGCTAGGAGTTTGAGACTCCTGCTTTAAATCATGATTTGAGGACTTTAGTGACTCAGCCAGAGACTATGGGTCTATTATAGACGAGGGTGAGTGAGGTTTTATGGCCTGCAACATGCAGGAAGTCAGACTAGATGATCATGGTGGCTCCTTCTGGCTTTAAAGGGTGGGTACTGTGTCCATGTGCTGAATCAAGAAGCTTCCGGTTTTAGGAGGTGGCTCAGCTGTTTTCTCTCCTTCATTTCCTCTCATGACTGCTCAGGGCTTCCAGGTATTGTTTTCTGTGTGTGTGCTTCTGTTACTGTTTCTTTGATAGTGGCATGAAATTGGCCTCAGGATGGTCATTGATTTTTGGCAGGTTGCCAAAAGTGTTCTGAGGAACACAAGCAAGAAAGGAAACCGTGATTTTAACACTTTTTCTTAGCCAAATTTGAATGGATTTTCACAGGGAAAAAATGCATATCTATGGCCAGTGGGGATTCCAAGTATCAAAGTTCTGCTGCAAACAATGGAGATGTGGCAGAATCTCAAAGAAAACTTTGCAGGTATACTTTTTAATGGAAAGCATTAGGCAACCTAAATATAGGGGTCTCCTATAATAAACTGCAGAAGACTATACTGGGGGTAATTAGAACAATATGTTTCTTACAAGTAGATACAAGTATTTGGATGTACAGTACCTATACTGTAAGTCATTCTAGAATAATTTCTAAAACTTCATATCTGCCAATTTACCTTCAATAAGTAAATTCCAATTTAACAAAAACCAACAGACTTAAGGAACGGAACCATCTTTTACTGAGTAACCACATGAGCTAATTAATGGACCATTTGTCCTGTTTCTCTCTCAGTCCTTTTGTGTTTACTGGTCTAAATTGCATCATGTATATCTGGATTTTGGTCCTAATACTGCAGTGAATTTCATGCAAGAAGATCATTGCACTCCTGGTCTTCTCAGTGACTTCAGTGGACATAGAATTGTGGCCTTATATTATAATATCTGTAGAGCAGGAATATTATTTCAGACATTCAAAAAATTATCAAGAGTTAGAACAGCTCACTTGAAGGACAAATGTAAATTCTAGCTTTAAAATGTTCTTCAGTATGCTACTGTACAGTAGTGTGAATATTTTTTTCAGGAGTTTTGCCTCGAAGAAATTAAAATGGCAGCCCTTACATGTAATCTGTTTATGTGCTGTGCACATACTTTTTGGCCTGTTTCTTACTACTGTGACCTTTTCATATTGTATTGTCCTTGGTGTTTCTAAGTTGGCATAGCAACCCCTTCTCATTTCTCCCCACTCCTCCTGCTGCTGCTTTCTCCTTTTCTTCTCAGCTTATCAAATGTTTCTCCTAGAGACTGATCTCTGGAGCACCAGTGTATGGGAAAACAAGGTTTTTGATGTGGACACTGAATGTCAGGATAAAGTGTACAGGAGGTTAAACTGATAGCGGAGCCTGCAATCTGGTAGTTATGATTACAAGTAACTGCTCAAATAACTCCATTTGCTGTGCTCTTCCTTCTTCCCTCAACCTACAGTCTGTCTATTACTCTCTTTTTGCACTGCACAACTTCTGTCTTTTCCAATCCATCTTGCATCCTTTTGAGACTCCATTTGGCTCTTCTGGGACTCTGTCTTCCGGTTTGTTTTATTTAGTAGAATTGCTTCCATCAGTTCATCTTGGACTTTCTCCTTGCCTGCTGTAGCAGGGGCTATTTCTACCAAGCTCCTGGTGCCACATTCAAAGAGGCTGCTTTAATTAAAGGCCAAAAGATGACATTTTTTATTAGTGGGTTTTATTTTATTCACACAAAAATACCAGCCACATCATTGTTTGGAGTGGCACTGAAAGGCATCACATATCATGGCAAGGTGCATATGAAAATGATTTCTATATCTCCTGGATATAGCACTCTGGACAGCTCTGAGTGGGAGCTGGGGCATCATACCTGGTCGGAGCTAGGTCCTGTGGCTGAAGGCTAGGCAAGAAGCCAAAGGCAACCCTGCAGAACCCCCGACAGGGGAACTCAACCACAATGCCCTAGAGAAGGATTGGATGGGACAGCATCCTGGGAAAGTGGCCCAGGGATGTGACAGCAACTAAGTACTTTGAAACTTAGCAAGTAACTGCTACTCATAGGGTCCCTGGGCCAGGACCCAGAGGAGTGGGTAGGCGTGGGTCCCCTCACAATTCCTCCTGCAAACTGCACTCAGAGTGGGGGGTAGCGGTGGTGGTAAAGAAGAGGCCTGATCCCTGGCCACTTGCTGAATGCTGCCTCACTCATAGATGGGCGAGTAGAGACTGTAAGACTCCCCTCAGCCGCCAAGGGGCACTCACTTAAAGGGTGGAACCCTTTACAGGGAGGGATCCATGAATCTGTTAATTATGGATTCTCAACTCACAATAGTGAGGAACCAGTAAACATGATGGAATTGCTTGTTTAATGGTTTCTTTTTTTTTTCACTGTCCATTTTGAATTCCATGGGGTTTCAGGAGGAAGGAGGGGCACTAAGGGAATGATGTGGGTTTTGTCCTGAACAGAAGTGCACCAAAGGAGCTGATAGAGGAGGTATCTGAGCCTCTAGCAATCATCTTTGGAAAATCATGGGAGACAGGAGAGATTCCAGAGGACTGGAAAAGGGCAAATATAGTGCCCATCTATAAAAAGGGAAATAAGAACAACTCAGGAAACTACAGACCAGTTAGTTTAACTTCTGTGCCAGGGAAGATAATGGAGCAAGTAATTAAGGAAATCATCTGTAAACACTTGGAAAGTGGCAAGGTGATAGGGAACAGCCAGCATGGATTTGTAAAGAACAAATCATGTCAAACCAATCTGATAGCTTTCTTTAATAGGATAATGAGTCTTGTGGATAAGGGAGAAGCAGTGGATGTGGTATACCTAAACTTTAGTAAGGCGTTTGATATGGTCTCGCATGATATTCTTATCAATAAACTAGGTAAAAACAACTTAGATGGGGCAACTATAAGGTAACTGGCTGGATAACCGTACTCACAGTAGTTATTAATGGTTCACAATCCTGCTGGAAAGGCATAACAAGTGGGGTTCTGCAGGGGTCTGTTTTGGGACCCATTCTGTTCAAAATCTTCATCAACGTGTATTAAGTTTGCAGATGATAGCAAGCTGGGAGGGATTGCGACTAATCTGGAGGATAGGGTCATAATTCAAAATGACCAGGGACAAACTGGAGAAATGGTCTGAGATAAATAGGATGAAGTTTAATAAAGACAAATGCAAAGTGCTCCACTTAGGTAGGAACAATCAGTTTTACACATACAGAATGGGAAGTGACGGTCTGGGAAGGAGTACGGCAGAAAGGGACCTAGGGGTTATAGTGGACCACAAGTTAAATATGAGTCAGCAGTGTGATGCTGTTGCAAAGAAAGCAAACATGATTCTGGGATTTATTAACAGGTGTGTTGTGAGCAAGACACGAGAAGTCATTCTTCCATTCTACTCTGCGCTGGTTAGGCCTCAATTGGAGTATTGTGTTCAGTTCTGGGCACCGCATTTCAAGAAAGATGTGGAAAAATTGGAGAGGGTCCAGAGAAGAGCAACGAGAATGATTAAAGGTCTAGAGAACATGATCTATGAGGGAATGCTGAAGAAATTGGGTTTGTTTAGTTTAGGAAAGAGAAGATTGAGGGGGGACATGATAGCAGTTTTCAGATATCTAAAAGGGTGTCATAAGGAGGAGGGAGAAAACTTGTTCATCTTGGCCTCTGAGGATAGAACAAGAAGCAATGGGCTTAAACTTCAGCAAGGGAGGTTTAGGTTGGACATTAGGAAAAAGTTCCTACTGTCAGGGTAGTCAAACACTGGAATAAATTACCCAGGGAGGTTGTGGAATCCCCATCTCTGGAGATATTTAAGAATAGGTTAGATAAATGTCTATCAGGGAGGGTCTAGACCATATTTGGTCCTGCCATGAGGGCAGGGGACTGGACTCAATGACCTCTTGAGGTTCCTTCCAGTCCTAGTATTCTATGATTCTATGAAAACCCCTGCTTGTTTTAATAACTTAATAGGGCCATCGACTAAAAATTCCTCTCATTTATATATTAACAATAGCAGAACCAGCAGCAGAAACTTACCAGGCTCTGCAAAAGCAGCGAGGAGTCCTGTGGCACCTTATAGACTAACTGAAGTGTTGGAGCATAAGCTTTTGTGGGCAAAGACCCACTTCATCAGATGCATCTGACGAAGTGGGTCTTTGCCCACGAAAGCTTATGCTCCAACACTTCGGTTAGTCTATAAGGTGCCACAGGACTCCTCGCCGCTATTGCAGATTCAGACTAACAAGGCTATCCCTCTGATACTTGTTACCAGGCTCTGGCTCCAACACTTGCTCTCATACCATTTCTGCTGTTGACTGCTCCCTAGGGCCTCCCCCTTACAGCTCCTCCCTGTATGAATCTAGGGTTGCTGAAGTGGAAAGAACAACATAAAATCTTCAGTTAACAGCCTCAGATTCAGGGTCACTTTTTTCCAACAGCCAGCTCTGCTCCAGTGGTGCTTGTGACTGGGGAGTTATAAGCATGCCAACCTTACTCAACAGGTCTGATGCAACAGTCAAATTCCTCATAAAAGAGGCACAGAAATGGGGAATTCCCAAAGATGCTGTTAGAACATTTGACTTGGTGGTAGTCTGTTTAGATGTTCATTCTGCTCTGGAAATGGTTCTGCTGTCCCATCAATCCCCAGTGTTGACAGCCATTCGGCTAGAGCTTTGTAGATAAAATTGTTCCTTGTGCTCTTGCCAAAATTGCATGTCTTTCTCATGCCCTAAATTAACCGGAATCCTCTGGACAGCTAGCAACAGCATGCTTGGTGCAGGATTTGTTAGTGCTGGCCATATTATTATTTGTGAGGATTGGCTGTTTCCAGCTGGGCATCTGTATTTGAACCACAAGATTGCTTTGCTTTCCTGGGAAGTGAATGGGAAGTTATGGGATGGACAGGAAGAGAAGCACAGGGATATCATGGGCAGATTATCTGGACCCAAGGAGGGGGGGACCACACTGCAAAATGACAGGGTTTTAACCCACATTTCAACAGGACTCAAGGTCTAACTCAGTCCCCAGCAGTGTCTGTGGGCCACAGTCCAATGGGGTTCCTGGCCCAACTCAGACTGATTTGTGTGTGGATGGAAGGAGGCCTTAGGGCTAAACCCAAGTCGGAGACCAGATTTTGTGCTTTGTAGACATAATCTTAGACCAGAGATCCTCAAACTGCATTGTACTGTGACCTCCTTTTGACAATAAACCTAAGTCCAAGCTCCACCTCTCCAGATAGAAGTGTGGGTGAGTCATAAAGCTAAAGCCCAAGGGTTTCAGGCCCAAACAGGGAACCTGTAACCTGGGCCCTACCACCCAAGACCAAAGCCCCCAGGCTTTGGCTTTGGTCTTGACAATGAGACTCAGACTTCAGCCCCAGCTCCCATAAGTCTAAGCCAGCCCTGGTGACCCCATTAACATGGGGTTGGGACCCACAGTTTGAGAACCACTGCCTTTGAAATGTTGTCTCTCTTTATTGGGTTGTTGTTTTTTTTTTCAAAATGATGAGTTCGTGTTGTTTCTTTAGCAAATAATTCTTCACCAGAAGTTACTCAATTATTAACAGATTACATTGAATAATTTCAAAGTGATTTCTTGGCATAGTAATATGCATATTACAATCTGTCTTGGTATTGACATGTACTTAAGAATTAGGAGTAGAAAATCCCACTCTTTGAATTACTTAAGAAGCCAAGTTCATGTCAATCTGGCATGTCTTATAAGAGTATAGAAATCAGTGCCTGTGCAGTGTATCATGAAGACTAGTTTTACACACACAGTGCTGCGTGCATGCCAGGTTTAGATGGCTCACTGTCTGTATATTAAAGAGACAATTTACTTAGAAGCAAATTCTAATTTTTATTTTGCGAAGTCCTGTGTCAGTTGAAGTCAGTAGAACTGCAAGGAATCTAAGACAGAAGAGAATGTAGTTCCTCTTTTACAGTTTCTCTTTAGCACTTGCAGATATAAAACTGAGTTTGAATTAACTTAATTAATTACTTTTAAATTATTTATTTTCAATGTTCATTCACTGTTTCCTGCCACATCTGATAACGTAACCCATACACCTTCTGGATGTGGTGCACTGTCCCATCTAGTGGCATTGACACCACTTACACAGAGAATAATCAGTCTACTCTACAGCTTTGCTAAGAGCCAACTGTCTTTTAGTTCATGCTGTAGAGGCTCATGAGCTAATTTTTAGAGGTCCCAGGTTTGATTTTGGTGACTGGGGTCTGCCAGTGTTACACTAATCCTTACAGCATAGAGTGACTTAACCCTTCTTAGTTGCCTAATTCTCTGGTGCTTTCCCTTTTCTTCCCAAAATTACACTAATCTCAGCATTCAGTTCCTCCTGATTCAACACAACTACTTCCCTTTTCTCTCCACCTGTGCCTCCTATCAGCCAGACCTCTACCCTATCTACTGTCCAACTAAACTCCCAACTGCTATCCTTCCCTTCTTCCCAGCTGCTGCTTTTTTGTCTCTCTTTTGCTTGTATCTCATATGCCCTTTTAACTTTCTAATCTTTGACACCCTCCTCTCTACTCACCTCCTCTACTCTGGAACCTGTAGAGAAGCTACCCCATGGCAAACTCTACCCCTCAACCATCCAGTTTTCAGTTGATATACATCTTCTAGGCTAAGATACATCATTTCTGAGGATTATGAAGACTTTTCAAAGACCTTGTCTTGTTTGTCTACATATGTTGATTTTTCTCTTAAGCCATACATACAGAACATTCTAACAATCAGAATTAAAGTGTCAATGAACATCTTCTATATAGAACATGTAGTACCATATTTCTATACTCCCATTAGATCAAATCTGTTCTTGCAGAGAGATATTTGGGAATGTGTTGAGTTCACATCTCGGAACCATTTTTTAGAGAAAACTTTTAGATGAAGTATCAGAGTGCAAAATGCCTTCCACGCAGTATAGGGTTTTTTTCTGAACATTAGCCCTCTATTGGCGATGGTCGTAAACCATGGAGCTGATGGTAGTACATAGACTGCATTCTAGAAAAGCCAGAGTCTGAGTTAACAAAGGATTATATTTTTTAATTGTTTTTGTATTTTTAGATTTCTGTTTTTGTGACTTACTTCTTGGGTAGCTTGGTACTTATTTTTCCTTCGACCTCCCCAAAATTACATCTATACTGCAATACTATTTGGGGATACCGCAGTATTCTGAAATAGCTATCCTGCGTCTTCACAGCCATTATTTTGGGCTTGCTTTTCTGACATCCCTATAGACCTCATTCCACGAGGAGGAAGGGATGTTTTGGAATAGTGCATTATTTTGAAAATTGGTGCTGTATAGACAGCGTCACATTTTGAAATAAGTTATTTTGAAATAGCATTGAAATAAGATACACAGTTTGCATAGCTCAAATTGGATATCTTATTTTGAGTTATGGTACTGTGTAGATATACCCTCAGAAACCAGATCCCTTGCTATTTCCTTACTCTAACATTTTCTGAAGGTTAGTTGTAGCGATGTCATTAGAGAGACAAGTTGGGTGAGATAATACTTGAAGTTTGTCCAGTAAAAGAGAATTGTGAGAACCACTTCCATTTAGGTAAAGCATCTATCAAAAGGTCAAAGGTGTAAAAAGAAGCATTTCATTGCTAGATAGGTTCTGCCAATTAAGATGCTAATACTTCTCCATCTTCGTTTTGTCTGTCTAAGAATTCACTGCTATTAACACTGGCGAGCCTTTTTTGCTTTGTCTGTGAAAATAGCAATTTCTTCCTGGCAAATCATTACGTATCTACTAGCATAAGCAAAATTACTTCTTAGGTGCTGGCTTATTACTCTTCTCACAGGGAAAATATGGTGTTTAAAGGTATGCTATGTTACTTTAAAAACGTATTTGTAGAATTGTCCATAGCACATTGCTGTTTGATTTGAACAAGGCATGAACTCTTCAGTGGGTCAGACACTGTGTTTCAGTGTGCTGAGCAGTTGTCAGCAATACACCTTTATCTTTATAGTGTTCTGCTGGGAATCTCTGAACCTGCAATAGTGCCTATGAGCTAGTACTTAGTCCAGCTTTGGTGCATCATTTTATCTCACAATAGGCAATAATCTGAAGCAGAGAAAACCACACAGCAGGTGCATGTTGATAAGTATTTTGCTTTAGCCCAGAGGACTTCTCTCAGTATTTCAGAATAAAAAAAGTAGTAATGAAAGGGACTTCCATTTCATGTTGCTGCTATATTACCCTTTACCTATTTTAGCTCACATTGTTAGTAAAATGTCCCTGAACACAGTATTCCTGCTGACTAATAAATATGACTAATACATTCCTGTTGAATAATACTTTGGAAAGGGCTATCCTGTGTCACTGCATATATAAATATGATGGCTGCATTGCTCTCAAGACGTGATATTTTCCTGAGCCATAGGATTATTGGAAGAGGCACAGTGGAAATCTCATTTTTTACCACCTAAGGCCACTATAATATTAAACCGGAATTTTAGAAGGCATTCCTTTAAGTTATAATTACTATATTCTATGTAGCAGCACAAGCACAGTGATAGTCACAACAAACCGATGCCTTTAACAGAGTGAAACATCTACTTTGGCTTAAATTCTAGGTTTGATCCCACTCACCAAGGTTCTAATTCTGCTTACATATAAATCAGAAGCAAGATTCATATTGACTTTCATGGAACTGTAAAGGACCATGAGAGGTCGCTGAGTCCAGTCCCCTGCCCTAACGGCAGAACCAAGCACTGTCTAGATCATCCCTGATAGATGTCTATCCAACCTGCTCTTAAATATCTCCGGTAATGGAGATTCCACAACCCCCATAGGCAATTTATTCCAGTTTTTAACCACCCTGACAGTTGGGAAGTTTTTCCTAATGTCCAACCTAAACCTCCCTGGCTGCAATTTAAACCCATCCCTTCTTGTCCTAGCCTCAGAGGCCAAGGAGAACATTTTTTCTCCCTCCTCCTTATAACACACTTTTAGATATTTGAAAACCGCTATCATGTCCCCCCGCAATCCTCTCTTTTCTTAACTAATTCTTTCAGTCTTTCCTCATACGTCACGGGAGACAGGAGAGATTCCAGAAGACTGGAAAAGGGCAAGTATATAGTGCCCATCTATAAAAAGGGAAATAAGAACACCCAAGGAAACTACAGAGCAGTTAGTTTAACTTCTGTGCCAGGGAAGATAATGGAGCAAGTAATTAAGGAAATCATCTGTAAATACTTGGAAAGTTGCAAGGTGATAGGAAACAGACAGCATGAATTTGTAAAGAACAAATCATGTCAAACCAATCTGATAGCTTTCTTTAATAGGATAACAAGTCTTGCCGATAAGGGAGAAGTGGTGACTGTGGTATACCTATACTTTAGTTTGATACAGTCTCGCATGATATTCTTATCAATAAACTAGGTAAATACGACTTAGATGGGGCTACTTTAAGGTGGGTGCATAACTGGCTGGATAACCGTGCTCAGAGAGTAGTTATTAATGGTTCACAATCCTGCTGGAAAGGTATAACAAGTGGGGTTCCGCAGGGGTCTGTTTTGGGACCGGCTCTGTTCAATATCTTCATCAACAATTTAGATATTGGTATAGAAAGTACGCTTATTAAGTTTGCAGATAATACCAAGCTGGAAGGGATTGCGACTAATCTGGAGGATAGGGTCATAATTCAAAATGACCTGGACAAATTGGAGAAATGGTCTGAGATAAATAGGATGAAGTTTAATAAAGACAAATGCAAAGTGCTCCACTGAGGAAGGAACAATCAGTTTTACACATACAGAATGGGAAGCGACGGTCTGGGAAGGAGTACGGCAGAAAGGGATCTGGGGGTTATAGTGGTCCACAAGTTAAATATGAGTCAGCAGTGTGATGCTGTTGCAAAGAAAGCAAACATGATTCTGGGATGTATTAACAGGTGTGTTGTGATCAAGACATGAGAAGTCATTCTTCCGCTCTACTCTGCACTGGTTAGGCCTCAATTGGAGTATTGTGTCCAGTTCTGGGCACCGCATTTCAAGAAAGATGTGGAGAAATTGTAGAGGGTCCAGCGAAGAGCAACGTGAATAATTAAAGGTCTAAAGAACATGACCTATGAGGGAAGGCTGAAGGAATTTGGTTTGTTTTATTTAGAAAAGAGAAGATTGAGGGGGGACATGATAGCAGTTTTCAGATATCTAAAAGGGTGTCATAAGGAGAAGGGAGAAAACTTGTTCATCTTGGCCTCTGAGGATAGAACAAGAAGCAATGGGCTTAAACTTCAGCAAAGGAGGTTTAGGTTGGACATTAGGAAAAAGTTCCTAGCTGTCAGGGTAGTTAAACACTGGAATAAATTGCCCAGGGAGATTGTAGAATCCCCATCTCTGGAGATATTTAAGAGTAGGTTAGATAAATGTCTGTCAGGAATGGTCTAGACAGTATTTGGTCCTGCCATGAGGGCAGGGGACTGGACTCAATGACCTCTCGAGGTCCCTTCCAGTCCTAGTATTCCATGATTCTATGTTCTCTAGACCTTTAATCATTCCTGTTGCTCTTCTCTAGACCTTCTCGAATTTCTCCACATCTTTCTTGAAATGTGGTGCCCAGAACTGAACATAATACTCCCATTGAAGCCTAATGGTGCAAGCTCAAGATTTGGTCTGTGTGTACTCTGGTAATACAAATATCTTGCCGATAACTGATCTCCCACTTATAAATGCACTGGAATGTAGTAAATGCTAGACTAGTGCTTCCTGTGTCCCTGGGAAGGACTCATTGATAATCCTGGTGAGAAGGGATCTATTTATATAACATTATAGAACTTGAATGACCCAACCACAAAAGTACACTAAGTATTTTAAGGTTTTTGAATTCTTTTCAGAATTATGAAAGTCTAAAAGGTAAATTACTCTGAATGTTTATGAAGTCGTTTCACTAGTTATCACACCTAAGATTTTAATGAGTTAGAAACTTTTGTCATAGTTTATCTAACTATTATTATGTATAACTCATTCAGATATAACAGTCTGTTGGTGAAATAGAGTCTTCCCTTCTGCTGAGAAAGTGGCACCCTACACCAGTGTTTCTCAACAGTGGTACAAAGTACCCTTAGGGATACTCGAGAGCAGTCTTGGGGGTACATGAACACAACTGAAATTTGGAGAAAACTGAATTTTTGTTTTAAGTTGTACAGTGTTTTATTATTTTTGTACTTTTTACACCCAAAAATTTAATCATTCGCCTAGCTAAGATTAAGTTGTTTAAATGAATGTGTGGCAACGGTAGAAAAAATTTGTGTGTGTCTGAAAACTGTAGGTACTGGGGGTACTTACAAAACATTTTTTGAAAAAGGGGTACACTGTCCTACACCATTCTGTCTACTGTAATCGAAAAGCCAATATATTAGTACTACAGTTTTCATCTAGAGAACATAAAGTACTTATAATCCTGGGTAAGAATTCTTATCCTTAGTTTATGGATGGGGAAACAGGCACAGAAAAGGTCTTGTCTAAATGCACACAATGGTTCAGTGGTGGATTCAGGTTTTGAACACAGATCTACTGACTCCCGCCCTATGCTTAATCTGCTAGGCCATAGCTATTTAACACTATGTTGGAGCACAGCATTTTTTGCAGCTGTTTTGTGCTGTAGGTTGTATGGGTGTTTTCTTGAAGCCCTGCAAGGCAAGATTTTTTTTCCCTTTCAGAATCTGCAAAATACAGTGCCTGCTCTTTAAGACTCTGCTGAGAAGCAAGCCTCCCACAGCTGCTTCAGACTTAATTTTGATTTTAATTGCCTGTTTGGAGCATTGTCCTCCCACGCTGCCTCTGCTACATTTCCTATGTTCAAATACAAAGTTTAAAATGAAAATGAAGCTTTAAGAGCAGCTGTGGAGGTGGAGAAAATGCAGATGCAGTGCAGCCGGTCTTGGGGATACTGCAAAACAATGACATGTGTCCTGGGGGGTTGGCAGGACTTAAATGTAGAGACATTATAAAAGAGAGAGAGGTAGCACAGCACAGGGAGCCCTGATTTACACTAGGGGGTTATTTTGAACTAACTCCCTTAGGTTGACTTTATAAGCGGTGCGTACACACTACCAAACCCGTTATTTTGAAATAATGGGCTGGTTATATCAAAATCTGTACTCCTCCTTTCCTCGGGGAATAACACTAATTTTGAAATAGCATTTGTGTGGATGCTCCAGTGCTGCTAATTTGAGGCCTCCCATAGCTGCACCTCTGAATGCTCTGGCCACACCTGGCATCTCCACTGCTCCCCTCCTCCGGCGAAGCTTAAAACTCCCGGGAGCAGGAGAAGGGCTTCTTACATGTGACCAGCTTTGGAAGCCCCAGGTGAGACAGCAGCCAGTGAAGTAGTCATAAGCAACCCAAACGCTCCCTCAGAGCCTCCTATGGAGGCCAGCTCCCTTTGCTGCCACTGGCAATGGATGCAGGAGAGCTCCAGGCTGATCTGGAGCGGAGATCCTGGACCTCATTGAGATCTAAGGGGGTATGTCTACACTGCCACCCTAGTTCGAACTAGGGTGGCTAATGTAGGCATTCGAAGTTGCAAATGAAGCCCGGGATTTAAATATCCCGGGCTTCATTTGCATCTTGCCGGGCACCGCCATTTTTAAATCCCCTGTAGTGCGGACTCCGTGCCCGCAGCTACACGCGGCATGGAGTAGGTAGTTCGAATTAGGCTCTCTAATTCGAACTACCATTACTCCTTGAGGAACCAGGGTGAGGGAACCAACCTCCAGGATCTCCACATCAGAAAGCAAAATGCCAAGGTCTACGGCCACATTGCTCTCAGCCTGGCTGAGAAGGGCCACACCCAGACACTCAACCAGTGGCGAATGAAAATCAAAGAGCTCCAGCAGGTCTACCACAAGGCTAGAGAACAGAGTGGATGCTCTAGGGTGGCACCACACAGCTGCTGCTACTACGACCACCTGGATGCCATCCTGGGAGGGGAGCTGGTCATGTCCCCCA
Source organism: Pelodiscus sinensis (assembly GCF_049634645.1). NCBI lineage: Eukaryota > Metazoa > Chordata > Testudines > Trionychidae > Pelodiscus > Pelodiscus sinensis. The sequence continues at coordinate 34,573,333 of NC_134717.1, forward strand.
TCATCATCATCACCATGATGGAGACTGCCCAGGATATGCCCAGTGTCAGACTCCAGGGGCATGGGGTGGCAGACAACGATGATAAGGAGGAGGAGGAAGCCAGCCAGGTGACCATTCCCACCAGCCAAGAGCTGCTCCTCACCCTGGAGTCAGTTCTGGCCCTCCTCCTCTCCCTCCACTTCCCCCAGGATGTCTCCCAGGCCTTGGATGAACCTGGGGAAGGCACTTCATGTGAGTTCTATAACTTTTCCTATACAAATGCAGGGGCAAGCAGCAGGCCGCACATGCAGCACTGGTCTGGAGCACTCAGCCTCATGATACTCTCACACAGGAACCCCTCAGTCCTTCTTACAAGGTTCCTGGACAGGCCTGCCTTACTCGGCCTCCATGGTGGGACACCTTCCCATGACAAGCCACCACTGTGGAGGCTGGGGTCATGGAAACACATAGGAGTGCTGCACATGGCACAGGCGCATGCCTGCACTCAGGTAATATTGCTCCCAGTCTTGCACAGCGATGCAAAGGAGACTGATCAGTATATGGGAATCTGCTAGGGGGAGGAAGAGGCAGGGAATACTCTCTGGCAAGCAGTGTTGGCTGCTCTCACACACCTCCCCCAACACTCTCCTCCAGCAGTGATTGAAGTTCTGTGTCTGTGGGATGCCACCAGTGATTGACCCGACATGTGCGGGACACAGTAGGAACCTGAGCTGCCCCATTTCCCTCCCTGCCTTCAAGGTCCTGGCCTGGCCAGCACCTATCCTGAGCTGTGGGGGTAGCAATACTTCCCTGGGATATCTGTGCCCTTGCATGAAAGTGCCCACTTTCTAGGCAACATATGGCCTTGCTCAAAGCACATCACCATCCTCTGAACCGAGACCTTCAATGTTGGCTCAGAGATTAGGGCTAGGTTTCATGCACATTGGGTCCTGGGATCACTGCCCTTGTAACTATTCTTCACAGCTGGGCCATCTGCAAGCTTGGTGCATACCCAACCTCCCACACCATCTACCTGACTCTGTGGAATCCAACAGGCAGAATGCACCTGGGAGGACCTAATGTGGGAACAGATGGCCTGCCTGCAGTCCCTCATCTGGGGGCTTGAGGAAGAGTGCCAGGAGCATGCCATTGCCTAGGAGGAGATCTGGGTGCCAGCTGGCATGCCAGCACAATGCCATGTGCTCCTCCCTCACCTTGGTGAGGGAGCACATGGCCTTGTGCATGTAGTAGCCAAATCCCTGCCTCCTCTATGGCTTCCCATCCTAACCCCTTGAGGTGCTGCTGGGGCCCCAGAACATGGGGCAGTGGGACCTCTCACGTAGCAGAAGCCTTCCGACTACCTAGAGGCAGGCACCACTGCCAGACCCATCCCTGAGCTCCCCTCTCTTCCACCCCCCAGGTTCCAGGTTCTTTCCTTAGTCCTTCTCCTGTTCTATGTCCCTCCAATAAACAGTCCTGTATTTCAAAAAACATGTCTTTATTATTTGCTCAGCAGGGGAGGGGAGAAGGTGGGAAGGGTGGGCAGGGGAAGGAAGGGGGGAGGAAAGGAAAGGCACACAGGGGGAATGCAGGGGCCCCGTGTGGAGAGGCACAGGGGAGAGTTGCATAATTGCCTTGTATGAAACTCTCCCTCAAGGCCTCCCTGTTGAGCGCAGGCCCTTTATGTGCTCTCCTGATGGTGCTGGTGTCTGGCTGCTCAAATTCTCTGGCCAGCCATTCAGCTTCTCCCCCGATGCTGGCAGAAAAGTCTCCCCCTTGCTCTCACACAGGTTGTGGAGCACTCAGCAGACTGCCATCACAAAGGAGATGTTGCGCTCGCTGAGGTCCAGGCAGGTGTGGAGACTCCTAAACCTCCTCTTTAATTGGCTGAATACATATTGAATGACTATGCAGTACCTGCTCAGCCTGCTGTTGAAGTGCTCTTGCTGGGGTCCAGGCTACCCGTTCAGGGCTTCATTAAGCAGGGGGGCAAGAGATAGACTACATCGCCCAGGATCATGATGGGCATGTCCATCTCTCCAATTCTGATGGTGTGGTTGGGGGAAAAAAAGTGCCCGTGTGCATCTTTCAGAAGAGGCAGGTGTTCCGGAAGATGTGGGGATTGTGAGCCTTTCCTGACCAACCAACACTGATGTCAGAGGAGCATCCCTTGTGATCCATGGGGCCTACAGTGCCATTGAGAAGTACCCCTTTCTGTTGATGTAGTCTGATGGATGATGGTCAGGGGTCAGGCTGGGAATGTACATGCCATTTATGCCCTTCCCCACTCCCCACAGTTGGGGAAGCCCACAGCAGCAAAGCTGTCAACTATACTGTCCACATTCCACAAAGTGATGACCCTCCGTAGCAGCACCTGGTTGATGGCCTTGGCTACCTAGATGAGCATGGCCCTGACTGTGGATTTCCCCACACCAAAATAGTTTCTGATAGAGTGGTAGCTGTCTGGCATGGTGAGCTTCCAGAGTGTAATGGCCATGCACTTCTGCATGGGGACGGTGGGTTGCATGCCAGTGTCCTGTCACCTGTGGGCAGCGGCGAGCCACTTGCAGAACTCGAGGAAGGTGGACTTCTGCATGCGGGAGTTCTGCAGCCACTGCTGGTCGCACCATCCCTGCATGATGACGCAGTCCCACCTGTCCAACATTGTCTCCTGCCACCAGTATCCAGGGGGTTGAGGGGCATGTGCAGCAGCAGGAGAAGCAGGGTGAGAAGAGCCTGCGGCCCACACTGGGGTTCATTCTGTAGGTCCTGGTTCTTGTCCTGCTGGAGCAACATGCGGGCAGTCTGGACGAACTGCCCCATGAGGTGCAGTACAAGGCCTGCATGCCTAGCACTGCTTTGTAGCAGTTCTGGCTCCATGCTGAGTGCTGTGGCATCTGCGAGGGCAACCAGAGCGCACTGCATCCCTTTTGTGTCCTATGAGGGGCAGGGCAGTGGATGAGTGGTGTGAGACGTAGCTATAGAGAGGAGCCCCTGAAAGCATACATTGCAACTTGCCTGACCAAGCAGCCACAGGAAGTGTCTGCCCTCCTGGTGCCCTTCCGGGAGCTCTAAGTCTAAGGCAGTCTCCAATCAGAGTGGGCACACTATTGCAGAATAATTCTTATTAATATTGATGCTTCCTTGTAGTAGGAACATGCTATTTCAATTTTGTTAAATTGGAAGTTATTATGTTGATTTTACTTATTTAAAAATAATTTCTTAGTGTAGACATGTCCTTAGAGTATGAGGAATGCATGCTATTAGAGTCCAGAGCCATGAATAATAGGTCATCTCCATGCAGAAGTTTCAAAGAGATGAGCTTAATAGCACTGGCACATAATCAATACCATGTCAGTGCTCTTGAGGAAATCTGGAGTACATCAATAGAATAAAAAGAAAATTGTGTTACTGTGTATAATCAGTTACATGTGTCACTACAATGTTATGCAATATGCCTGCACAGGTACACTGTGACTATGTTGCTACAGTGCTGATAACTATTGATCTGTATTCAATACCATAAAATGGTATTAAAATTAGAGCACAATTTTAATATGCTAATGCCATAAGCATAATAAAGAGTTTGGATTTTGTCAATAAATACAAAAAATACTTCTTTATTATCTTTTCAGATGTAATTGTGTGGAGCCAGATAATCCTAGCAATAAGACCTTGAAATACTGGAATGACAATAATATCTCCGCATCGGACATAACTTGGGGAAACCTAACCGTGTCAGTAAGTGAAATAGTGAGACCTAATAAAAACTGAATGTTATCTTTTCTTCAATAGTTATTATTAATAAATTACACTGTTCCAGTTACGAGTCTGTTGTTTAAGTAAGGCACATATAGGACTTTGCTGAACAAAGGTTAATGTAGGTTTTTTATCATTAACATTTTTATAAACCTTTTGGTAGGTTATTATATAATCTTTATTAGTACATATTAAAACAAGAATGTGCATCATTGTGCACTGCTTTGCAAATGTGTTTACATACTAACAGAGAAGTATGACTCAGATTATGTCTAAACACATCAAATGACAACAAAGGATTTGACCTAAATTCTACCAGATGGCAAAACCAAAGCTGCCTTGTCTAAAAAGAACCTATAAGCTTCTATTTCTCCTCAAATACTCTGCCAGCTGTTCAGGCTATACTAACAGGGATGAGAGAAGGAAGCGAGAGAAGGATTATTAACATCCCAGTTAGTTGCTAAAGATCGATTTTATCCATTCCTTCAATGTCAGCTATGTACTGAATGGCTATTGGAGTCGTGTACATGTTTCTTAGACATAAAAGAAATCAAGCCATCATTCTACAGCATCTAATGAAACATGTATTATTCTTGAAAGAACTTGGCGTATGTACAAAATATTTGTTCCTGACCTGTATATTTTTCTGGAGAGGGCTGGAGACAAGGAATCTTACACTTTTTTATTTTTCTTTCCCTCAGCTGTTTTTGAAGCTTGCTTGTAAATGGCATATTTGAACATAGGTTTTTTTCTGCCATGCAATATTTTCTTCTTTGTACCTAGAAAGAGAGAAATCTGAGGCAGGCTGAGACTCATAAGATGAGGCTTTTTTGATTTCTTCAGTAGGCAAGGTCATCATCATAGGCACCAAATGTACTCTTTCATCTTCATGAATTTCTTTTCAGATAACTAGGCCGAGGGAAATCTTTCAAAAGCAAAACTCAGAATTGCCTTGATTTAGTCAAAGTCTATAAATGTAAATTCAGTTGTTACTGAAGTCTTTCTGCAGCATAGATTTTCAACTGGGGAGTTGCCTTTAGACACAAAGATCTAAAAAGGGTCATAACCATCTTCTCTTTCTTTGTGGCTTGATGAGAGTGCGTGTAGGGGGTTGTCCTTTTTTGTGTCTGTACCATGGTGTCACCGTACGGAAAATGTTACTATTCTAAGGGATCCCAGAGTACTAGAGGGAACATTCTATGGATTTAAGCAAACACCTGATAGTTAAGCTCTCAGAATAACAAGAGAAGGTGTCTGCTATCACAGTGTTTCTCAGAATATATTTGTAGCTTAGATATAAAACAACTAATTCTGTTTTAACAATAAATGTTACCAATCTTAATGTGTGATATCCCCTGAAAAATTGCACACAAGGAAGGATTCAAGGATGTATAACTACGTTTCCTCTCAAAGACTAAAAGCCAATAATCTAGTTTCAATTGGGAGCAGTATGATTTAACAGATTTTCCAATATCCCTCATGCTTGTTAAGTTTTCGGACTTCCTGACATTTATGTATTTACTCATGTTTTGAAATGTCTTGCTGTTATTCACAGCTCCTCCCTTATATCAAAATACGCCAGTGAGGGCCTACAGTGCTTTGTTCTGGTTGCACACAGACAGCCCTGTATTTTCCATGTTTTAACCTTTGTTACTGTTCATAGAGGTAGGCCTCATAGGTGCAATGCTTAGCAAGGATATGTGAGCCAAGTTTGTCCGAAAAGCAAATAAAATACTTTTTTTTTATTAACTGCACAAACACTTGGCTGAGTCTGGGCTTATTCAGATGTCTGCAAATCTCTGCAAATCTCTAGTTTGCACTGGCCACTCTTGGCCTAAGTCTACAGTAGATCAGGCAGGTTGACTTTTTTGTGTAGCTGGATTCAGCTTATCTTAAGCTGAACCCTGCCACAGCATCTACACTGCAAGAGGCTGACAGGAGCACGTGCTCCTGTTAGCATTCCTTACTCCTTGCAGAATGAGTAGTACAGGACACCAGCAGGAGCTGCCTTTAGTGTTCAGTTTGGAGAGGGCTGATCTTCTCCGTAGCGTAGACATCCTCTGAGGGTACGTCTAGACTACAGGCTTTTGTCAACAGAAGTTTTGTCGACAGATACTGTCGACAAAACCTCTGTCGACAAAGAGCGTCTACACTACATTCAGTTCTGTCGACATGATAGTGTAGACGCAAAGGACAGTTTACATGCAATAACACCTTCTGTTGACAGAAACTCTGTCGACAGAAGGCGTTTTGCCTCATAAAATGAGGTTTATCAGCGTCGACAAAACTGCTGAGTTCTGTCGACGTCATGTCGACAGAACTCAGCGGTAGTGTAGACGCAGGTATAGTTTTGTCGACAAAAGTCCACTTTTGTCGACAAAACTCTGTAGTCTAGATACACCCATAGGCTACGTCTACACTGGCCCCTTTTCCGAAAGGGGCATGCTAATTTCACAGGTCGCAATAGGGAAATCCGCAGGGAATTTAAATATCCCCCGCGGCATTTAAATAAAAATGTCCGCCGCTTTTTTCCGGCTTTTAGAAAAGCCGGAAAAGAGCGTCTACACTGGCCCCGATCCTCCGGAAAAAAGCCCTTTTCCGGAGGATCTCTTATTCCTACTTTGAAGTAGGGGCCAGTGTAGACGAGCCCTTAGTGTCTTGATACAGGCATTAGTACAGTCATTGATATCTATTTTGACAGGATAAAACTCATTCTGTGCATAGAGCATCATAAAGAGACTATGCTTTAGTTTAACAGAGGCAGTTGTAATTTTTCATATGGTGTCCCAAAATCCTGGGAACCTTGGGCTGCCTAAAATATCCTGTGTTTTTTGTTTTTATTTCATCAAAGTTTTCTGATTTTCAGTACCTACTATTTGTCCCAGATGTATGGCTATATCAACACATATGTTTTGCACACCCTTGTCCTATACTAGGGTGGTTTCATGGCAGTCATTCTTCAAAACCAAAGTTTGTCATAAATTGTCTAGCCATGGTACTGCAATGTGTCTAAGTCAGTGTAGCCTCAGTGTGCAGCTTCTGAGTCAGTGTAACTGCTGAAAAAACTCTGCTCTTGCAGCATATAATGGGAAGGAATAGGTACTTGGTGTTTGTTATAGCCTCACTTCTCTTTGTCTCTGTGAAGACCAGAACATGAAGATGAGGAAAGTGTGGAATAGATGGTCCATAGGAGATGAAGCAGAACTTTGCCTGTCTTTGATCTGCTCCAAGGGAGCTTTTCTGACCTAAATAGAGAACGTCAATGAAGACTGTCACAGTGTAGAGCACCTGAGTATTCTATGACTCTAATCAATGTTTCCACAAAAAGTGCCCCAGTTTGTTATTTTGAGAATATAGTTAGTTACTTATTCACCAAATAAGTCTTCTCTTGTAGGGAGGGTATTGGGGAGTAGACTCTCAATTCTGGTTGTTCTTTTTCTGCTGTTCCTTTACTGTGGCTATGTCTAGACTGCAAGCCTCTTTCGAAAGAGAGCGTCTAGACTACACGGAGAAATTTCGAAAAAGCGGCTTGCTTTTTCGAAAGAAAGCATCCAGTGAGTCTGGATGCTCTCTTTTGAAGAAGCCCTATTTACATTGAAGAATGCCTTCTTTCGAAAGAGGAACTTTCGAAAGAAGGCGTTCTTCCTCGTAAATTGAGGTTTACCGCCATCGAAAGAAAAGCCGCGTTCTTTTGAATTAATTTCGAAAGAACGCGGCTTGAGTCTGGACGCAGGGGAAGTTTTTTCGAAAAAAGGCTACTTTTTTCGAAAAAACCCCTGAGTCTGGACACAGCCTTAGTGAGTGAACTGTGGGATTCCATGTTCTACAGTTTACATCTTCATAGATTTTCCACAATTCTGTACTCTTTATTTAGGAAGCTGAACACATCTGTCTTTAGGGCTGCCCATTAATCATTTGTTAAGATTTCTACTGCAGGGGTATCTGAAATATGAGGTTCACATCTGAGATTTAAGTTGCAACAGATCTGTATTTCACGTGATGACTTAGGTTATCTTTTAAAATAAATTGGATAAAATTTGTCAAATTGTGACACATCAGACTTCAAAGTGAAGCTGTCACCTGAAATAGATATAAATGTTTGTTTTGTTGTGTTCCCTGAATTTTATCAGATCTTTTTTAGAAACAATCTCAGCTTTTTCTAAAGCAATGACAATCTTGTAGAGTACGCTGCCCCCTTCTGGCAAATACATGTGCTAGTTCAATTCTGGGATAATATGTAGCTGTGAATAGTATTGCTTCAAATTATAGAGTTAAATCAAACAACTAACACTTGAAAATGCAACAAGGGTAGCCTTTATTTTAGTATTTTATTTCCTTTCTCAGCAGCCGTATGAAAATTAAATATTAAAAGAGTACTACCAAACTGTTTAAAGCCAAATACAGATTTGTTTCAAAACATGGGTGAGGATTTATTTATGCAAACAAATTTGCCCATTCTCAATTTAAATAACAGTGTTTATGTCATTAATTCTTGCTAAGAAAAATTAACATAATATTGCTAAGTTTCTTTAGTGCTCTGAGATGTTCTTTATTCTGAGATGGACAATTATCATTTTCTAGCTTTCCATTTTTCTTTGTAACTTTCCAGCCGAAAAGTGGAATTTATCCATACAATCCAGATATATACACTTTGGTTTTTAAATTAAGGAAGTTTAAATTTCTTAAAATTAGTATATTACTAACAATAAATTATATGATCTAATTTGTCATTTATTTAACAGAGTAACTAATTATAGGAAAAATATATATACCAGCAAATACCAGGGCATTTTTCAAAACAATCCTGCTTTGTTCTTTCTGTTAGGAATGTAGGATGTTTCATGGAGAGTATGTTGGCCAAGCCTGTGGACATCATGGCCCTTACGTTCCAGATGTTCTCTTCTGGTCAGTCATCCTGTTCTTTTCTACAGTAACACTGTCATCCACACTGAAGCAGTTCAAGACTAGCCGATATTTTCCAACAAAGGTATCAGGAATGTATCTTTTTAACACAAAAGTTTGTGTAAATTTTATAAATCTCCACAGTTTCTTGCTTCTCTCTATTATTTCTTGCTGAGTGTAGTGCTGTGGTTGCTTGTGTTTGTAGGGAAATTGTTTACTTTTCTGCATTTTGTTGGATTCAGTAGAGGGGTTGGTACCAAAGGTTCAAAACTCAGCTCTCTTCAGAAAAAGGAACTATGACAAAAAATAGCTTCATGTTCTAAAGACAGTGCTGTACTCACTGCATATTATTCTTCCTTTAACATAATGCTCTGCAGTCCTGTTCCCATTCCTTATATGTTTCCCGCCGTGTGCATGTTATATGCTGTACCAAACCTAGTTATCTCTAGAGCCCTGCAAATCTGCAGATATCTGCTTTATATCTGGATAAAGATGTGGATGCAGTTGCAAATTTTGTATCTAGCACTCTGTACATTTGTGGATATCCACTTTATATCTGCAGGTATCTGCATCCGCAGATGTGGATGCAGATATTCACGGATCTTTTTTGCAGATGTGGATGTGGATACAAATTTTATAGCTGTGCAGCGCTCTAGTTATTTATCTCCTAGGAAGACTCGCATTGTTTCCTGAGGCTGCTGCAATACTCCTTGCAAGAGCACAGTGTGTGCTCCTCTTTAAACCACTTATCTGGTTTTGAAGAGGAAGGATGGGGCTATTAACATCCCCTACTCCATCAGTGGCATTGGCCTCATGCATACTCATGGGAGTGTAAGGACTGCCAGTGTGCCCAACCACATTGTGGATGCTCTTGGTGGCCTTTCTTCTTATCGTGAAATTGCAACTGCATAGGAGTTATCACAGTTTCTCCCTAAGGACTGTGTTCCCTTAAGCTAGTAGTTCTCAAGTGGGTATGTGGACCTTGGGGATATATTACGTCATCTAGATATTTGTCTAGTTTTGTCACAGGCTAACATAAAAATCACTAGTGAAGTCAATACAAATGAAAATGTTGCAATGACTTACTTACACTGCTCTATATATTATACACTGAAATGGAAGTGTAATATTTATATTTTCATTGATCTATTTCAGCGTTTCCCAAACTATGGGCCATGGGAAAAAAATACCGGGCCTCAGCGTGCCTGGTGACTGCTGGCAGCGCCGGCCTTAGGCCGATTCGGGCCCCAAGCCCCTGAACCTGGAAGTGCCAGCTGGGTCTCTCCCCCGGTTCTGCCTGGCGCGGGCCCGAACCCGGGCCCGCACGCCGGCCCCCCCGCACATCCTCCCACCCCGCCTCCAGAGCGTCCCCGCCATGCGCGGCTCCTCCTCACCGCCTGCTGCTGCCCATGTGCAGCCTTGCACGTGGGCGGGGAGGACACCCGGGCGTGACGTGATGTCACGGTCTGGGATTTTAAAAGTCTTTGGAGGCATGTGGCAGGTCCACGGTGGCTCCGGTGGTCTCCGGCCCCGCAATGTGGAAGGCAGAAGGTAGGGAACGGGCTTGGGCGGAGGAGGAGGAAGAAGAAGAAGCAGCGGCGGGCTTGCACGGAGGGGGAGGAGTGGAAGGAGAAGGGGCTTGGGAGGGGAAGGCACCAAGGGTCAGAGTGCAGGAGAGAGAGACAAATGGCAGGGAGCCAAGTGCAGACAATGAGGGAAAGGGCAGGAGGGGAGGGGTCAGTGGGAGAGGGGACAGGGTGATGCTGGGAGAGGAGAGGAGAGGGGAAGGGCATTGGGGGCTGGAGGAGGAGGTGCTGGGAGAAGGCTTGAAAGAAGGGGTGGGCATGAGAGAGGTGAGGATGGAGCAAGTCATGTGTGAGGGAACCGAGGGGATGGGGCAGAGAGTGCTGAGGGGGTGGATATCAGGGAAAGAGAGGACAAAGGGGGAAGGGGCAGTAAGGGAAAGGGGAGGCACCAGGAGGGTGCAGGGCTAAGGGAAGGTGCAGGTGCCAGGGGATTCTGGGGTGAGGAGGAGGGGAGAGCTGGCCACCGGAAGCAGCACTGGACAGGGGAATCAGGGCAGGCTGGGGAGATTGGGGGGCTGGTGGAAGCAGGGCTGCCGGGAGGTGTGAGGTTGGGGGCAGGGAGCTGGCGGGGGAAAATGGGGGCGGGGAGAAGAAGCAGCCTCTGGAAGGAGGGCTGGATGCAGGCAGCGGGGCTCACCAAGGGAGATTGTGGAGGAGAAGTGGAGGGGACCTGGCTGCCCGGGAGGGGGTTGGGGGAAGTGGGGCTGGCCAGTGGCACAGCGGGGGGAGCAGGGGCGAGGAATGAATCGGCCTGCGGGGAGTGGGACTGACCCGGCCATATGTAGATCTTGGGACACTGCCCCTGTTCCCTGTTAGTCCAGCCTGGGGATTCTATTGTTCCCCCCCACACGCCCCCTCAGGTAGTTGTGAACTGTCTGGCTGGTAGACACACTCATGCAGCCCAAGCACATTTACCAGCCAGGCAGTTCGAAACTACAAACTGATACATCTAACAATAATACAACTTACCTACTGAGAAAATACCAGACATGTTATATGTCTGGTATTTTCTCTGTTTGTTTTTTATGTGTTTATATTTTTGGGCTGTAAAAAGCAGTATTGGGAAAAAAAAGGATTCCAACTAAAGTAAAAAGTTTGGGAAACCCTGGTTTAACCAGCTTTCTGTCTGTCTTATAGTCCATTTATCCAATCCATATTCCTTAACTTGCTTGCAAGAATATTGTGGGCGACCATATCAAAAGCTTTGCTAAAGCTGGCACTGGGGGTCTTGGGAGGACCAGAAACAACTTATTTGAATATTCCTCATTTGATTAATGAATATGCAAATATGAAAATGAACATTACCGGTCCTCCAAAAGTTCGTGAATGGATTTACTAGTCCCCGTGTCAAAAAGTTTGGGAACCCCTGATCTATTTTATAAGTATATGGTAAAAAATGAGAAAATTAACAATTTTTTGGTAGGAGTGTGCCTCTTCTGTATTTTTATGTCTGCTTTTGTAAGCAAGTGGGTTTTGTATGAGGGGGTATGCCAGACAAATCAGACTCCTGGAAGGGGCACAGTAGTTCAGGAAGGTTGAGAGCCATTATCTTAAGCCATAAAAGGAATTAAGTTGCAGCTCTTGTATTTGTTTTCTGAGATCCCAACTGGAAATTTTTCGTATTTCCTTGCTGGAAATGACATTTTGCTTAATCTTTCTAGGTGCGATCTATAGTCAGTGACTTCGCAGTCTTTCTCACTATTATGTCCATGGTTTTAACTGACTATGCCCTTGGGATTCCATCTCCAAAGCTTCAGGTTCCAAATGCATTCAAGGTAATTCACTAATAAGCTGCACGATTGTATTGTGTCACTAAAATAGTGTACCAAATAATAGATTGAGTAAATCTTTGATAACAAGTTAGTACTAATTATTCTCTGAACTGTCGGCATGTGTGTCTATAGTGCTTAGAACAGCAGGGTCTAGATCCAACTTGTGGCCCTTGGCTCTACAATAATATAGATATAGATAATGAAAAACGTTATACTGTGCAACCTTTATTATCCAAAATTAATTGATCTGAAATTCCCTTTTATCTGGGGCATGTCCTGTTTGACAAAAGTGAAATTGGGCTATTTGATCCTTAAGAGTGAAAGAGAATTATTTTGCTAAAGTGCTGTACTTTGATTATTTCCCTGTGCTTTTTTGTTTGGGCTAACAAAAAAGTCTTAGCCAATTTAAGAAAAATCTACCCCATTTTTCTTCTCACCCCTGCCCATGTCTGGCTCCCCTGTGCTCCTTATATTGGGGGACCAGACAGCAGACTGTGAAGTTTGCAGTCACATGTTCCAAGATTATTATATTTTGAGGCATCCTGCTGAGACCTTGAATCATTATCTTTGTACTGAATGCAATAAAGTTTGTAATATCCCAGTTATATATTAACTGTAAAAAACTTAAAGAAATGCTATGTTTATATTTAACTTCTCTTTCTTTTACTAGTATGGTGTTTAGTATTTTCTGTGTTATACAAAGAGATAGCAATTCTTCAAAGAAGCATCTCTAAATGAAACATGTCATTTCTTAAGTCATGCTTGTGTGTGTGTGGCTGCAAAGACGAAGCATTTAATAATCATTATAATTCTGAACTGGTCATACATGAACTTATATTTTTATAGCCCACCAGAGATGATCGGGGCTGGTTTGTCTCTCCTCTGGGGCCTAATCCTTGGTGGACAGTTTTAGCTGCTGTAATTCCAGCTCTCCTTTGTACTATCCTTATCTTTATGGACCAGCAGATTACAGCTGTTATTATCAACAGAAAAGAACACAAACTAAAGGTATTCAGTCAAAAAGCTATATGTCTGCTTTAGCTTCCTGCTTTGCTTTATGTAATGTACTTTCAATACCTCTCAATGACAATTAACATACTTGCATTATTTAGCAGACTTTTTCAATAAACTAAAGAAATTGAGCAAGTATATTAATTTTGTGTATGTGATTTGTATATATTCATCAGAGATTCTCTTTTTACATAAGGCTTATAAAGTGAATAGACTCACTTAAGCAGATGTCATTTAACTTTAGCATAAGACCCATGGATTTCAAAGAGAACTTAAACACATGCTGTAAATTAAATACTTGTTGAATACTTGCTTTTTCTTAATCTAAACTGTAATGTTTAATATCTCTTTAAATCTGTTGGTGGGCTTAATTTTGAGACTCTATTAAGGGGGACACAGTATTTTCTTATCACTTTGTTCCTTTCTTTGCCTCTCTGTATCTTTTGAATTTTTCCATAAGTGCTCCTTCCCTTCCCTTCTTGGAGGAGGAAGAAGTGTAAAAACTGAACTTTAGAGGCAAAATGGAATCTTAAAACAACATAGAACAACTTCTTGCTGGATGTCTACAGATGGAGAGGGGAAGAAAGGGGCATCACCTCTCTGAAAAGATGCTGGGCAAAATCCAATAGCAGGTTTCTGTACTTATATATGCAGCAATTTTAGGCCTCTTTTTGACATACATTTAATAAACAGCAATCCAATCCCAGATCATTTCAGCAAATGTATTGGCGTCCTTTACTTTGCACTGCCTTTTCTTCGATGAGTGTGACATTTGATATGTTCTTTTTTTGCCCTTTTTGTCAGCCTGACTCTTCATGTCAATCCATAGCATTGCATGTGATTAACTTGACAGATGCAGGAAATTGCTGCCAAGCTTTGGAATGTGTTTTTTTCAGCACTGGCATCTGGGAGTCAGATGGTTCTCCTGGCTGCCCTCTTGTCTTGCTGCATATTAGTTTTCCTGGGGTCTGGCGTAGCATCACCTGTTGCTATGCTTTCTTGTCCTCCCATATGTCAGTTTCCTTGTAACTAGGGAAAAACTCTCTGATTCTGTATGCATTAGTGCATACATTTCTCCGAAATGTGTCAGAAGGTAAAAAAGGTGTCTCTGTTAGGATTTAGATTTAAACTCCTTCTCTGAGTGCTTGTGTGCATATAACTAATCTATGTTAACACATCTCCGTGTTTAGTTAGAAATGTCTTAGGTGTAAGACTAGTGAGATAGTGAAAGGGGTTTGAGTTGGATTTTTTCTTTGATTTACTTCCTAAGAAGGTGTCTCTTTTTTATATTTTCTGTAGCAAATTCTGAATAGTGTGCCTTAGAATTTCCTTTGATAGTCTCTGAAGCAAACTCTTCCAAGTTTGTTTGACATGGTTTGTGTTACTTTTTTATGTCATAAGCCATCTGCATAAATTTATGGGTAAGATTCTGGTTCAGTACATTTGTGTTATTTCCATGAGCTGTACTGCTCTATCAGCTCAGGAAGCTCATCTTGTGGCCATACTGGAACAGCATGTGACTTTTCTCAGTAACAGTTTGAACTTTAAGGGTACGTCTACACTACAGAGATGATCAAAGTTGCCGCTGTCAATCTTCCAGGGTTCGAATTAGCGGATCTAATGAAGACACACTCATTCGAACTGAGAGGAGCCAGTAGTCCTGCTTCCACAAGGAGTAAATGAAGTTGAAGGGAGAATATCCTCCCTTTGACTTCCTGCAGTGCGGATAGTGCCAAAAGTTGAGTTAAGGTACTTCAACTTCAACTACTCAATTAACGTAGCTGAAGTTGTGTATCTTAATTTGACTTTATCCCGTAGTGTAGGCATACCCGTAGGGTACGTCTAGACTACATGCTTCTGGCAACAGAGGCATGTAGATTAGGCTACCTGGCATAGGAAAATGAAGCAGCGATTTAAATAATTGCCGCTTCATTTAAATTTAAATGGCTGCCGCGCTGAGCCGATCAGCTGTTTGACGGCTCAGTGCGGTAGTCTGGAGGCTCCGCAGTTGACATCAAAGGCATTTGTCGACCTCCCAGGTAAACTTCATCCCAGGAGGCATACCTAGGCGGTCGACAAATGCCTTAGACGTCAACCGCGGAGCGTCCAGACTACCGCGCTGAGCCGTCAAACAGCTGATTGGCTCAGCGTGGCAGCCATTTAAATTTAAATGAAGTGGCAATTATTTAAATCGCCACTTCATTTTCCTATTCTGGGTAGCCTAATCTACATGCCTCTGTCGCCAGAGGCATGTAGTCTAGATGTACCCTAAGTGTGCTGGTGAACCACAGCCTTAGAGAGTATGTTTATATAGTAGCTAGAAGTGAAATTTTCATCAAGGTAGATGTTTTCCTTTGATTGAGATAGTGCTATAAGAATAGTAGTGTAGGCAAAGCGTCATGGGTTAACTGCCTGAATATATATCTAGGATTTCAAATATGACTGTACTTGGCTGGCTAGCTTGGTGTCTACACCACCACAACTACAACACACTAAAATTAGCACTATGTCAATTATATCTAGTGTGTGAGTTGAGAGTGATGTCCACAGTGCTCTTGGGTTTCCAGAAAGAGGGAAGAAGAAAGTCCAGCTTTGACAAAAACGTTCATTTATATGGAAAAGCTGTATGCAAAGCAATGTTCATTCTCACATATCAGTTGAACACAAACCAAGGTTGATTTTTAATGAATCAAATGTTTTGCATACATCTGCTCAGTAGCACTGAAATGTTATAACTCAATTTTGCTAAATTACAGATTATCTAACACGGTCGACTTTCCAAAATGGCATTTCTTTCATAATGACTGTTCCTACCAATAAGATGGTATTTCTTAAAATGCAACAGGAAATTTGAAAAAGCATAGTATCTGATTGATTTTAACCAATCTTCTTAGTTAATAGAAAGCTATTTTATAGTGGACAAAAGTAGAAACACAGATTGAAATCTCCAGAAAAAAAATCACAAGCAAATCTTAGTTCAGCATGATGATGATACTATGCGGAACTTACTTACTTGACATGCTGTTAATATAAAGGCTTTTAAAACATACAAAAGGATGCATGTTCCTTTATAGACACTGATTATTTAAATTGGTTTTGTAGCTGCTAATTTAACAACATCTATGATATGTTGTGGAAGGAAGAATCAAGTTGTGTGTTTCTAATTTCTATAAGAACGTGTCAGTTTGGTCGCCTTTATTAAGTTATTTGAAGTAAATTCAGTGCATGAAAAAGATACCATATTGGCAGCCCTGGTGATTGACATCCACTGTTATCAGCAGCAAGGCAGCAGACACACATCTTCCCCATATTTGCTCACCAACGTATTTATGAAACTGGCTATGGAAGGACCACCTGAAGGCATGGCTTTCTTGCTATCCCTTGTGAGACCACCTGCAAAGATACCAAATTATACTAGTTTTAGTAGGAGATTTGTAATATGGATCCTTGCCTGCTAGGAACTAGACTAAGATGGCCAACTCATTTCACATAAACTACCGAACTGTCACCATATATAACCAGTTCAGTTGGATAAAACATGGAAGACTACTATTTTCTGTTAGGCATTAGAGATTTTAAAATTGTTTCTAGTAGTTAACTAGGTCTGCCTGCTGCTAGAGATTTCAGATGTCATTTTTAATTCAGATATCATTTTACATGTTGCTATTGTTTCTGTTTCTTTTAACAGAAAGGGTGTGGAT
Organism: Pelodiscus sinensis; assembly: GCF_049634645.1. Lineage (NCBI taxonomy): Eukaryota > Metazoa > Chordata > Testudines > Trionychidae > Pelodiscus > Pelodiscus sinensis. Next base: position 34,590,043 of record NC_134717.1, read on the forward strand.
ACCATCTCGACTTGCTCATGGTGGCTCTCATGCTTGGAGTGTGCTCCATTATGGGATTGCCATGGTTTGTTGCTGCCACTGTACTTTCTATTTCCCATGTGAACAGCTTGAAACTGGAATCGGAGTGCTCTGCTCCAGGAGAGCAGCCCAAATTTCTTGGAATACGGGAACAAAGAGTTACAGGGCTCATGATCTTTGTCCTAATGGGCTCATCTGTCTTTTTGACAAGTGTTCTTAAGGTAATAGATTCTGAAAGATAAAAAGTGAATAGTGCTGTGCATAGAATCTCAATTCTAATGTTTTTTATCTATTACACAGCCAACCAGTATCCTATGTTGCAATATTAGGTTTCTGTATGACAACAGTCAATGTATTCTAACACTCATATAATAAAATATGTAGGGACAGTTAATATTTTAACCAAAAAGGTTCAGGGTGAAATCCTGGCTGCACTGAAGTCAGTGGAAATTCTGTTCATCATTAGTTTAGCCTTAGATTAATGGCAAATTTTCATCTGAAAATCAAAGTCTGGCTAAATTACACTAGTAACGGAATTTGTTCAGTATTTGGATAACTTAAGAACATTTGTGATTGATGTGTGGGTTAAAAAGGGAGGGTTTCCAATGAGCACTCTGCATCTGATGTCTTTGAAATAACCAGCTAAATTTTCTCACATTCTCTGCAGATTCTAGGTCAAAGCAAATAACTAGGGGTCTATTCTCACCATATGTGTACACGATTCTTAATAATATCAGGCAAAATCCTCATCTTAATGAAATTGATGGGAATTTTGTCATAGGCTTCATGGAGATCGGGCTTTGGCCTTATGTATGCTTATCGTTGTTTAATGCTTATATTTTTGGATAATTCTGTTTTCAATATAATGTTATGCCTGTTTCACAAAAAGTGTGTTCTGTGCATTACATTTAAAATATTTAAATATGGAAAGATTTCCCTGCCCACATACTTTGTACCAGAAAGTGTCTGCACATTTTAGCTTGATATTCAGACTCACAAAATTGTTGCAAAATAGTCTTACACTATACATACCAACACTTTGCACACAAACAGAAAATTCTCCTTAGTGGTATTATTTGTTTTGTTTTATTTACACTATGAAAAAAGGGTAATCTTAGATGCTTTTTCTGAAATTGTTGGTTGCTATCTTCAGGTGACATTCTGAACAACATTTTACATGAAAGCTATCTGATTATATTATATATGTACTCTTCCATTTGTATTTTCTGGGCATTTGTATTAGTTTTTGAGAACAGCGAGTAAAGTACATTGTGGTAACTGTTAGATCAAAACTGTTAGATCAAACTGTTAGATTCTGCTCTTGCTTTAAACAGTTGAAAACCCGGAGTAACTTTCCTAATTTTAAGGCTGAAATTATTGCAGTTTGATTAATTTGGGAATATGGCTTTTTGAATTAAAACTATTTACAATATCTTAATACGTGAACTGATATTCATAATGTTCTTCTCTTTCTCCCTTTTTCCTCTGTGCAGTTTATTCCTATGCCAGTACTCTATGGAGTATTTCTTTACATGGGTGCTTCATCTCTAAAGGGAATTCAGGTAAAATGGAGTAAAAAAGCACACATAGGTTTTTCTATTAGTGATTGTGTTTACCTTTAAGATGGCTAGTTATTTTTCTCTTACTCTCCATTCTTACTCTCTATTATTCTTCTTACATATGGAAACTTAAAGGGAAACTTAAAGGGAGACGCGGAGCAAAGCCGCGGAGGACCGGGCGGGACCGCGGCGCATCTGGGCGCTCCCGCCACCCAGGTCCTCCGCGGCCTTACTCCGTGTCTTCCTGGTCTGCTGCTCCCCCCCCCCCCCCCAGCAGACTAGGGAGACGCGGAGCAAAGCCGCGGAGGACCCGGGCGGCGGCACCGCGGCGCATCTCGGTCCCGCCGCTCACGTCTCCATGGTCTGCTGGGGGGGGGGGGGGCGCAGCTAGTGCGTCCCCCCCCTGCAGACCTGGCTTTTCTCGCAGACGCCTGTGGTAGAGCAGCTGGGGTGCAGCCGGTTGGTCCCGCAGCGCCGCTCTTCAGCGCTACTGGACCAGCCCGGCAGCACCCCAGCTGCTCTGCCCCAGGAGTCCTGATTCAGCCGCTGCTGGTCAGTTTCAGCAGTGGCTGAATCAGTATGCCTGGGGCAGAGCAGCTGGGGTGCTGCTGGGTTGGTCCAGTAGCGCCGAGGTTGGTCCAGTAGCGCCCCAGGCGTCCCCAAGTCAGCCGCTGCTGAAACTGACCAGCGGCTGACTACAGGAAGCCCGAGGCAGAGTTTCTCTACCCCGGGCTTCCTGGAATCAGCCGCTGATCAAAAGCTCAGCTGGGTAGTTTAAAAACAAAAACCAACCTAGCACACGCACACACAAAATCAATGGGGGACTTCAACTATCCAGACATATGTTGGGAAACTAACACAGCGGGGCACAGGCTATCCAATAAGTTTCTGGACTGCATTGGAGACAACTTTCTGTTTCAGAAGGTTGAAAAAGCTACCAGAGGAGAAGATGTTCTGAATTTGATTTTAACAAATAGGGAGGAACTAGTTGAGAACTTGAAAGTGGAAGATAGTATGGGGGACAGTGATCATGAAATAATAGAGTTCATGATCTTAAGGAAAGGTAGAAGGGAGACCAGCACAATTGAGGTAATGGATTTCAGGAAGGCAGATTTTGTAGGTAAGGTCCCATGGGAAGCAAGACTGAAGGGAAAAACAACTGAGGAGAGTTGGAAGTATTTCAAAGGGACATTGTTAAGGGCCCAAAAGCAAACAATTCCGCTGTGTAGGAAAGATAGAAAATATGGCAAAAGACCAGCTTGGCTTAACAAGGAGATCTTGCATGATCTCAAAATAAAAAAGGAGTCATATAAAAAATGGAAACTAGGACAAATAACAAAGGATGAATATAGGCAAGCAACACGGGAATGCAGGGGCAAGATTAGAAAGCCAAAGACACAAAATGAGATCAAACTAGCTACAGGCATAAAGGGAAACAAGAAGACCTTTTATAAATACATTAAAAGGAAGAGGAAGACCAAGGACAGGGTAGGCCCACTGCTCAGTGAGGAGGGAGAAGCAGTAACAGGAAACATGGAAATGGCGGAGATGCTCATTGACTTCTTTGTTTCGGTCTTCACCGAGAAGTCTGGAGGTGTGCCTAACGTAGTGAATACAAGCAAAGAGAGGGTAAGTTTAGAAGATAGGATACACAAAGAACAAGTTAAAAATCACTTAGGAAAGTTAGATGTCAGCAAGTCACCAGATCCTGATGAAATGCATCCCAGGATACTTAAGGAGCTGATAGAGGAGGTATCTGAGCCTTTAGCTATGATCTTTGAAAAATCATAGAAGACAGGGGAGATACCAGAAGACTGGAAAAGGGCAAATATTGTGCCCATCTATAAAAAGGGGAATAAGAACAACCCAGGAAACTACAGACCGGTCAGTTTAACGTCTGTCCCAGGGAAGATAATGGAGCAGGTAATTAAGGAAATCATATGCAAACACTTGGAAGGTAATAAAGTGATAGGGAATAGCCAGCATGGGTTTGTGAAGAACAAGTCATGCCAAACTAATCTGATAGTTTCTTTGATAGGATAACAAGCCTTGTGGATAAGGGAGAAGCGGTGGATGTCATATACCTAGACTTTAGTAAGGCATTTGATACGGTCTCGCATGATATTCTTATTGATAAACTAGGCAAATATAACTTAGATAGGGCCACGATAAGGTGGGTGCAGAATTGGCTGGATAATCGTAGTCAGAGAGTTGTTGTTAACGGTGCTAAATCCTGCTGGAAAGGGATAACAAGTGGAGTTCCGCAAGGGTCTGTTTTGGGACCCGTACTGTTCAATATCTTCATCAATGATGTAGATATTGGGATAGAGAGTACGCTTATTAAGTTTGCAGATGATGCCAAACTGGGTGGGGTTGCAACTTCTTTGGAGGATAGGGACATAATTCAAAATGACCTTAGCAAGTTAGAGAAATGGTCAGAGGTAAACAGGATGAAGTTTAATAAAGAGAAATGCAAAGTGCTCCATTTAGGAAGGAACAATCAGTTCCATACATACAAGATGGGAAGCGACTGTCTAGGAAGGAGCATGGCGGAAAGGGATCTAGGGGTCATAGTGGACCACAAGTTGAATATGAGTCAACAGTGTGATGCTGTTGCAAAAAAAGCAAATATGATTCTAGGTTGTATCAACAGGTGTGTTGTAAGCAAAACTCGTGAAGTCATTCTGCCGCTCTACTCTGCACTAGTTAGGCCTCAGCTGGAGTACTGTGTCCAATTCTGGGCGCCACATTTCAAGAAAGATGTGGAGAAATTGGAAAGGGTACACAGAAGAGCGACAAGAATGATTAAAGGTTTAGAGAACATGACCTATGAAGCCAGGCTTCATGAACTGGGCTTGTTTAGTTTGGAAAAAAGAAGATTAAGGGGGGACATGATAGCAGTTTTCAAATACAGGCAGTCCCCGGGTTACGTACAAGATAGGGACTGTAGGTTTGTTCTTAAGTTGAATCTGTATGTAAGTCGGAACTGGCGTCCAGATTCAGACACTGCTGAAACTGACCGCCAGTTCTGACTTACATACAGAATCAACTTAAGAACCCCAGGCGTCCCCAAGTCAGCTGCTGCTGAAACTGATCAGCAGCTGATTCCAGGAAGCCCGGGGCAGAGCAACTCTGCCTGGGGCTTCCTGTAGTCAGCGCTGGTCAGTTTCAGCAGAAGCTGACTTGGGGACGCCTGGGGCAGAGCAGCTGGGGTGCTACTGGACCAACCCAGCAGCACCCCATCTGCTCTGCCCCAGCAGCGGCTGAATCAGGACCTGGGGCAGAGCAGCTGGGGTGCTGCCGGGTTGGTCCAGTAGTGCCCACGGGCGCTGAAGGACCAATTGGCAGCGCCCCAGCTGCTCTGCCCCAGAGTCCAAAACAAAAGCCTGGTCTGCTGGGGGGGGGGGGAGCACACTAGGTGCGCCCCCCCCCCCAGCAGACCAGGGACACGGGGAGCAGAGCCGCAGCGGCAGCGGGGTGCCGCGCCTCTGAGGCTTTGCTCTGGCAAAGCCTCTGAGGCGCGGGACCCCCCGCGGCTGCGGCTTCAGTCAGGGTGCCTGTGGTCTGCTGGGGACCGTCCCCAGCAGACCACAGGCACCGGGTCTCATGCGGCAGCAGCGGGGGTTCCCGCGCTTCTGAGGCTTTGCTCTGGCAAAGCCTCAGAAGCGCAGGAACCCGCCCGCTGCTGCCACTTGGGTCCCGGTGCCTGTGGTCTGCTGGGGACGGTCCCCAGCAGACCACAGGCACCGGCACCCAAGTGGCAGCAGCAGCAGTTCCCGCGCTTCCGAGGCTTTGCTCTAGCAAAGCCTCAGAAGCGCGGGAACCCGCCCGGTGCCCCTGGTCTGCTGGAGATGGTCTCCAGCAGACCAGGGGCACCGGAGCAGCTTACGAACGGGGCTTTCTCGCCCCGACTTCCGGGGTGAGAAAGCTCCGTTCGTAAGTGTGGATCCGACATAAGTCGGATCCGCGTAAGTCGGGGACTGCCTGTATCTAAAAGGGTGTCACAAGGAGGAAGGAGAAAATTTGTTCCTCTTGGCTTCTGGGGACAGGACAAGGAGTAATGTGCTTAAAGTGCAGCAAGAGAGGTTTAGATTGGACATTAGGAAAAAATTCCTAACTGTCAGGGTGGTCAAATATTGGAATAAATTGCCAAGGGAGGTGGTGGAATCTCCCTCTCTGGAGATATTTAAGAACAGGTTTGATAGACATCTGTCAGGGATGGTGTAGACGGAGCTTGGTCCTGCCTTGAGGGCGGGGGGCTGGACTCGATGACCTTTCGAGGTCCCTTCCAGTTCTATGATTCTATGAATAAAGCCCAAATATTGAACTCCTATTCAAAATAGGAATGTGAATGGTTAATATCACCCTTTCTGGGTGATGCTTACTACTTATGGTCAACGTGCAGGCTGCTCCAGCTCTGTGGGACCTGGCATGCCACAGGCAGAGATGCTCCAGCCTCCAATGATCAATTCCCACCCCAGCCAGGGCCGCTGAAACAACTGCTGCCTGCCACACAGCTGCACATGTGGCTCTGGCCCCGGCTGGGGCCACCAGAGAAGCAGCTGCCTGTCACGTAGTTCCAGCTCTAGCCCCGGCCCAGCCTGTGGCTGCCAGAAAACTAGCCACCTGCCCCCCACCACGTGGCTCTGACTCGGGCCCCCACTGGGGCTGCTGGCACCCCACCATGTGGGGTGAAATAGCTGCTGGCACCCCACCATGTGGGTCTGGCTCTGGCCCCAGCTGGGGTTGCAGGAGGAATAGCCTCTGCCCCCGCCCCCCCCCCCCCTCCACGCACCCAGCCCTTGCCATGTGGCTCCGGCCCTTGCCGGGGTTGCTGGAGGAGTAGCTGCCCATGACATGGCCAGCAGTTCCAGCCCTGGGGAAGGGCTGAAGCTGGGACTAGAGCCATGTGGTGGCTGCCCTGCTGCTCCTGCCACTCAGCCCCACCCCAGAGCAGCTGAGCAGCCACTGTGTGGCTCTGTTGAGGAGGTGGGTTGGTGGTAAATTTTTGGTGCACGCCTGTGCATGCACACACCTTAGAGTGAATCCTGAGTGCTGCTATTATTAATGATAAACATCCACTTGCATATCGTCTATACAAGTGGACCGATCCTTTGTTTAGGAGCTCTAGAGGTGGTATAGGCAGTCTCTTGAGTATTCTCTTCCCTGCCCCCCCCCCCCCCCCCCCACCACACACACATAAGGGATATCTCAGATAAGAAAGAGCAACTATAGCAACTTCTTATGCCCCTCTTCTGCTGGCCCCCATCACAGAGGGAATGTTTTAGGGGAAAGGGAATTGTCTTGTGACCTCTCCCCCTCCCCCATTGCTGGAATGGTCCTGGAGGCAGTTGGCAGCTGGAATATCATTGGCAACAATCTACACATTGGGGCTATGCCAGTACAGAGCTGGCCAAGTATAGTGGGAGTACCAACAGCTCCTTAACATCCCACTCTCCCAAGCAGTGCCAAGCATTCAACTTCAGCTCTGGATCTGGCACTAGGACTATTTTTCATGTACTGATGCAGAGTTAAATGGTACAGTAAAAACACCTACATGAACTCCCCCAAATTGACTAGTACTGGTAGAGCTGGACTAGTGTGTAAAAAGTGCTGAGATGGATGCACCTTTTGTGGAGCTCGGGGGAGGGGCATTCACCATCAACAAAATGGTGAAGTGCACAGAGTAAACAAACTGAAAGACAAAGAAGCACATTTTTTTAACCTTTAGTTCTAGATATTTTAGAGGTTATTTGTCACAGAATGTGGAAACAAGTTGGCAGTGTCCCATTTATTTTGAATTTTGTTTATTGTTGGTGGGATTGGTTATGTCACCCTTTATTAAGGTTGCCTCACACTTCCCATTTTAAGACTGTTTTCAGTTGCTTATATATTTCGTAGAATTGAGGAGCTAAAATCTGTGCTTTACATTTCTTCTAGCTTTTTGATAGAATAAAGTTATTTTGGATGCCTGCAAAGCATCAACCAGATTTTATTTATCTGAGGCATGTTCCTCTTCGAAAAGTCCATCTCTTCACCATAATTCAGCTGAGCTGTCTTGTACTCCTGTGGATTATAAAGGTTTCAAGAGCTGCCATTGTCTTTCCTATGATGGTAAGAAAATGTTCTTTGATTTTCTGAAAAAGATAAGCCATTTCTTCTAATATACACAAAAGAATTACTAAAAAATATGAATTGTGTACAGGTATATTCAAAATCTATGTAAGGATAGCTTCACTTTGCATGATCTAAGTAAAATTCTATATAAACCATGCAGTTTGGATCAAATCTCATTCACTTTATATATGTGAATAACCCTGAGAAAGGTGAGTAGGATTTGGTAATTAATACTTCTAATTTTTTCCCCATTTGTTTCGTTTATATTAAGAATATCCATTCAGTAAGGGAGTTCAGGGCATGGAGAAACTTAGGTCAACTTACCCCAGTCATGTAAACAAGGCCAAAGTTGTGCTACTCTAGCTATGCAAATAACTTAGCTGGAGTCAACGTATCTTAGGTTGACTTACTACAGTGTCTATACCACACTGTGTCGATGGGGGAATGTCTCCCTTTAACTTACCTTACCCCAGTGGAGTACCAAGGCAACTGGAGAACACTCAGCATTTGATTTAGTGGCTCTTCATTAGACCTGCTAAATTTACCATTGTTGTATCAATCACATCAGCATCGATCCCCAGTAAATGTAGACATGGCCTTTGTTGTTAATGGTTTTATGACTAATTGGAATAAATATTTCAATTGATTCATATGATTCTGAAATCAGTTCTTCTTAGTTATATCTTTGAAGATTAACTGGCTCAGAATATACTGAACTCTAAAATAATAATAATTAATAATTAATTAATAACGTCCCAAGGAATGGAAAGTTCATTAGCCCTTCCAAAATAAAGAATAAAATTCAACTTCCCTCTTTAATGATACACTGACTCAGTGTATGAAAGCAAAGGAGAACAGACAGCATAACATCAAAATGTAGGCTTGTGCCATGCATGCATCTTGACCACAATTTAAATTGAAAGTGTCTTTTTAAAAGCATATTTAGCATTCTTGTTTTCCCACAGTAAACTGACCATTGAAATAAATGTCTTGACCAGGTTTTAGCTTTGGTGTTTGTCAGAAAACTCATGGATTTATTTTTTACCAAACGAGAGCTAAGCTGGTTGGATGATTTGATGCCTGAGAGCAAGAAAAAGAAACTCGAAGATGCAGAAAAAGAGGTAGGTTGGGATGTCATTGTTCACTTGTTTATTCTTCTATATCAATTTTTCCTTGAATTATCTCCCCCAAATCTTAGAACTGAATCATCTGCAAATCATCTGTCATATTTTAAAGTTCCAAATCTAGTGATGGGGTAGGGCTAGGGATGAAGGGTTTGGGGTTCAGGAGGGGGCACTGGATTGGGAGTGGGGCTAAGGAGTTTGGCATGTGGGAGAGGGCTCCAAGCTGAGGCAGAGGTAGGGGTGTGAGAGGTGGTGCAAGCTCTGGGGTTGGGCTGGGAATAAAGGCGATGGGTTACAAGAGTGGGTTCCAAGCTGGCACAGAGGCTTGGGATGCAGGAAGTGTGAGGATTGTGGACTGTGGATGGCACTTACCTCAAGCTACACCTTGACCTCAGCTCCTAGGCAGAAGCATGGGTAGGCAGCTCTGCTCATTGCCTCTGCCGATGTGGAGCTGGCATTTGGGATGAGGGAAGCACACGGAGTCTCTGTGGCCGTTCCTCTAAGTGCCAAGTGACATGTCACTGTTTCCAGTAAGCCATGCAGAGCCAAGTAGGGAGCCTGCCAGCCCCATGCCAACCAGTCTCTTAATGGCCCAGAGCTGCCAGGGTCTCTTTTTGACTAGACTGCCGATAAAAGAACTGACCCCTGGCCACCCTCTGTGATTTGAACACAAGCCTAAGAATCAGAAACCTCAATATTCCAATCTTTTACAAAGGTATATATAGGCCCCTACTTTAGGCATTGCAACACTAACTGATTTAGGAGGCTAAATCTAATTTAAAAAGTGATTTAGGAACTCAGAAGCCTAAGCCCCTTTGGCTCTGAGTTGGATTTTGTCTCTAACTGCCTAAATCCTTTTACAGTGGTATATAGGCTCCTAATTCATGCATTGCAACACTGACCACAGCATCACCTAAATATTTTAAAAAATCTGGGCCTTAGCCTCTTCACCTCAGTTTAGCCACCTGTAAAATGGAGATAAAAGTTGCTTGCCTCTCTCCCTGGTGCATAGTGAATGTTTATGAAAATATTTGAAAACTAAAGATGTAATATAAGTGATAAATATCTTAATTATTAATAACTACTATGTGCAATATACTTCCAAACCTATCAGAATGAAATTTAAAATACACTGTTCATTCTACTCGACCCAGTAAATGATATACCAGTGTAGACAAGAGATTTGAGCCCAGATCTATTGTCTTTTTTATTCAAACTAATATTAAGCAATCAAAGTACCTTTTTCCATTTTGGGGGGTTCTTGGAAAGGAACTCTTTCTATATCATCCCATATTTTGCTTATGTGTTGCTTTCTTTCATGTTCCAGATCGCATGGCATCAGAAAACAAAACTGGGAAAATCTTTTTTTTTTCTGCTGCTGCTGCTTTATTTCAGTCACTGTCTATTTCGAGAGGTTATTTTTACATGTTTTGGCATTTCTAAATATTTGGAGCTATCATTAAAACTGTTTAACTGTCAAAAACTTATGAAGCTGTGAAGCTTGGAAATGACAAAATTAACTAGTAATAAAACTTCTGACGTAGTCTAAAGAATTAATTGGAGAGTTGCTATCATACAGATTTTAAAAATAGAAATATTCTACCCACAAGAGTATAAATAAAGTTGACAAGATCTAAAAACTTATTCGACTGGATCAAAATTTTATAATTTACATTGCTGTACATTTCTAGGGCAACTTTTCCCACTGTTTTGCCATTTTCTTTTTGTACATTACCCATTTCTTCCACATACATACATTTCTTTGGAGGCCATTTGAGAGTTAACTACTTGAGATGTTTTGAATAAGACCGGAATAAACAAAATAAACTTTTCTCATTGTAAAAATAAAAATGGAGACTTTTTACAGGTTTAGTAGTAAACTGCATAGAGAGACAAATTTACTTTTGGCAAGGCACAGAGGGAGATGATACTGGCCATTATAGCTAGTGCCAAATTAAGAATGAGGGCGTGAGGTATGGTCCATAGCCCAGGGTGGTGTCAGTGTCTGTCACACAGTGGAAGCTCTCACTTTGTTGCTATTGGTCAGTCTGAATCCTCCTAACATATGTGGGGATTAGCTAGTAGAGGGCTACCCATGAAAGACGAAAGAAGCAAGCCTGTTCCTATTCTGCCTCTACCTACTCCCCAGTATGAAAATAACATTCCCTCCCCCACTTTTTTTTTGGAGTTGGGTGTGCTGTTCTGGGTTAGCATAGGCTGTTATGTGGCATCTGTTGGTCAGTGCAGGCACACCTAACTTTGAAGCACTTGTGTGGGCCTACGCTATACAGACTATTATTTCTGTGAGCTGTTTGTTTTGTGATATTAGAGAGTTGGCCATGGGAGCATGGGTTAGGTTTTCTTTACTGGAGATAGAATTAATGGGGTTCATATGGACTCTCGTGCAACCACATTTTCCTGTAAATTACATATCCACTCGCCTTTGGACAGAGAATTTTGGACTTTCAGAGATCCTGGCACTCTTGTGGAAGATGTTGACGCTCTGCATGTAATAGTTTGCATGGGATTTTGGCTCTTAAGTAGGTCTTGGGAAGTCTGCTGGTCTGGCTGAGGTCTTGGAATAATGTGAGCCCTGTAGACTTGTATAGCATTGAGTTTAAATGATCTTTCTTCAGCCGAGGATATAGTTGAGGGATTCTCTGGATTTGAAGTCAGAAAGATAGGAAGAGCAGTAGCTGCTTGAAGTGGCTCTAACTGTAGACAGGACATGTTACTTTTAGGAGTTATCTTTTTTTTATGTAAAAGTTGTATGATCTCACAACAATTTGACTAAGAGATTTGAATGCACATCCCTAATGTTCTTGGCCCTTGGTAGTCCCATGTGCCTTTTTGTGTTCTACTGAAAATTAATTTTGGAGCCTTGGCTCATTCAGGTTAAAGTTGTGCCTGTAGTGATAAATCTGGTATTACCTGATTCTTGCTTACTCATCACTGTCTAAATGTCTGCTCTTACATATCATTTGAAATCTGATATATACATTCTTTGCAAATATTTATTAGTAACTCGTCTCTCATGTAAATTTACAAAGGAAATTTAAGTGAAGAATTTTCCTTTAAAAATATTATTCTCAGCATCAGATGTTTCAAACACAAAAAAGCAATTGGGACTGCAACCTCTATTTTAAAGAACTTTAGTAAATATTTAATATTACAGAAAAGAAAGTTTATAACAGATTCAAAAAGATCCAAATGGATCTCAAAGTCACCGTGTTGTTTCAGGCCAATTCCACAAGCCAAATACACAGGGGAGCCTTGGAACTTAACTTCATTTACAGGTTTGGGACCCATCACAAAGGTATGAATAAAGACATTAGCTGGCTAGCACATACCTTGCACATCCTAATGACTTAAAAAACCAAACAATGGCACTTAAGAACAATTTGTACTTCTCTATCAGCTTCATGTAACAAGAACACTCTAATTGACTATTTTCCCCCTCCCCCTTTTTTCCCCTTCCTTCTTCTCTTCCTTCCTCTTCCCCCCTTCCTCCCATTCCCTATTTGTTTTGGAACTGGACCTTTAATAACTCCATTAATCTGAAGAAGTGGGTTGTGCTCACGAAAGCTCATGATACCATCTACATGTTTTGTTAGTCTTTAAGGTGCTACTAGACTATTTGTTGTTTTTTAAGTTTTTCTAGTTACAGACTAACTTGGCTACCCCTCTGAAGCAAAAAGATCCATGTTCAGGATATCATTTTGTGTCTCACGTATAAATTTCTTCCTCTTAGGAAGAACAAAGTATGTTAGCAATGGAGGAGGAGGGGACTGTTCAGTTACCACTCGAAGGTCATTACAGGTAAAATATACTTTTGATTAATTTAGGGCTGATGTAAACAAACATCAGAAAAGTACTACAATTTTATAAAATGTTCTCTGTCATGCCACAGTACAGTGGCAATTCTTAATCTTGGCATAGAGTGAAATCAGTCCTTCCAAGAGAAAATATGCATGTGTGTTAGCAGAACACAAATCTGCAACTCAAACCTTGTTGTGCTTCATGCTTTTGTGTCACAGGTTCTACCTCTTAGCCTGGGGACCTGATCCTGCAGACTTCATGCAGCATAAGAAAAGTACATAAGTGGAGGTTTTGCATGTAAAAGACTGCAGAGCCGGGCCACTAATGGTGCATAGTTGTGCTGACTCGTGGTGCACCCATAACAAGAATTGGGTGGCAGGGTCTCAGGCTTTGGGCTGCAGCCAAACCCCATGAACCTGCATCAACTGGCATGGGCCAGCAGCAGGTGTCCAACTGCAGTGTAGACCCTAAGAAGGGCATGTCTACACTAGGAAATTATTTTGAAATAACTAAATTCAAATAATAATTCCCGAAATAACAAAATTGAAATAGTGTGTCTCCACTATGAGGGAGCCTTGAAATTACTCTGAGGCAGGCTCCATTATTGTGGATGTGCTTCCTTGACTTAGAGCCCCAGGAAGCACTGGGGAGTAATGACTTTGAATTACTTGGGGTATGTCTACACTACCACCCTAGTTTGAACTAGGGTGGTAATGTAGTCAACCGGAGTTGCAAATGAAGCCCAGGATTTGAATTTCCCAGGCTTCATTTACATGTTGCCGGGCGCCGCCTTTTTTAAATGTCCGCTAGTTCGGACTCCATGCCCTGCGGTTACACGTGGCACGAACTAGGTAGTTTGGACTAGGCTTCCTATTCCGAACTACTGTTACTCCTCCTTGTTCCACAGACACAAAAGTCCACAGACACAACCCAGGCACTAGACTGATAAACTGGTACAGTTCATCAAAAACTTTGTTGCAGAGTACACCAAGCTTTGATCTTTGTACAAATAAAGTCATAAATGGTATGCAATATTCAGTGTTGTGTGATCACAGATGAAGGCAGTTAATGTTTAAAAATATATATATGAAAGGTTAAGTCCTGATTGGATGTCCTGATAAATACATCAGTGTCCTAAATTTGCTTCATGACAACATGAAAGCAACTGTTCTGAGCAGTACTGGCTCCCAGAGTGACCCTTTCAAAGTACAAACAGGAGTCAAACAGGGCTATATCATCACCTCAACCATGTTTGTGGTCTTTATTGCCGTCATTTTCCGCTGACGTTGAAATCTTCTACAGAATGGATGGAAAGCTGTTTAGGCTTAGCAGGTTGAAAGCTAAGAGCAAGATTTCCACCACATCTATAGTGGTACTTCAGTATGCTAATTATAATGCAGTTTCTGCCCACACTGAGAAGATCTTCCAACTATCCTGAATATGTTTGCTGATGCTTACACAAGTCTTGATCTCACCCTCAACACTAAGGTTATCAATCAGCCTTCTCTAAGGGTGTGCCTACACAGCAGGAATTCACTTGAAATAAGTTATACGAATTGAGCTACGTCAATTGCGCAGCTTATTTCAAAATAGTTTATTTCGAAATTGGGAGTGTCTACACAGCACTTATATCAAAATAGTGTACTCTTCTTTTGACTTCCCTTACTCATACAATGAGGGTTACAGGAGTTGGAGTAAGAAGTCCTCCAGCTTGATAATATTTCAACATTATTTCGAAATAACAGCCTGCTGTGTAGACATAGACTAAGTTATTTTGAAATAACACTAGTTATTTTGAAATAATGTTGCTGTGTAGACGTACCCTAAATGTGGTACCATACACCCCATCTATTAAAATCAATAGAGAAGCACTGGAGAATGTCAATCATTTTCTCTATCTTGGAAGTTATCTTTTATCCAAGGCAGATATAAATGTAGAAATCCAACATTGTCTGTGCTGTGCCAGCGCAGCCTTTGCTCATTTATGGCACAGGGTTTTTGAACAGACACCAAGCTTCTTGTCTATCAAGTCGTCATTCTTCCAACCCTATTGTATGGGTCTGAAATCTGGGCAACCTACAAACATCACTGGAAAGTCCTTGAGAGGCATCACCAATGCTGCCTCTGAAACATCTTGAAGATCAAATGGGAGGACAGGCATACTAACATCAATGTTCTGGAAGAGGCAAAGACCACCAGTACTGAGACAATGATCACCTGTCAGCAACTTCACTGGACTGATCGTGTTGTTCTCATGCCAATGCATCACCTCCCAAAACAGGTCCTGTTTTCTCAGCTGAAAAAAGGATGCAGTAACATGAGAGGACAACGGAGGCATTATAAAGGACTTGCTAAAGGATAACGTACAGAACTGCAACGTTGACATTGACATATGGGAGACAATTGCCCAGGATTACTCCAAATGGAGAGAAGTCCTACACAATGGCTCCCTGCATTTTGAAATTGCCCACTGACAAACTGTGGAGGAGAAGAGGTGCAGGAGGAAAGGGAGACTGGCTTCTAGTCATGGTCAGCTTCTAGTCATGGCCTCCTGCTGTACCTGGAAACATCTGTCCTCACTATAACAAAACTTGTGGTTCAAGGATCAGCCGTATCAGCCACCTGAGGGTCCACAACTCCCATGGAAGATGATCATACTTGGCAATGAGTGAGCACCATCATCATCACAATATTCAGTGTTGTGCTATCACAGACAGAGGCCCTTAATCAGGTGAAGGCAATAATTTTTTTACCAGGGTCCACTTCAAAACTGCCCTGAAAGGGGCAGAGCCTCAGGCAGAAGGGGCGGGGCCAGGACACCCTGATATGTCTGTGTGGGGGAGCGAGTGAAGTGTTTGCTCCTGTCCCCACCCTCCAAGAGAACTACCAGCTGTTCTGAACAGCTGGAGGTTCCCTGTAGGCACAGGCCCCTAGTGGTGGGAGGAGATGTCATGCACTCTCCCCTCTTACCCCCAGGTCAATCAGGGCCTGGGGGGGCAGGCGGGGAGCATGCCAAGTCTGCTTAGAAGCACCGCTTGCTCCTTGCAGGACAGGGGCAGGGCAGCAGGGAACTTCATGCGCTCCCTCACTCCCAAGCCCTGATTGGCCTGTGGATGGAGAGGTGCACAAAGTCTCCTCCCACCCTGCAAGGGGCTCGACACTTAACTGCCAGGTGAGCAGCAGTTGGCGCTTGACTCTAAGTCCCGAGCCCCTTTCAGGGCGGGAGGAGACTTTGTGCACCTCTCCATCCACAGGCCAATCAGGGCTTGGGAGTGAGGGAGCGCATGAAGTTCCCTGCTGCCCTGCCCCTGTCCTGCAAGGAGCGAGCGGTGCTTCTAAACACTGTGTGCTCCTTGCAGGGCAGGGGTAGGCAGGAGGAGACTTTGCATACTGCTCCCCACTCCCAAACCCTGATTGCCGTGGGGGTGGAGGGAGCATGAAGTCTCTTGCTTCCTACCCTCCGGTGTGATGCTTAGAGTCAACCACCAGGGTTGACTGTAAGTGCCGTGCACTCCCATGTCCCTAGGCCCTGATTGGTCTGGGGGCGGGGGAGTGGCAGACCCTCCACAGGCCAGTTCAACCTGTTTGGTGGGCCAGATGTGGCCCGTGGAGGCCCTTTCGCCCAACCCCTGCCCTTAAATGCTTAAAATAATAAACATATGAAAGGTCAAGTCCATGACCCTACAGTTTTTACTCTGAAGCAGTCCTAGTGAAGCTAAGGGTGTAAGTAAAGGGTTTAGGAGTCTGCTGTTACAGGTTTTTAATGCCTCTTTTATTTTACTAGAAAGGATTTCATTTTGAAATCATGAAAAACAAATCTTTACATTACGCCATCTTTCCAGTGGTTTTAAAATACTGCAGCTTGTACTTGTAATTAGCATGGTCTAGATCAGTGTTTTTCAGTCTTTTTAATACTAGGGACTGGCTGGCTGCCTTTCTCAACTCTCTCAGGGAGATCTCTGGGACTATCAACGGTCAACAGATCAGCCATAGAGAAACACTGGTCTAGAGAATTGATGATAGTGGTAAGAAACAGGAGTTCTTTCATTTTAGTCCATTGATATGTTCTGTTGCCTTAGGAAATTGACATAATCTCTCTATACCTCATTTTCCCCTTTATAAATTGGTGGTGATATCTAATTACCATACAGATGTTATTAGGATCAATTCATTCATGTTTTCACAACATTTTTCAAAACTAAAGCACTAAATGACATTAATGGAAGTTGTGTGAAATTGCTAATAATAATTACCAAATTCTAATATAATTTTAACATATTTATACATTTATTATTATCATCATCGTCATCAATGGCCAAGTCTTGCTGTAAAGTAATATAGAGAACAAAGACTGATCACTTGTGATATTGTGTTCTTTTTGTATAGAGATGATCCATCTGTGATAAATATTTCTGATGAAATGGCAAAAACTGCCGTATGGAAGACACTGCTGATATCCTCAGAGAATGCAAAGGATAAGGAGTCAAGCTTTCCTTCTAAAAGGTTTCAACTTTTAAGTTATTAATATATTAAACTTCATGTTTTGAACCAAGCAAAATAATTGATTTTTTAAAAATTGAAAAATGATCAAATATAAAAGGTCTTTAGCTACCAGTAAATGTATTTCTTGAAGAGTTATTTATTTAAAAAAATAATTAAAATATTCTGAGCCTTATGCTCCCTATTACCTTATAGAATCATAAATACCTGCATGCTAGAGTGGGAAAAGATATAGTTCACCAAGCCTGATGCCTGTGTAACAAACCACATAGCAATTGGAAATCACATAGCATTTGTTCTGATCTATTCTTTGAATAAACACAACATGGCCATCATTGTAACTGAAATGTTCACATGTAGCACCCATTAGAGTTAATGAGTACTACACATATACATATAAGGCAGAGTTGAACTCTTGAAATTGCAGTAAACATCTTTTTCTTTATGAATATTTGTAATAGCCAACCAAATGTAATTTCCTTTTGGTATAAGTTTAAAATATAATCCAGGTATGTTAAAAATGAAGAGAGCATTTTTATCCATGCCAGACCATACAAATATGAATGAGTAGATATGTTAAATATAGAGCATTTATTGTAACAAATACTTTCCTCTATTTCCATAACTTTTAAATTAACATGATTTTCTACTTAATTGTTTCATATCACATTTCTATCATAAGCTCCCCTTCCTAATCACTCTAGAAGCTGATTCCCCAAAGGTAAGACCCTGCCCTCTACCTCCTACTTGATTGCATTTTCCCATTTTAATTAGTGTCTTCTCGAAACCCAGTTGATTTACTTTATGTAATTTTTGGGGAGACAAGATGAATGGAAAATTCATGATCCATGCTAAAATAATTCTGTCAAAATCCTCAGTGTTATTTTGCTATATTTGAAATAGGTACAGTTCTATAAGGTCTAGAAATGTTTTTATAGACTCAATATAATTTGTCTATTTAATCAAGAAATTGAGGTTACTCGCAATATATACTTTTTTATTTGTCTAATTTTTTTTATTATTTTAATCCAAAATTTGTGCCCGACATTTCTAATTCCAAGATAATCCCTGAAAAAGATTTAAAGCAAGGATTGACTTTTTAATTGCTTTGGGAAGAGATGAAATAGTGGAAAAATATTCAGTTAACATCTCTCAGCTGAGTAGAATGAAATATAAAAGCAGTGGTCCTGAATTTTGTCACCCCAAAATGGCATGCTGCTTTTTCAGTGTTGTTCCTTTCTGTAAACAGCATAAACAAGATGAACAGTTGATGACCAAGAATCTTCATTTCAAATCTCTGTAGATCAGCTTACTCAGTACTTAATGTTAGAAGCAATTTACTATCAAAATAAAAATGTTGCTCTGATTTTGTGTGTCACCCTCTAGATAAATTCCAAAGGCCATAATCAAAGTAGATTTGCTGTGATTCCACTGTCCATAGGAGATGTTTTATAGTGAGGCTGTGCAGGGGGACTCCCTTTGTATTTAGGGACTGTCTGTTAATAGCTATACGGGTCCACTCATCAAAATTCCTATATCAGAAATGTAGCGACTGCAATTTTAGGATAGCCACTGAGAGGTTGCACTGGCACTCCTCCTCTTGAAAATAGGATTCTTTATTTTAGTTTCCACAGAGATATTCTGAGAGAGGCTTATGCACTCATGTTACATGCGGGAATTCAGAATTGAATTCAAATAAAGTAATAAGACTCAGAGGCTTACTCAAATGAGTACCAACTTGCTTAGAATTCTATTACTGAGGAGACTTTATTTCTGGGTTTGTATTTTTAGTTAAGGGGCCCTACAGGAGTTTTCTTGCTTACATCCACTAGATGCTGATCTTGAACTTAAAACATATAGGTCCTCAACCCATGAGCTACAAATTTTACAGTTCTATATTCTTCTGCATTACATGTAGCTTGTAAGCTCCTCAGATCATGGCAGTGTCTCATTTATCTTCCATGTGCCATGCATACCAATGGTGCTATATTTTTTTTAAAAGCAAGAATAATTAATGTGTGTTTGTATGTGTACACACATTGGAGACACACACACATTAGTCAGATTATCTAAATTCTCTGATGGAATATACTGGTGCACCTCCACTGATTTTAACGGAACTGTAGCAAACTACACTAGCAGAAAATTTGGTTCAGATGATATTAGTGAGGTTGATGGGTTGGCTCTCAGAAGATAATTTGACCTTTATGACCATTCTCTGTTTCCTGGTAATTATTTGCACTCCTTTTACTCAGCCTAAGAAGTCCATACTAATGTAAATAGCAACTGGAGAATTAGGCCCTTTATTTTTCACTTTTAGGTTTCTAATCATAAAAATCTCAATACGGTAAATGCCCAATCTGTTCCTATAGAAATCCAAAGTTTCCTGTGTCTAGTGGCCTAGTTTGTCTCAGCTGTCTGGGTAGAACACAGGGAAAGAAGTGGATTCCAAGAAAGAAAGAACACAAACTTTTCATTTTTTGTTCTTCATAAAGAAAGCAAGTTCATCTCATGCTTAGTTATGATATAGAAGAAACAAAGCTAGATAAGGGCCAGATTAACTTCAATGGAAATTTTTCACTGACATTTGAGAATATAGTTTGATCCCAAATGGATGGGAAAATGTTGAAAATAAATGAATGAATGCAATGGTGTAATAGTTATAAGGATGACCCGACGCTGAAAAGACCCAGGGGCTTTGCATGTAATCAAAGGAATGGCATGACAGTATTCTGCTTCCTGTAGAAAAATATGTTCTGCCACTGGAAGAGAAATATTCTGCCACAGAAAGAGAAAGCCATGAATTGTCTTGTGTTGAAGGCAATTGCACTTGTGCTTTTAGGACTAAACCACACAAGCCTTTGTCTATAGTCCTGTGCTCATTTATATGTTATTATATGTTACTGAAATAATATGACTAAATGAGGTAACAGAAACAAATTGAGATCTTGTAATAAGATTTCATACAAGCATTTATCACCAGTAGAGGCTCTGTCAAGTCAAAAATATGCAAAGTCTTTGGAGTGCGTGAATCTTGAAAATCTCTTTGGTGCTAACACTAAATAAACAGATCAGGGCTGCAGGTATCCCAGAGCTGCTTTAGAGTAGAGATTAGCAAATGATTGCTCAGCCACTCCAGTACAGTTACCCTATCAGGGTATGTCTACACTACAAAGTTAATTCGAACTAACAGACGTTAGTTCGAATTAACTTTGATAGGCGCGACACATGCAAACTGCTAGTTCGAACTTAATTCGAACTAGCGGAGCGCTTAATTCGAACTAGATAAACCTCATTCTACGAGGACTAACGCCTAGTTCGAATTAACTAGTTCGAATTAAGGGCTGTGTAGCCACTTAATTCGAACTAGTGGGAGGCCAGACCTCCCCAGCTTTCCCTGGTGGCCACTCTGGCCAACACCAGGGAAACTCTTCTGCCCCCCTCCTGGCCCCGGAGCCCTTAAAGGGGCACGGGCTGGCTATGGTGCCCGTGCCAGGTGCAAGCCTGCCAGCACCCAGCCAGCAGACCCTGCACCTGACACGGCTCGAGCCGGCCACCCGCTGCCACCCAGCCCTCCGCTTCTTCCCGGAACCAGGCTGGCGGCTCCCAGGAGCCTGCCCAGGTCCGCAAGAGGCGGGTGCCCGCCTGGTCTAGTGCAGACATCGTGGACCTCATCCACGACCTCCGCACTAGGCACAGGAAAGTGGCCGTCTAGGGCAGGAGAGCTGCCAGCCTGGCCACCCAGGAGCAGGTTGGCATGAAAATCAAGGTGGTCCACTGAGACCCCCGACCCTGAGCTTAGAATGGCCGTCCTGGGTCAGACCAAAGGTCCATCTAGCCCAGTAGCCTGTCTGCCGACAGCGGCCAATGCTAGGTACCCTGGAGGGGATGGTCTGAAGACAATGACCAAGCAATTTGTCTCGTGCCATCCATCTCCAGCCTTCCACAAACAGAGGCCAGGTACACCATTCCTACCCCCGGCTAATACCACTCCATGACTTTATCTCACTTCTCTTTAAACTCTGTTCTAGTTCTAGCCTTCACAGCCTCCTGCAGCAAGGAGTTCCACAGGTTGACTATTTGCTTTGTGAAAAAGAACTTTCTGTTATTAGTTTGAAGCCTGCTACCCATTCATTTCATTTGGTGTCCTTTAGTCCTTCTATTATGGGAACTAATGAAGAACTTTTCTTTATGCACCCTCTCCACACCACTCATGCTTTTATAGACCTCTATCATATCCCCCCTCGGTCTCCTCTTTTCTAAGCTGAGAAGTCCCAGTCTCTTTAGCCTCTCTTCATATGGGACCTGCTCCAAAACCCTGATGATTTTAGTTGCCCTCCCCTCTCCCACCCTCTCTCTTCCCCTCTCCCACCTTCTTTTCCCAGTTTCCCCGAGGTTTGTTCAATAAAGAGAGTTTCTATTTTTGAACACACATGTCCTTTATTTTGTACATCAGGAAGGGGGGCTAGGGACGGGTAAGTGGAAGGAGGTGAGGGAGGAATGGGGTATGAGCCCCCAATGGGGAGGACTGGGGTGGCTCTGCGGGCTCCTCGGGTGGAAGCTCTCCTGCAGCCCCCCGATTGACCCCCCCTCCAGATGGCAGCCTGCGGCAAGTGCAGCCGGGCTGATGGCCAAGTGTTGTGATGTGCCAAGTGTGGGCACTCAGGGCACTCCAAGCCAGGACTGCTTTGCAAACAGGGAACCCCTGAGCACTGTCTGTCCGGGGTGGGGGTCGGGACCCTTTAAGCACAGCCCTCGGCTAGCCTGAGGCAGCAGCTCCACACTCTAAGTCCTAATCTGATGCCCTGCCGGCACTGCTTCCGGCCATCCTTAACCTCGGTTCAGGGTCCACTCAGTGTGGACATGCTAGTTTGAATTAGCAAAACACTAATTCGAACTAGTTTTTAAGTCTAGATGCGCTAATTTGAATTAGCTTAGTTCGAATTAACTAATTCAAACTAAGTTAGTTCGAATTAGTGTTGTAGTGTAGACATACCCTCACAGACTCTTCTGTCCCTGTCCTGGCTCACTGGTTCTCCGTATCCCCCTAAACCAAAGAATCCACACACAGGCAAGCTCATGAAGGAAGATATCAGCATAGCACATTTAAATTTATTTGGCTGATTCAGTGAGAAGGAAAAATCCACTCCTGACGTCAGACTATCAGGGGACATGCATCCCCCTACATCAGCCCTCTGAAGGATAGAGACTCTTTTCCAGAGACGTGATAGGACTAAGCAGGTGTATCCAGCTGAAATCAGTATTCTACACTGTTAGTTCCAGAAGCACACCTTGAAATAGGCAGAAGCCTCCACAGCCAGTGAGATGAGTTTGGACTTCATTTAACTAAATGAAAAAAAAACCCACCTGTAACCTTAAAAACTGTGTGAGGAATTTTTAAAGGAGCAATTTTGGAGACTTCTTTGAAAATCTGTCTACCTTCTTTAAGTTATGTTTAGATTTGGCCTGGTTCTCATTCACTCCTGCTAGGGAATTATTCCTGCTAGGAGGTTATATGTATGCTCCAGGTTTGTATTTAAAAATACATATTGCCATTCTTTGTCTTTGATTTACCCGTGCTTTGGAAGTGTCTTTAAATTTTATTAAAGTGACTACGTTACTTTATGGAGCCCTGAGTGATTCTCCTTTCACAATGCAACCTATTTGTTGTGCAACTTGTAATAAAATAGGATTCAGGACAGAGATAATAATCACCCTTGCACATATTGTATATTGCTTTCTGAAGGCAAATCATCAGCATTTTTCTATTAAAATTGAGTTCGTATTTGAATCCAGACTAGAAAGTGTTCTTTTTGTTAATATTCTGCAACATCTGCTTTGTGCATGGCTGGAAAACTTTTTTAAAAAAATGTCTCTGGCATCACACAGCCCAGCATAAATGTGCATTGAATCAGAGATTTAAAATTAAAATAGTTGGATTTTTTTTTCTGAAGAAAGGAAGACCTGAGGTTTCCATGGAATACCTATGAATTTGCTAGCACTGCTCACTGTTTCTTCAGATAAATTGGTCAAAAATATTTCTTATACGTGAGTGATGAAAATATGCACATAATAGTGAAGAAATACTGGGATCTCTTGTTTGTGCCATTTTAAAAAAATGCTGGTGTTGTCTCAAAACTGTACCATTATCACTGGTTTTTTTTAAATCATTAGCTATTGTATTTGCAAAAAACAAACCAAAAAAAACCCCACCACCACCAAAAAACCCAGCAACTATTTTTGCTTGCATGTTGCAGATTTGTTCATGTGCAAACTTTCAGTTAAGTCTTTACATAGCTCTTTACTAAAATACTGGTCAGTGTCATCTGTACCATGGAATACTGCAATTTTCACTCTTGCTTCCCAGTTTGTGCCATGTAGCATGAAAAGTTAATGCGATCAGTGTCTGTTTTACCCCAAGTGAAATGCTCTAGCAACTATGATAACACTCCTGTAATATACGTTTTTTTTTATTCTCCCTCCCTTGCTCCTTCCCTCCCAGTGCTGAAAGCAGACGAGAGAAGAAAGCTGACTCAGGGAAAGGTGTTGACCGGGAGACTTGTCTATGACTTGTTCTTCAATTTATTTTTCCAAACAAATGAAAGGAGTGCCACAATCATTAATATAACTGATTTGATCATATATTGTAAACTTTGTCTTTCATCCCAAAATAGCACAGATAATGTAAGTAGTGCAATATTTATTTAATTTTCTTCTAAATGTCTACAGTCAGTTATCTGTGCAAAATCTATTGTACTCAAGCATCTTCACTTTTCTTGCTATGTGTTAGCCACTTGATAATACAGCTCAGCAATTTAGTAACCATATTTCTTTCAAAACTTATAATTTAGTGAGTTTTTAGTGTATTTTTCTACTTCACTTGTGTGAGAATACGTAATATCTTCATTCAAGACAAACAGCCCCATTTCTTTTTTAGTTCTAGTCAATTATTTCAAGAGGCCCAAATTAACAAGGAAAAGTTAGTTTTAAAAGCTTTTTAAAAAATAATTTCTGACCTAATCTGCAAACCCTTTCTTGCTACAATAATCCTTACCTCTGTGAACTTTCCCACTGAACTCAAGGGTTATTCTTGTACTAAGGGCACTAGTATCCGACTTTTTATTTATGCAGTTTTCCTTGAATTAATACAGAATATTTAATATTCAAAATTATATGTAACTAGAACATAAAATCACATATCTAATATATATAAATACATTCTCTCACCTTGTTAAAACACATCCTTTGATGTGAAATATTCATATGGTATTTGCTAAAAATGCAAGCTGTGATTACAGTATCTTGTACTGTACTCAATGTTGCAATGGTAGGCAAAAAAGGTGCATTATGTTGTTAATGAACCTGGTATTTTAGAATACTAGTGGGAATTTTGTGGATATAAATCGTTACCAGACACATGCAGTTTTGTTGCCCTTCTAGTGATGATCAGTTTTCTGTGTAATTGCCTAAAACCTTTAAATGCCTCCAATAAAATCATACATTAAGATGTACACCTATATTGTTGCCCCTTAGCTTACAATAATGCCCTGCTATAATCCAGATATGAATCATGCACACAAACTTAGAGATGGTTGACTACTGTTTTTGTTACATGCTCTTTTCCTTAGTCCATTAAATGCACGTTCATTGCAATTAAGACATGATGCAAAAACTAGGACAGTCAATCACAAAGTATGTGATTAATACAAAATTAACTAGCTAGTTTAAAAAATAGGCACAATTAATTGCAGTTTTAATTGCACTATTAAACAATAATACAATACCAATTTAAATTTGTTATAATATTTGTATATTTTTCTACATTTTCAAATATATTGATTTCAATTAATTTACTGCATACAAATCCACTAAGTCCTATTTCTGGTTCAGGCAATCAGTAATAGTAATACATTTATGTTTGTACAACAACATACAAGTTTACTGTTATGGAAGATAATGTTACCTGCTTCTTATTTATAATATCACCTGAAGGTGGTCACATAGCTCTATAGTAGCTGGTGTTCAAGGTATTTATGTGCTAGATGTACTAAACATTCATTTTCTGCTTCATGCTTTGATTTGTAACGTTTTACGTTGTTTTATTTTTGAGTACAGTTATGAAAAAATGTATTTATAAATTGCACTTCCATTATAAAGAGAGTGCACTGGTACCTGTATGAGTTAAATTAAAAAACAGTAATTTTTTTTTGTTTTTATAGTGTAAATATTTGTTATAAAAGTAATAATATAAAGTTAGCACAGTACACTTTGTATTCTGTGTTTTATTGAAATGAATATATTTGAAAATGTAGAAAAATGCTCAAAAATATTTATAATAAAATTAAACTGGTATTATTAACAGTGTGTTTAAAACTGCATTTAATCACAATTATTTTTTAAACTTGTGATTTTTTTCTAATAGTTTAACAGTTTAAAGTCATTAAAAATAAGTCAGTTTAGTACATACAAACTGATTTTACTATATAGGCATGACCCTTCAATTTTTTAGCAAACTACATTTTCCAATAAAGAATTGGAACAATAACATAAATTTTAGAGTGTTATGTGGGAATGCCTTGATTTGTTATTTTTAACAAATTCAAAAATGACACGAATTCTCATCATTGTGCTAATGGCTTGCAGTCTTGTAATCATTACCAGTGATCAATTTATAGGACTTTAAGGCTTCCTAGCTCTTCCAATATGCTAATAATCTCTCCACAGAACTCACAAGAATTACTTTTCATATACACCATATCCAACACATTAAAAGCATTGCTTGTAAAGCTGACTAATGTAGCCAATGCATTCTATTGAAAATAAGTAGGGAAACTGTTCTAAACTCTAAAATGACCTTAAAGGGTTTTGATAATACTAAAATAAAGAAGATTGTATTTAATGGATGCAAAGAAGTATTTACATTTAATAAAAATGGCTTGTATTTGTAAAGTTAGGGAAAATGCAGGCACCTTAAGGTTAAAATGCTTTGTTTTTGTGTACCTGATGATACATTGTAACATTCCAATTGTTTTAAGCTTAGTATAGAAGTACAATATTGGTTCATCTCTGGAAGAAGCCTGCTGATGTTTTGATATGTTGCTGACTTTCTGTTACAGATGATCAAAGTGAATTAGATGTTTCACTTGACCAACTCTTAGAATACTAAGAAATCAGTGTATTCAGTGGCATTCTGTATTTCCGTTCAGTATTTGAGGGGTTTTTTTACAGTCACTCTATACTTGTGAATTTTAATGCTATTCCAATGTTAATCTTAACATTTTGAAATCACATCAACTATAATGCAAATGTAGTGTTATGTATTTACTTCTAATTTCATATTCCTGGTCAAAATTACTGAATTTCTTGGATGTAATTTATTACAAAAGTTAAAGTAATGTGTACATGTGAATAGAATATTGTGTTTTTCACGACTAAGAAATGTTATGTGGAAATAAATATTTATCCTAACTGATTTTCATTTTCCTATTGCAAGACACGTTGCAAGTGATCAAATCTGCAGGGCATTTGTGCAGCATGACGTGTGTTTCTTGCTGTAAACAGCTGAAATGCTACGTCAGGTAGACACGTTGAAATGTTTCGCTTGCACTAAGGAAGCTGTGTGAGGCACTCACAGCTCAATGAACATTTTGGAGTAAATAATTACATTGACTGCACTAATCCTGCAAGCTGCTCTGTGCCAGTGAAACTCTGTGCCTAGACAGTGCCTCATTAAGGTTTCGAACTGCGTTAACTAGTTGTTACAACTCACAAGTCACATGATATGGTTTCTGTTCTAAAACTGGATGAGTGTAATTAAATGTTCACTACAAGCACTGAACAGAGATAGCACAGAGTTGCATTTCCTCAGGCACAGACCAGAAACTAGATGATGATTTAGTCCCTAAAATGGTCTCTGGTTCCTCCTCTTGCTCTGGAGGAAATCATGTACATCAGCCTATCCCTACATAGATTACTTCCCCTTGGCACACTGACTCAGATGTGCTGGCAGGTCCAAGAGGGTACAGAGCCCGGGCTTAGCCCTTTCCCCAGTGATGTACATTTCACCCTGCCCCCTGCTTATTTGTATTATGGTCACTGGCCAGAATTATAATCCACACTATTTCTGTGGTGCTCCACTCATACAATGCGTTAATGGCCCATTATAGAGAGAGTGCAGATCTTTGTGTTTTCTTATGTTCCTGAGGTTAAATCAATCACCAGATCTGCTTGGGATGTGCTGCCAATCCTATAGCTACAGGGAGTCTGAAAGGTGTTGAAATCCTACCCACATGGTGTTTCATGCTGACTGAATTGTGTGATTACAACATGATTGCTACTTGGAATCAGGGAGGTTTCTCCACACAGCAGGCTGGGTGGGACATACCATTTGTGCCTAACTATTGTACTCTGGTGCCTAAAATGGGCCTTAATCCACCTTGTGATTCTAGCCTGATTCTGTTCTGCCTTACCCTGGTGTAATTATAAGGAGTTGGGGTGGGGGAATGTGTGTGTATGAGGGACTAGAATCAGACCATTGTATTCCTCCTGTATATTACCCTGGCAGCCAACGATGCACCACTGCTACAATGGCAATACTATTCATACCCTAGTGATAGGACTGTTTCATGCTTCAAATCAGTTTTCATCTATGTCCTAGAAGCTGCTTATCACCTAAGATGAGAGTAATTTAAGATAATTAGCATAATACTTTGAAATGCAATGTTCTGCCTCGTTGATAAAACAAAGCAATTAAATAAAGCAGAATGAAATGTTTAAAAGCTAAAGGGCCTTGCCAGTCAGATTTTACCAATTGGAGGACAGGATGTACTGCTTATGTAAACCACATTGGACACAAGTTTCCATTGAACAAACCAACAAAGAGTCTGCTGGCACTTTAAAGACTAACAGATTTATTAGGGTATTAAGGCTTAAACTTTCATGAGCTACAACTCACTTCCTCAGATGCTGAAAAGAATGACAAAAAGAAAAAGATACAGAGACGGGATTAAACATCTGTGCTAATTAAATCAGAGTGCATATGGCTTATCTTCAACAGTGTTGACAAGGTGAGAGTACTTGAATGGGAAATTACCTGTTGTAATACAAGAACAACTCCATGTGTTTATTTAGACCAGGGTAGGGAACCTGTTTTTGTTGGTTGGGGGCCACTGACCCACAGAAAAGTCAGTCAGGGGCTGCACACAAGTGAGAAAAACAAATAAACAACCCACACCTCACCAGCATGGGCTCCCAAATGCTGGGGCAAGCCCTGCTCATCGGGGGCCAGATCCAGATAAGCGGGGAGAGGGGGTGAGACTGCCTCTGGCCCCCGAGCCTTACTTTCTCCACCCTGATTTAGACCTTTGTTCAGGGTGTCAGATCTGCATATGAATTCCAGCTCAGCAGTTTCTCATTGCAGTCTGGGTTTGAAGAGGGTTTTTTTTGCCTGAGAATTGCAGTCTGGGTTTGAAGGGGTTTTTTTGCAACTTGTAAGTCAGAAAGTGTGTGCCCAGGGGGTTAAAGTGCTCTCCCACTGGCTTTTGGATGTCTGATTTGTGTCCATTTATTTTTTTTGCATGGATACAGTCTGATTGTCTGATATACATAGCAGAGGGGCATTGCTGGCATATGATGGCATATATCACATTAGTAGATCTGCATATGAATGAGCCTTGGATGGTATAGCTGATGTGGTTGGGTCCTGTGATGGTGTCATTAGGATAGATCTGTGGACAGAGCTGGCAATGAGGTTTGTTGCAGGGATAGGTTCCTAGATTAGTGTTTCTGTTGTGGGGTATGAAGGCAGCATTTGACTCAGGTTGGTGAGAGGGGGCGGGGAGAACTGTCTGTAAGCAAGACTGGCCTTTTTCCCAAGGTCTGTGAAAGTGAGGGATCATCATCATGATAGATTGTAGATCCTTAATGATATGTAGGAGGGGTTTAAGCTGGGGGCTCTAAATAATGTTTAGTGGCATTCTGTTGCTTTCTTTGCTGGGTCTGTCCTGTAGTAGTTGACTTCTGGGTAATTTTTTCAATCTGTTTCTTCACTTCTCTAGGTGGGTATCATAGTTTAACAATGCTTACTAGAGTTCCTGTAGGTGTTTGTCTGAGGCATTGGAGTAAATCTGATTGTTATCTTAGGGCTTGGCTGTAGACAATGGGTTATGTGACGTGTTCTGGATGAAAACTGGAGGTGTGTAAGTAAGTACAGGCAGTCCCCAGGTTACGTACAAGTTAGGGACTGTAGGTTTGTTCTTAAGTTGAATCTGTATGTAAGTCGGAACTGGCGTCCAGATTCAGCCGCTGCTGAAACTGACCGCCAGTTCTGACTTACATACAGAATCAACTTAAGAACCCCAAGCGTCCCCAAGTCAGCTGCTGCTGAAACTGATCAGCAGCTGATTCCTGGGAGCCCGGGGCAGAGCAACTCTGCCTCGGGCTTCCTGTAGTCAGCGCTGGTCAGTTTCAGCAGCGGCTAAATCAGGACGCCTGGGGCAGAGCAGCTGGGGTGCTGCTGGGTTGGTCCAGTAGCGCCGCTCCTCGGCACAACTGGACCAACCCAGCAGCACCCCATCTGCTCTGCCCCAGGCGTCCTGATTCAGCTGCTGCTGAAACTGACCAGCAGTGGCTGAATCAGGACCAGAGCAGCTGGGGTGCTGCTGGGTTGGTCCAGTAGCGCCCAGAGCAACGCTGCGGGACCAACCGGCAGCGCCCCAGCTGCTCTGCCACAGGCGTCGGGAGAAAAGCCTAGTCTGCTGGGGGGGGGGGGCGTACTAGCTGCGCCCCCCCCACCCCAGCAGACCAGGAAGACGCGGGCGGCGGACCGAGACACACCGCGGTCCTGCTGCCTGGGTCCTCCGCGGCTTTGCTCCCAGTCTCCCTCGTCTGCTGGAGACCAACAGACCAGGGAGATGGGGAGCAAAGCCTCTGAGGACGCCGGCAGCGGGACAGCCGCGGGGCGTCTGGGCTGCCTCGCTGCCCGAGCCCCCCCGCGGCTTTGCAAAGCCTGGGCTGCCCCACTGCTGGCTTCCCCAAGGCTTTGCAAAGTCGCGGGGGGGCGGGGGGGAGGCTTGGGCAGCGGCTTTGCTCCGCGTCTTCCTGGTCTGCAGACCAGGGAGACGCGGAGCAGCTTTTCTCGCCCGGAGTACACGGGCGGTGGGACCGCGAGGTCCCGCAGTCCGTGTACTCCGGGGCAGCCCCGTTCGTAACTGCGGATCCGACATAAGTCGGATCCACGTAAGTCGGGGACTGCCTGTATAGCGGTCAGTAGATTTCTGGCATAGAGTGGTATTAATATGACTAAGAGATATTTGTTTCAATTGGTAGCACTCCCTATTATTTGCAGTGAGTACTAATGAAGGAAAGCTGTACTATCCTTTATGAAGCTCTCATACCTGTCCTCGGGGGAGAGCTGAGGCCCATTGAAAAAAAAAAAGGTTTCTACACAAGAGATTATTTTATCATGGTTGCTATTTTTTAATGTTTCTTTAATGTGCTTCCCCTGGCATAAATAAGGAAGGAAAAGTTACTTATCACTTCTATAGCTTTCAGCATATCTAATTATTGTCGTCCTACACCTAAAAACACCACTGTAATGGAGATAATCCTATCAATCACACGAGGTGGAGGGATCTGTTTGAGTAAATGAGGTAAGGCTGTACTGTTTTCAAAGTACACGTTTGTGAAAACTGCAGCCTTGTTTCCACTAGAAGCCAGTCTGTCTCTTCATGGAGATGGAACACTAATGCTTCTTTGAGTTTGTTTCCTCCCTGGATTTTAATCTGACTACTTCTAGATTCACACCTAAGATTACTAACCCGTCATGCACATGTAATAACTACCTGATAGGTAAGAAACCCAGTGTGCTAAATGTCATATAGTAATGTCGTAGTTTGTTACACAATACTACCAAGGGCTAAACAAACACAATTGTGAAAAGGGTGGAAATTCTGCATTGGATTAATTTTTCATCATTACAAAAATGTATTTGTTATTGGAGTTTTGACAAAGAACTACAGGTACTGTACAGAACAAAATGCAGGACAATGTAGCACTTTAAAGACTAACAAGATGGTTTATTAGATGATGAGCTTTCGTGGGCCAGACCCACTTCTGGTCTGGCCCACGAAAGCTCATCATCTAATAAACCATCTTGTTAGTCTTTAAAGTGCTACATTGTCCTGCATTTTGCTTCAACTACCCCAGACTAACACAGCTACATTTCTATCACTATTGTACAGAACAAAATATTGATTCTGTCCATACCTATGCCTTTAGTCCATTACAAGTTTGCTGTTCTGGTTTTAAGACAAATGATTTAGCTCTTTCCATACAGGGCACAGAGAGCTCTGCTAAAAGCTACAGCACTGTATGGTCTCTTTATTTTTAATTCTAAAAGGCTCATACTAGTCCTGATTTTTCCAGCATGGAGACTGTTAAGTGGAACATGATAAGTCTGAGAGAATTTTATAGGAAGGTTGTGGAAAACTCTGACACTATAGCACATTTCTATACAAAGACATCATTGAGTCTTTGTTCCCACAGATTGTTAGATGATCAGGTTGCATTATCCTTTTTCATTCATTATCTGTATCTTAAACACTGGCAACCTACCCATGGTGATACAGTTGATGCCTCTCAAAGATTACACTAAGTAACAGTGGCCAAAAATCCTTGCTCATGTTGCATGTAAGCAAACCTGGTTATCTGATTAAGGAGTAAGTGCCACAATGCTGGTGCCCTTTAGGCACTTGTGAAATTTAACCCCACTGTTTTGAGAGGTATCTGTGAAGGACTTTGCAGAGCTTTCCTATAATCAATCTGTGTTTGTTGGCATGGGAGGGTGTTTACATAATCCTACAGAGTAGATCCATCATGTCATCTGATGAATTGAATTGTTCTGAAAAAAATAGTGTTTTCTACAAGAAATGTAATATGTAAGTCTCCCTTATTGCTCTTTTTAGTATAGCTGGTTAAAGGGGGGAGGGGACATCATTTTTGCAGAAGTTTTTGTTGAAAATTTCATCCTGATTTTCAGTAAAAATATTCAGATTTCAGTAAACTTCAGAAAAGACCTCTATTAGCCATCTGAGTTTTTTTGACAGGTTATAATTAGGCATGAAAGGATTTAAATTTTCTTGATAAATATCAATTTCACTGTACATGTACAAACTAACAAAATATTATTGCATCAAAACTGAGAATGTCCAGGAACAAAAATGCTGGTTGAGAACTTAGTTTTAATTAAGGATATTTACTTTGTATATTCGACGACGTGATTTCAATTTATGTTTTAATGGTTATAAAGCTTTTTCTCAACATCTACTGCCATTCAGTAATTGTCTGCCCCCTCCCAATAATTTCCTGCAACTGTCAAAATTTACATGGATAACATCAAAAAGTATGTTTCAAATCCATAATTGTATGCTATTCAGCTAGCAACTCTGTGAATGTATGAGTAACTTATCAATCAGTCTCACTAATATAAGAACCAGATTATATGTGTTACATTTCCATTTTAGAGTGAAAGTAGAAAGTACAAAAAAGGTATTCATTTAAGCACCATAGTTTAAAAAAAGAAATTTGGCAAATGGCATGTAAACATTCTTGTGCTGTAAAACCTGATTTAAAACAAATTTAAATAAAAATTCAATAGTTGCTTGGCAACAGAGATTGTCATAAAAATGGACATGATGTGGTCATTAAGAATTTAAAAAACTGTTTTCAGATGTTCATAAAAATAGTTATATTGGCTCAGTGCAAGTATAGATGAAAGAATCTACTGGAAAAGTGCCATTATTAACAACTTGATAGAGAAATCCCAGTATGGTATGAAATGCCATTTTGGAACTAGGGCAATGAGAAGCATTGCTTAATGAAATGGCTCATATGGGTATAAATATGGCTATGTGCCAGTCCTCCAATGCCATGGTCTTTGTCCGTATACCACTAGGGAAAAGAAAAACAGTATTACACTGTGCAGAAGTTTTGTATAGAGGTAGATATAATTGATACATGCAACATACATAAACAACACATATGTAATCAAACAAATTAACAGAGTTCCAGTGCGTCCGCTGGTTGTTGGAATGATGGTGGAGGCAGGTGAGGCTGAGAAGGGGAACTGATGTGTGGAATGTCGATGAAGTACTGAGCAACTTAGTTATTTCCTTGCTTTATAAGAACATAAGAATGACCATGCTGGACCAGACTAAAGGTCCATCTAGCCCAGTACCCTATCTTCTGACAGCGGCCAATGCCAGAGGGAGTGAACAGAAACAGGTTATCAAGTGATCTCTCTCCTGTCATCCATTTCCAGCCCTTGATAAATAGAGGCTAGGGACACCATTCCTACCCATTTTGGCTAATAAGTATTGATGGACCTAACCTCCATGAATTTATCTAGTTCTTTCTTGAACCCCGTTAAACTCCTTATCTTTGCAACCTCTTCTGGCAAGGAGTTCCACAGGTTGACTATGTGACTGTGCATGAAAAGAAACCCCTTCCTTTTGTTTGTTTCTACCTATTGATTTCATTTGGTGACCCCTAGTTCTTACATGGTGTGTGCTGGTGGGACATACTATCAGCCCTACCTCTGTGCTAACAGGATTTTCTTAGCTTTCTTAGATTTCTTAGCTTTCATATGTAGCATCAAAAAAGGCAAGTAGCTGATGGCTGTGAACAATGAAGAACTCTGGGATTTAACTACAAATTTCAGATGTGGCCCACATACAAGGTATTATCAGAGTGTGAATGTGAAGTATGATGAGCTGTGCTTTATGGAGCTAAAGGAACCCTAAGAAACATGAGGATAACAGGGTGAAATTTCAAAAAGACAAAATTTCCTCTAGGCCCTCTGCAAAAGTTGCCACTTTAACTAAAAAATTATACAGGAAATTACTTTGTCCTCAATTATTTTGCCAAATTTGGTGAATAAATTCAGATCCAGAAACCGGGGAAGAGATTGTCATCCTAGTTTGAGTACAAATCTCAGCACAACCTCACTAAAGCAGTTACTACTTATGCCTCCCTATAATACATGCACATTCTTGAGATGATACAAGTAAGAGCTACATTCTCCTCTCAGATCTGGCAGGTAGATCAGATGAGAGACTGTAACCCTGACAACATTACTTATAAACAGAGAGCCATACCATTGCTTGGAAATCCACCTGGGCATCAACGAGAGCTTTGGAGATCTGTGCTGCTTGTTGAAAGTGAACATTATCTGGGAATAAGAAGAAAAAGGTAAAGCAAACATGGCTTCTGAACCGCTTTGGGGGAAAACAAAACAATGCACAGAACACACAAGCAAGATTGTTTAAGATACATGCCTTTCCTGCACTGCTTGCTAGAAGACAAATTACTTGTGGAAAGCTAAATTATTTTACTGATGTAAATGTAACAGCCTTGCCCCTACATGATTTTGTTTTGTCAGTAGTTTAACTGACAAAAAATGTCTAATTAGCTGCAACTCACCATCTGCTGTTCCATGAATAAGGAGATACTCAACTTGTGTGAAATTTTTGGCTCTGGCCATGACTGTTGAACTCTGAAATTAAAAAAAAAAAAGTGCTATTGTTCAAGAAATGGTTTGCCAGCAACTGATTTTCATTTCAGTTAACATAACTAGTGGTCCTCTGAATAAAAATAAATAAAATAACATTCAAATGTGTTGTACTTTACATGGGAACATTCACAATGTGATTCTCAATTTGGGATGTTCATGTGCAGAGTGTCTGCAAAGTAACTTGCATTACAACTCCAGAGGGATGGAGTTATAAGAGAGGCCCCCATGCAATGCATTGCTGACATGCTGTTACTAGCTCACAGCCCTGTATTTGCTATGGGTTTCCAGTGCTATGCAGTAATCCATTAAAAAATGTATTACCGTGACAACATTACTTTTTAATGTAGCGTGTACATTAAATGTAGCATTAAATGTAGGGTGTACAGCTATTTCTGAGAGACTGTACAAGAACTTTCCTCCGCAAAACATACACTACTATATATCTATGGCTATCTCAGGATATATAGAACCTCTTATATCTAAGTGACAAATTTAGATGTATACTTATTGGCTACGTCTACACTGGCACCCTTTTCCGGAAATGAACAGTTTTCCGTTATAAGTATTTCCGGAAAAAGCGCGTCTACATTGGCAGGATGCTTTTCCGGAAAAGCACTTTTTCTGGAAAAGCGTCCGTGGCCAATGTAGATGCGCTTTTCTGGGAAAAAGTCCCAATCGTCATTTTCGCGATTGGGGCTTTTTTGCGGAAAAGACTACTGTGCTGTCTACACTGGCCCTTTTCCGGAACAGTTTTTCCGGAAAAGGACTTTTGCCCTAACGGGAGCAGCATAGTTTTTCCGGAAAAACACTAACAATTTTACAGTAGATCGTCATTGCTTTTCCGGAAAGCAAGCGGCCAGTGTAGACAGCTGGCAAGTTATTCCAGAAAAGCGGCTGCTTTTCCGGAATAAGCGGCCCAGTGTAGACACAGCCATTGAGTGTGTAAAAGATGTTTAAAAAATTGAAGGAATATGAAATACAAGAAGAAAATAACACTGAACCAAAGCCATATCTGAAGCTAGGTCGCACTTTGGAAGCAGAAAAATACTGACATGAGAAAGCAGTTACTAAGATTAATAATGGCAAATTTAAAACACTGACTACATACAGTATGTTAACTAGCAATATGATGATTGCTGGGACTTGCAATTACAACTCGAGAATTGCTATAAAGAAAAGAGGAAATTCAGGCTGAAGAAGAGATCATTTATATGTACAAGGAAGGGTATAAGACATAGTTTGGATATGTACATTAAGATCACAATAAAGTAGGCCTAGTGAGAAATATAACATACGCGCAGCTGATTTAAAAAAAAAATGTGAAAGCAAATTTTCATGCATTAACAATATTTAATTGCTCTTTTGCTAATCCTTCTTGAATCTTTTTGTACTACATATATAAAATACATATCATGAGGAGCATACGTGTAAATGCTTGTCTTTTAGTAATGATATATTTTATTTTAATATCTGAGAAAATTAGATCTATAGAAAGAATTCTCATAATTTTAGATCTAAAAGTCAAATGTCACATGCTACGAAGAAACTATAATATGGAGTGTTCCTCATTTACACTTACTCCTGTTTACATTGTTCTATTAAAGTGACCTTAAAGTGGTTTAAGTATTATTTATTCCCACTTTAAGGCCACTTTTTGCCATTATAGTAATGTAATAAAGCTTACCTGCTGTAAATTGCAAATAAACACAAAATAAAATTGTATTGCATGCTCAACAAAATAAACTATTAACTGCTCCAACTTTCACTATCAAACTCAGAATAACTGCAGAAGAGGGATCTGGAAGGACAGATCAAATGTCTGGAAACCAATGACATACTTAAAGCTGGATACAATAGTGCTAGAAACAAGAGTATTATTATTTATTATGTTCATGTGAGAAAAAAACATCCTAGAAAATATCAAAGTTGGAAAGTTGACAGTCATGGCAAGGTAATTCTGCCCGGAGAAACATGAGTACAGTAGCATTGAGAGAGAACGAGAAATAGGAAGCAACGGTCCACTGGCAAAACCAATTAAGCAGCATTCACTGGCTGGAACATTTTCCATAGGCGCAGAGAAGCAGCACCTCCAGCTGATTGTTTAATCATGTTTGGAGCTTCTTTCCAGCAAATCAACCTTTATTATTTATAAAGGAGGTGAGAAGAGGGATCAGTGTGGTATGGGGAAGGAGATGCATGATTTGGTCAGTTATTTCCTTCTGCCTTTACTCTGTGACTTTCAGGCCTTATACTTGATCAACTTTGTAAATCTGACATTAGCTTTCAAACGCCACTTTTCTTAGCCTCTTTCCTCTCAGTGTGAACATTAGACAATATCACTTGTAAATATTCCCCCAAAATTAGAAGAACACAAAACTCATATAACAGCAACTGCTTTCCCAATAGATTATCCTTTAACCCTGGGTATTTACGGTTGGGTGTGGTTGTATTCTGCTTTTACATGCACTGGACCAAACCCAGAGAACAGCCTATGACCTGCTTACTTTGAACAATGGAGGTTTCAAAGTCAGGAACACTCTCAAGTTATATGGCCACCTCTGCAAGACAGCTGATGCATTGAATCAGGGCCTAAGACTCACTTAAGTGTAAATAAATCCAATGTAGCAGCATGGCTACTTGTTTTCATGGGTTGTATTGCAGAAATCACAGTTCTCAGGGCCATGTCAGTGGAAGTGTTCAGCTCTGGGCCACACTGAGCATAACTGGCTTCGCTAAAGATCACACAGCAGTCACCGTTTTATAAGAGCTCAACAAACAAGTTAAGGTTTGGCTGATATCTGAAGGTCTCTCTCCCTTTGGCATATTCTCAGCTAATAGAACAAATGTCAAATCAGTACAAGATGGCATATTTACAAAATTGTACCCTGTTTTGCATAACCTAATGATGCAGCAGTTCTTAAGGACTGAACATTTCAAATCTGCTAGCAAAAGATTGCCAAATCTATGACTGTTTCAAACACTTGCCAACAGCATATCAAATTCAGAGTGAACTGCAAAAAAAATCTCCTTCACGAGCTGAACAGTCCCTTTTTGTAAGCTCTAGGCTACTGCTTTCTCTGATTTCTAAGGCTCTGGTTCCTGTCATGATCTCTCCAATAAGCCCTAGGACTTGCCCTAGGTTGGAGGCCCAACTCCTCCTCCCCACAACCACCCCCATTCATCAGCCTAGGGCTTGCACTCTTTGTATTGGTACCCATCTCTCACATGTTACAACTTCCATTAGCTCCAGGGACTTTTCAAGCCTCCATCATTAGACAAGACTCTTTGGCTATGTCTACACTGGCGGCTTATTGCACAAGAACATCTTGTGCAAGTGTTCTTGTGCAAGAAGTCTTGCGCAAGAAAATGTCCACACTGCCATGTGCAAGCTGTGATTTTGCTCAAGGGCGCCCATGGCCCTCTCTTGCGCAAGAAAGCATTTTAGCCATAGGGCTTTCTTGTGCAAGAAATCCCTGCTGAGCATCCACACTGCCCTCTTGCGCAAGAGCTCCTGCACAAGAGGGCTTACACCTGTTAAAAAAGAATGTAGCTTTTGCGCAAGGAGCCGTCTCTTACCATGCCGTACTGTAAATTTCCTTGCACAAGAGCGAGCGGGCAGTGTAGACGCTCTGAGGATTCTTGTGCAAGAACGGCCGTACTTGTGCAATAACCCGCCAGTGTAGACACAGCCTCTAGGTATCCAACAGAACAAAATAGGCCCTATTTTATTCTCATTTTCATGTGTGTAACTCCATTATATAACCTCCACAGAATGGAATAGAACAAAACTGGTCTCCTTCCTCTTTTTGAGCCATACCTCAGCCCTACTCCTGTTGTCTCACACAACTTTGCTACCAGTTCTAGCAATGCTCGCCCCTTTCTTTGTCAACTCTCTTATTTTCATACTTCAAAGTAAAAATAGCCATTACACCTAATTAGCTTGTTAGCAGGATGTGAGTTAAAATCATCCCTCTAGCTTTCTTCTGAGCATCAAAGGGGAACATGCATCTCAAAAATAAGTTCAATTCTAACTATATAGTTGGAACAAATGTTGAGATGTGTGTGAAGGAAACAAGGTGAGAACTGATCCTAATGCTCTAATTAGAGCAGCCCAGTGTTACACACAAGATCAGGGCTCAGCTTCTGGTTCCAGTCACTGTCCCACATGTGAGCAATGGCTTGGCTGTCAGCACTACTGGGGACAGAGCCTTTAGTACTTAGAGGAGAAGGAACTTCGTTTTGTTACTACCTTTCTGGATGATATAAGGGCAGTTTTGATTAGTCTGTATCAGCACTCCTGGACCATAAAGAAAGGGCTTTGAAGGGCTACTTGCTGCATGGGGTCAGCAAAGTTCCAGAAATGAGGTTCTTGGGAGCAGACAAATTCTCCAAAATTAATACCTGGGAGTACTGCATAGGCAAAGGAACAGAACAAATTTTGATTCTCATTGCACACAATGAACAAAGACTTTAGTCAGACTTTTCAACCTTTAGAGCAGTGGTTCCGAACCTTTTCCAGATGAGGACCCATTTTGACAATTCAGGAAGACTTTGTGACCTAAGGCACTTCAAAAATGGGGAGAGGAGAAGGGACAGAGCTACCTGCGGAGACACGTGGTGACCCTTTTGAAATGTAATGGCGAGCCATATTTGGGTCCTAACCCATAGCTTGGGAAACCCTGCTTTAAAAGAAGGTGTATAATGTGGCAATATGATCTGTATCCTCACCCTCTTTTCCATCTAGCCACCATCTTCCCCAATTAGTCCTCTGAGTAACACATTTAAAACCTTTAGCTCTTGGTACTGGCAGTTTCAACATGGCCATTGCCAGTGAGGGATGCAGTGCCAAGAAAATTCGACTCCTGGCATGAAAGGATCAAACAGTCCTCTGGTGCCATCTGTGCCGTGAAGTTGGAGAATGACTTTGTGCACCCAGCATGTAAATGTTGCATTCTGTAGCAAGAATGTGACTTATATTTACATTTCTACCTAGCTGAGCTGCTACAGTTCTCACTGCCTTAAAAGGAACGTACTTGAGAGAAAAAAGGCCAAAAGGAGCGATGCTAGAGCTAACAGCTAGCAAAAAAGCAGATCTGGTCAGGTAAGGAGGCCATAATCGAGCCTGATCTATTCCCCGTAGTAATGGAGCCATGAAAAGTCAGATTTGGTTCACAGTCTCTTCCACCACTTACAGCAGCTTTCAAGTGACCCAGGCCATTGCCACCAGAGAGCTTACATTGACTATATAAATGAGATGGGTCCTCAAAGCAGATATTTCAGTGTATCTGAATACTGTAGTTCACGGCACAATCACTGCATCTCATAATGAGCACAATTTACCATTCTTTTCCAGTAACCCAGCGGTGGTTTAAGACTAATTGTGTTCTGAACTCACCAAAACGAATAACCCTTCACTCCCTGTCTCCAGATGCACACTTCCCCACTCTAGTTCCTCTCACAATGGGCTCCTTGATTCTCCCGTATCAGCTCCTCCCAACAAACTCACTCTGGGAACCAAATTCATGCCTAAACTGCTGAGGTGATCAGGGCTAAATAGATGCATTGCTTTCATCTAGGGGCTTGTTATAAATTGGTTTGAGCTATTGTGCCCACAGGCAGCCGTAATATGTGCCTCATTGCCAAGTGCTCTCATAAGCCATTTTGGCAGGTAGGGTATAGGAACACTCCAGCCATTTCTCCAGTTCCACAAGCTATGCTGACTCTACTCCTACCAGAGAATCCCCCTACATCTGTGCAAATCCCTGGAATTAATTTATAAAGATGTTTTATGCCCCCCTAATGCTTGTTATTGGGTGGTCAGCGGTGGTCCTATCCCTAGTGTAATTTAGTGAAGGCTTAGAGCTCCCCCTCCCCACATCTCTAAGGGATTATTCAGGCTGCTGGAGATAGCTGCTCTACAGGGCAATGTGGTCCTGATGATTTCCTTATTCAAAAAAAAGAATCCATGTACACCATGAGCTGGGGAAGGTGGCCTAAAGCAGTATTTCTCAACCAGTGGTACGAGTACCCTCAGAGGCACTTGAGAGAAGTCTGGGGGGTATGTCAACACACTGAAATTTGGAGAAAAAAATCAGTTACATTCTATAGTGCTTTATTATTTTTGTATTTTTTATACCCAGAAATGTCATGGCCCTCCCGGCTACAATTAAGTTGTTTAAACAAATGTATTGCAATGGTAGAAAAAAATGTTGCATGTCTGAAAACTGTAGGTACTGGGGGTACTTATAAATATTTTTTTTTAAAGAAGGGGGTACTTTATACGAAAAGGTTGAACAACACTGGCCTACAGTGTCTAGGCTGACTCAATGACTATTCCACTGTGCTAGGGAAACCCCAGTTCTGTGGTTAGGCCAGAACTATAACAATTTTGTGCTGACAGAGTAGGGTCCAAGGCCCCTGGATTTCGTTTCCCCACTGCAGAATCTGAGGATTCAATTCAACCTCAGTAGTGTTTAATCCAACAGGAGGAGTGCTGCTCTCTTGAAAATGCATTGCAAGTCTTTGGAAAAAATCAAAACCAAAACTAAACAAAAATACAGAACTGTTTCTAACTCTCTGAAGCATGGAGAAAAAAATTAAAAATTTGAAGTGAAACATACAGACTCAGAACCAGAAGGCATATTAAGAAACTACCTATCTATCTATCTCATTACTTTTAAGATAATTTCTCTTTTTTTTTTTTTTTTGGCACCCGAGTCACGATTTTTGACAGCTGGAGGTCTGCAATACTGCAAGAAAGTGTTTCTTAATGTTTCATGACATTGCACTTTGTCTGTAGTTTTATAAAGAAACTCACAGTATTAGAGTTATTGTGACTGTCTAGGGTAAAGGAGTCCTAGGAGTTTTAATTTAATTTTCTTCCGGCCCATGACAGTTTTTGTGGCATGACACAAGGATGGATTCACTCTAAATTTAACACCATCTACACAAATAATCTGGAAAATGCATGTTTTAAAACCTCAGAAGACCATAGTGACTTCATTTTGATTGAATGTGTTTGTTTAAGACACAGCATAGTCCCCCACTAGCAGATCATATTTTTAAATTGAATCAATTCCTTGATAACTGAAATAATACCATGATTTACATTCTTTGATGACATCTTGTAAAATGTCCAAATCAAACAGATTTTTTAACATATAGTGTATTCCTGGGGTCAGTGGTAACAACTTAATTCTAAATCCAGGAAGAAGTAACACTAGAACTCCTAAAAACACAGTGTAGAACAAATTGTCTTGTTAATAAGTAACTGAAGAAGTTATTCTGGATTAAATTGGAAAGCATTAATAACTTCAGGGACAAAATGTGCTTCAGGGACAAAATATATTTTAATCATGTTAAAAAGGAATTAAGCACTATCTTCTTACCTCATAGTTTTTCAGATTATCACTTGCTACAGGAAGACCCATATAACGCTCTGTATATATTGAATCTGTAAGATTAAAAGTGTGAATACAATATAGTAAAAGGCTTCTATTTTTGTAAGCGCTTTTGTCTACCTGAAAGTCCACATGTTCTGTAACTCAAAGACATATGGAATGCATTACCATTTCGGAAAAAGTCACCATTTTACCTGATGAATTTCACAAGGTATCCATAATCATTAAGAATATTTAATGTTGCTGTTGCCATGGACACCTGAATGCTGAATATTAATAATCACCTTGTATCAATGGTACATTACATGTTATGCTTTCAGTAATCATAAGGAAATTGCTGAGATTCTAACATTTACTGATTTCTAAAAAATCATCCAGATAAATGGTCTAAGGTATTGAGAACTTAATGATCTTAAGAAAGGAAACTGCCAAAATTGGCTTATTTTCTGATGGATGAATTAGGCCTTATTTGCTTTATCTTTATCTTTGTATTGAGTATCTCATGTTTTCTAGAGAGCTACATGTTTTCTGAATTTTTTTAGATGCCAGAGTTGTTGCCTTTTTCTATGCTAAAATCCACAAACTGAGGTGCAATACTCACATTTCAATCTCTGTTTAACTAGTGATTACTCCAATTATGATAGAGAACCACCTGCATTCAAATTGCTTTGTAATTCCACTGTGTCTTTTTCAATGAGCTAGTAAATTACAATCTGGAATTTTAGTATTTCTCTGATTGCCACTCTTTGAATAGGATTGAAATGGAATATCTGCCCTAAAAGGTCATGACAATTTGAGTACAGCAACTACAGGCAACTGAAAACTGTAAAATAAAATAACACTAATAAAACTTTCTGGGCTCGAGGATTTATAGGACCAGATCCAACTCAGTTTAAAAACTCCCATTTTAGCTCAAGACTACTATCTTGATATTGCTCCTTCTAATAAACAAGCTCCTACAAGCAGTTGTAAGATAGATAGATATAAATAAGCTTTTTGTAAAAATAAACAGAACCTTGCAATAATCTGTTTTCAATTCTCCACTTTTTTCATATGACAGTATTAAAGTACCAATCATGAACAAATCAATGTACAGAAATCAATCTAAATTGGAAACACTCCTTTTACTAGCATGTGATCACAGCATTGTTTTTTGTTTGGCTCTACGAGTTATCTGTATATACAGATTTTATTTTCCAGAGAGCCATTTCTTGAGTTTTGAGCGATTTCTTCAGAGAATGAACTACAATTGTAAAATGTGAATATTACACATCCAAGGCAAATAACTTTGAGGCAATTCCCAGCTGTTGCTTAAAAATACTCTATGTCCCTTTAATAGAAACCTTTACAATACACATGTTGTTATTCTTCCTATAGCTCAATCCTGTAAGCAAAGTAGTAATTTAAAGAAACAAGTACCAATAGTAATGAATT
The DNA here is from genome assembly GCF_049634645.1 of Pelodiscus sinensis. Classification (NCBI taxonomy): domain Eukaryota; kingdom Metazoa; phylum Chordata; order Testudines; family Trionychidae; genus Pelodiscus; species Pelodiscus sinensis. The sequence continues at coordinate 34,633,583 of NC_134717.1, forward strand.
TTATGACATTCAATAGTCATTTCTCAACACTTTAGAACACATGGCAGTTTATGAATGCAAATGCAGACATTTACATTACATTTACATTACAGTAGTATTGCAAATATTACAGTAATTCTGTGCTTTATAAAGGTTAAATATATTATCTTTAATTCAGGCTCTTTTAAAATGAAAAACAGAATATGGAGAATTTGCAATACCGAACACCCCACCAAAGCAGACCAAATGACATTTATGACAGATTATCCAGTTAATAGACAAAGTCTTATTGTATGACTCAGCTCTCTGTAGCATGTCATAGGAGAATATTTGCAACTGGGAAGCCATAACGTACCATAATATTGCCACCGCGACACGGGGGCCACAGCAATTCCACACTTGAACACTCCACTTCCAGACCCAAGCACCATGGAGGTCACGTAGCCTCCATAAGACTGAGAAGGAAACAAAGCAGTTATTTTCAGGCGAAGGAAGGGAGGGCCCATCTGCTGCACGTATTCAGGCTCTGTGGTTTTTATATTGAGACCTCCATCCCAAGGTAGGTACTCCCCCTGGAGCAGTAATATCAAGACCAAGCTTATGACTTGGAGAGTGACAGTCCCCATTTCAATCTGCTCCAGGGACCAGGTAACAGCACACTGACTGCCCTTTACTATGGGCAGATGAGAATCTTACAAACTAGATGTTTAAGTACCTGATAAGCAGGCAGCAAGATACTTAAAAGGTGTTACTTGCTGCTACAAGTGATTGCACTGATAACAGTTTAGAGGCCAGTTTTGACAATTTCCTCTCAACGTTTAAAGAGATAAGTAACTTTAGAGACTTGTCCCTATATGGCAATGGGATAACAATGGACTAACCCTCATGCAACTGTGAGTCCAGTGACTATCAATGACATTCATAGATGTAGGGACCAACATTATTGAAACCCGTTGCAGGACTGGGGGCCTTCAATCCCAGTAGAGCAAAACACTTATACAGGTTTAAGTTTTAGCACACAACCAGCCTGACAGAAATCAATGGGGCTATCAATGTGTGGCAGAATGACTGAGCTAATGGGAAGTTCTGCAAGAAGTGTGGTCTGCTATGTAGTCCATGTGCCCAGAGCTAGAGAAATGAAAGCAGTGTGCACTGATCTGCACATCCACCTTGGTACACCTTGTACATCAGTCCAAGGGAAAAAAGAGGAAGCAGATTGACTGTCTCTCTAGTTCCTTCTCTTCAGGGAATCAGAGAAGATCCAAAGCAGAAGGGAAGGAGGCCAGGCAGTGGACTATAGAAAGGGTCCACACATCTCAAAAACCTACCAGTTATAGGTCAATAATGTCCCATTTTTGTCCTGTGATGGTCCCTGTTGTAGTCCATGGAGGGTGACCAACAAGCAGTAACTAATTATAAGAATGCAAGAATGTAGGTGGTAAAGCTGAGTAGAAGACCACCATTGCAAAGAAGGCACCAGCAGAGAAGTTCTGCACCAGAGCATAATGTCTTGTGAACAGAGCCCCACATGTTCAACAAAGGGGCATCTCCTGAAGAGATGCCACAGTCATTGCGTGTTCTCTGGGGGAATAAACTCTCAGTCCAGGGGGGAGAAGAGAGAGGTGTGGTAGCTGGTAGAGTAGAATTCAGCCAGAGATCCATTTGACAATTAGCTAGGTGAAGATGACAGGCCTCCTGGCTCTCTCTGCTATAATGATGAACAGCCTCAGGTATTTCCTGATTGGTTTTGTTCTCTACAAGTAAAAGGCCAAAGCCTGCCAAAAACTGAGGGAGTGGAGTCTTCATTCTTCTGAGGAATCATGTGGTTTTGGAAAGTACAAAGGTAAGTAAGCTGATTGGTGGTTAAGGTGAAATTCTGAAATTCTTCTGAGGGTTAATTTGGGATGTAGAAACAAAACAACCTTCTCCTTATGAAATATGTAAATATCATCACTACAAGCTTGCCAAGAGTGCATGGCTGTGGTGATGGCTATAAGGAAAGTGACCTTCATGGAAAAAAGAGACACGCAGCAAGAAGTTAAATGTTTGGAGGGCAGCCTTGTGAGCTATGGCTGAAGATCAGGTAAGTAAACAAACTGGAGCAGCCTGGTAGCAGCTATTTCAGAGTGGGTCCACTGTCCACTTTGAGAAACACTACACTAGAGAACATATCAGCATCTACTAAAAATTGGACATAGCCATGACTTATCAGTTTGCTTCTCTCTATGCAAGTTTGGAAATGAGCTCTGTCCTGTTGCAGAAGGCTGTCAACAAATTCTGCAAACCAGGCATAGTTCAGGGCATCATATTTAGCCATTAGTGCATGGTAACTGCCTATCCTGAAGTGGAGGTGTTTGTTTTCGCTATCCCTAGGAGTAGACTGTGGAGGTTGCTTCTAGCCCTTCAGAAGCAGCTCAGACCACCAGTGAGTTGGAAGCAGGGTAAAAAAGCCAAAGATTCTGCCCCTTTGGCTGACATGTAGTAACCTTCTCCACCTTAGTGGGAGTGCAGGGGAGGGGAGTGTATCAAAACTGTCCCAACTGGCTCCAGTGTGTCTTTATTATTAAAGAAAGCTATAGTCTGTAGATTCCAGATAAGTGGAGGATGTCTAAAAGTTTGTGCTGGGTGTCCAGGACCTCTTCGAGAAGAATCCAGAGTTCTCCAGCAATCCTGAGGTGGTGGTCCTGGACTGTCTGAAGCCATTGGGGGTGAAAGAGATGTAGAGGTCACTGCTTCCTCTGTAGTATGGGGCACAGGTCACTTGCGGGAGGATTCTCTGCATCTTGGGGTCTTTAAACCATCGTTTGAGGACTTCAGTATCTGAGATATAGGTGAGAGGATTATTCTAGCAGTGGGTGGGTAAGATTCTGTGGCCTGCATTGTGCAGGGGGTCAGACTAGATGATCATAATGGTCCCTTCTGACCCTAAAGTCTATGAGTCTATGAGATGAAGATAGCTGTCCTAATGGTTCTGGAGGTACTGCTGGATCTGGTACATAATATTCCTCTTTCTATGCAGGATCCATAGGCAGATGTGACCCTCCTCTTAGAAGGGAGGCAAGGGGTGACTCCCTAGCACAGTGGTTCCCAACCTTTTTTATGCTGAGGGCAGGAAAACCTATTAATAAACCTTTGGCAGACTGGCACTGTTGTATTTCCATATTCATTATACAAATAATGAATATGCAAATTTGCAAATAAAATGTTACTGGTCTGTCAAAAGCCCCAGCCCCTAAAGCTGCTGCGAACAGCTGTCTTCACATCCCCATCCTTCCGCCTCTTAGAGCCGCCCCCCCCCCCCACCATAACCCCCATGTGCCAGCCTCCTGTTTTGGCCACACAGCCCTGCAGCTCCAAACCTTGGTGTCAGCTGCCACCTGCCATGCAGCCCCTGCCTCAATGCGTCCTCAGCTCCAGCCCTGTCTGCCACATGGCCCCACTCCTGGGAGGTGTGCGCATGGTGGCTGGGGCCAGGACCATACTACTAAAAATAGCAACATGGCCCCGGCTCCAGTCCCAGTACATGGCGCATGCTGCGCCATGTGCCAGGACTGGAGGCAAGGTTACAGTGCTATTTTTAGTACTGTGGTCCATCCCCAGCAGCCACCATGCAGATGCGGCCTCAGCTGCTCCCAGCGGTGGGGCCATGTGGCAGACAGGGCCAGAGCCAAGACTGGAGCTGGGACAATGCTGCTATTTTTAGTACTGTGGCCCGGGCTGCAGCTCTCATAACCTCCATGTGGGCTATGTGGTGGCTGCCCAGCTGCTCCTGGGGTGGGGCCAGGTGGCCCTGCCTCTGAGAGTAGCTGGGGCTGCAGCTGCATGGCTCTGCTGAGGTGGTAGGCAGGGGAACCCTGACTCCAGCCCCAGCCAGCAGTTCACAGCCTGGCAGTGGGCCATGGATCACAAGCTGGGAACCGCTACCCTGACAGATCAGATTGAATCTGCAGGAGGGTATTGGTCCCAAGGCCAATAGGAAGGATCAGTAGGTGATTTTGGAGGCCCCTATAGCATGGGGTATCAATGACTGAATTACGTGAAGCAGAGGTTGGTCCCAAACTTTGCAGGTCTTCTGGATTCAGAGGATATGTAAGATGTGGGGTAGGGGAGAGAGGAGGTTCATCAGGTGGATTGTAATCTTCCGATGAAGAGAATCATAGAATACTAGGATTCTAGGACTGGAAGGGACCTCGAAAGCGATACCAGTTCTGGTATTGGTACCGTGGGAGCATATGTGATGGGAGACAAGCTCTTTTTGGTGGCTACCTCGCTTGGTGGTGATGTTACATCTCTGGAGATGGAGGGGCTCAATGGAGAAGGGGATTTCAGATCTGGGACTGTGGAGTGAAAAAGTCCTGTGGAGTGGCAACAGATTCAGATCCCCAGGGTGAGAGTCATTCTATGTGTCCAAGACACTGGAGTGCAGGAAACTGTGAAGCTGCTGACAAAGATGGTGCTATAGATAGGCAAAGTTTATGATGACTGGTCTTCATCATGGTGTGAAAAACAACAGCCTCTCTCTCTCTCTCTCTCTCTCTCTCTCTCTCACACTCACACTCACACTCACACTCACACACACACAGCATTGCTGTGCACACACACACACACACACAGCACAGCACAGCAAGTCACAGCACTGTAAAGTACCTGTGTGAAACAGGCTACAGCGCAGGGAGCTGTGTTCCCAGCACTGTTAGCTGCTCCCCTCATGGGGACAGCTCTCTTCAAGGGCACCTGCCGTGGTAACACTTTCAGTTACTTGCAGCACTGCTGCAGCTGCACTCTAAACCTGAAGTGTAGACATAGCCTACGAGAGCAATAAAATACTCACCTGTAAACTGTAAAAACTATTTACAACGTTAAATCCATTGTTATTTTATAGAGCCACAAACAGTGGAGGTTCTGACCTAGACCATGGGGCAGCGAGAAGACAGCGAGATGATTAGCTCACTCTGTCCTTCATCCCATTAGACAGAAGCAGGAGGTGAGCCAGGATTCATGCACAGTTCAATGGACACTTCTTTCAAATTTTCCCACCTCACATTCATAACCCATAGTGGACTACAATAGGGACCCTCAATCAAAGAATTATAATTTAAACCCATGCTTTAAAATTAGCTGAAGGAGATTATTAGTGAAGAGCTGCCAATTTAACTCTGAAAATTAAGTTCTTTTTAGTCCATAGGATGTGTTCAAAAGCAGCAGCAGCAGCAATGCAGACTTCCTTGTATTATATGTATTGTGCATAGAATAAAACACACAAAAGTTACACCTTTATAATTGCCCAACAGAGATTCATCAAAGTAATCTGAATACTCACCCAGCCCCAAATAGCTATTCTGTTCTTATCCACAAAGCTCATTTCAGAAAATTTTCTAAATGCAAACAAAAATCAAATAAACACTTGTAGACTGCAGAGATTTTAGAATAGTAGTAATCACATGCAATTTACTGTTTTTTGATTTGCTGAAATTTTAACTTATACAACTAGGTTTGGATCATTTGGTCCAGTGATTGCTTGAGACAGAATTTAATGTTTCACCTTTTTCTGACCTTCATAAAATTTGCTGAGTCTGAAGATTTTTGTGTGTTGCTGACAGAAAACAAAACCTGGCAACTTTGTTTAAAAAAATGCTCTGCTGAGATTTAGTCTAGGTGATTTTTGTTATGATATTGGCAGTCTCGAATGTATAGAATGGTAAGGGGAGGGAGTAGGGATTACATCTGGAAATTTGGCTGTATAGGAAAGCTAAAGGCTGAAAAAAAATCCATGAAACTCAATTCACTGAAATTCCTTTTCAACAATCAAGTTCACCTCTCAGTGATACTGGTGTAATCTCATAGATGCCATTTACGTCAATTAGGTCCACCAGTACAAGCTCAATGGTGAATACTACAGGTGCAAATGCTGATTAGCTCGGCACATACAACTAGATGTCAGCCTTGATAAACTGAACATAATAATTTGTTTTAAAAATAGTCTTCTTTTTGTGCTCCATATAAATAAGTAAGTGATCACCTGTCAACAGCTAAATATTAGCAAGATAATGATTAGGAGATGGTATATAATGAACATCCAAGTTTGGAAAATCTCCCCTTAAGTGATGACTAGCAGAGAGTGACAAAAGGAAGTGTCAGCCCAGAGTAGAACTTGGGTCTCTATGTTACATATAGATTATCTTTTCTTTTCCATAATATTGCAGTGTTTTTTCTGATGAAGCAGAGCCTCCCTTCTCTGGATGTTATGATATTCCTTGTTTGATTTATACATGTACTAACAACGTAGACTGACTACTGCTCAGTAGATAAAATTAAATAGTATTTAACTACAGTTTTTTATACAAATTTCAGTATAACCATTTGAAAAACCTATTCCTTCCCCTTCCTCGATTTGTATGAGTTACTTATTGAATAGAAAGAAGAATGTCTTGTTTTATCACTTTTACAACTTCAACAGGTGGGTCATCAAGGAAGTGTTATAGTATTTAATGAAACAGTCCAGTATGTGCTTACCTAGCTGCTGAGATTTGATCCTCTACTTCATATGTTCCCAGTCTTCGATTTATTGCATGCATAATTTCGTCTCCTTGGTAGCCACTTCCTCTGCCATCAAAGCTAGCCACAATGATCTGTTCTGTACTTGCAAGGTATGTAGCCCAATTGATACGGAAGGCATAATCTACTTTCTGACTGCAGGGCCCTGCATAGCTGTGAAAGAATCCCAAGGGAGACAAACATCTGCTGTTCATTTATTCACTCATCAAGAACACGTGATAGTCATTGCTGAAAATAATAAACAGGAAAACTTAATAACTAAACTGAGCATCAGAAATGTGTGAAACCCATCCACTGCTTACCTCAAATCCCTGCTTTTACTGGGTAAGAACAGCAGTCTTAGTGGAATTATTCAAATGAGTGAGCAATGCAAGAACTGGACCTTCTTTAGGAATTTGATTGCTTTGCACTACAGTAACAACCTTGAAATGATTTTTAATAAGGGATTAAGAATCTGAAGCAAACTCCCTTTCTTTGTTTTGTCACTTTAGTTCAGTCAAACAATAGCATCACTTTGAAACAATCTATTTCTGGTACTTTGTTTAAATATTATTCATTATTTGTCTCATTAAAATGTTAAATCAACAGTAAACAGCCTTTACTTGTGAAAACAAAATAATCCATGTTGTTTCACCACACTTTCAGTGACTTATCAATGAGATTTAAAAACAAACAAAAAACTCCCCACCCCATAGAACTCCCAGGCTGGTGACTGGACCATGTGAGTGGCACTTCTTCATATCAGTGGGCTGCAAGATTGTCGTAATCACAACATGCTAGGGTAGTTTTGCTAAATGCTCTTGCACACGTAGAATTTACGAGGTGTGCCAATTGAAGCATAGCAACACTTTGATTGGATGCAGAGGGAGTGCATGGTTTTCACAGTCAATATTGTGTGTAATCAGCATGCACTTTACTTCACATGCCCTTGCTTTAAGTGGATGTCACTTTAGTACTACCAATGGGAAAAAAATATGCAGATGAAAACTAGTGGAATCTGGCAACCCTGCACATGGGCAATGGTAAACAAAATATCTCAAAGGCTACACATAGATGGTTGCCCACTACTGCTATAGACTAATCCACTGGTCCCCAACCTCTTGGGGATGCCGGGCGCCTGGGGGCGGGGCCGTGCATACGCCACACACCCAGGGCCCGGGGCACAAGAATGGCTTGGGCCGGCCCTGATCACTCGGCGGGCGCACGTAAATGCCCTGGCGGGCGCAATGGCGCCCTCAGGCACCGCACTGGGAACCACTGGACTAATCAAACTATTTCTCATGAAGGCTGGGAAGGAAGAAATGAGAAATTTTTGTTATTGTACTTTCTAGTTTTCTAAGTACTTTGGAGGCACGCAGGTACTATGGACACGGGGGCTGCATAAGTACTCACATAGATATGGTTAGATAAAACAGATAGTATCTCCTTTATATATCTATCATTCTGTTTCTGAAAGGACTAGATGACAGTTAATAAGAGCACAGGAGTTTTGTTTTGAATTTTAACACGTGAAGAGGATTTACTGTTTATTACAACTGTAAGTAAGCAAACAGTGAATAATTCTAGCCAATGATACTAAATAAAGAAAAAGAGGTAACTTTTCTATGTTGGGAGAAAATCAATAACTCCTAAATTATGCTAGTCTCCTTGTGAAGCCAGTTTTCAGTAAACTGAATAGCAAATTTCAGTAATTCTCAATATAGAAATAATTAATGAAAATACATTAGTATGAGCAGAGAAAATTGAGGAAGAAAATGAACAAAGAACCTATATACAAGATCCAGTGAAAGTGCCTTATTTTTTATGCTTATGAATTCTTTAGCCTGATTTTTCTATTCATATAGGACACATCTACACAGCAGCATTATTTCGGAATACCGGACATTATTCTGAAATAACGTATTGTGTGTCTACACAGCAAGCCAGTTATTTTGAAATAAATTGGAAATAATGGGCTTCTTACTCTAACTTCTGTAAACCTCATTGTATGAGGAGTAAGGGAAGTTGGAGGAAGAGTGCTCTATTTCAAAATAAGTGCTGTGTAAATGTGTCCAAATTCAAAATAAGCTATTTTGACTTAAGCTATGCAATTAGCATGGCTCAAGTTTGAGTAGGTTATTTCAAGTTTAGCCCTGCTGTGTAGATGTACCCATAGGAATGATCACATACCTGTACAATATAGTACAGTTTTCTTACATACTCCTAACCTACCTGAAAAGCACATTTTTGTGGAGTTTTGGAACCAGCAAACAGACAAAAATAAAGCCATAATTTTCTAGTCAGTTGCCTGTAATATGTATTATTTGCCCAATCTGAAGTCCACTGCAGTCAGTGAGAGTCTTCAATAGGTTTTGGATCAGGCTGCAAAAGGGCTATGGTCAGCTGTTTTCAGAATAGAGCCTGGTCCTCTACAATAAGGTGTTCCCCAAATTCCTAGGCTATGTCTACACAGCAGTGTTATTTTGGAATAACTTACGTTATTTTGAAATAACAAAGAGTGAGTCTATACAGCAAGCCTTTATTTTGAAATAATTTAGAGATGATGGACTTCTTACTCTGACTTCTGTAACCCTCATTTCACAAGGAGGAAAGGAAGTCGAAAGAAGAATTTTCTTTGACTTCCTGCTGAGTAGACAGTGCTAAAAGCCAAATTAAGCTATTTCGACTTGAACTGTGCAATTGATGTAGCTGAAGTTGTGTACCTGAATTCGACTTTTGCCCTGCAGTTTAGATGTGTCCCTACTGATTTCAGTGGGAGCTGAGGATACTCAGCACCTCATGGAAAAGGCAGAGGATATTATAGAAAGCATATCCAGTGTCATAAGCAACAGATACCCTTGTTAAACCTTACAGCATCTGACAGTGCACGTGCTTAGAAGGACCAATGTAGAGCAAAGCACATAACATTCTACAGGAAGCTGTAATTCACAGTGGTTTCTCTCTCTTTTAAACCCACTATTAGAGGCTAGTTGTGTGTTTTATGAAGTTATTAGAAGTCTCAGAAAGAAATGAAAGTGATTACATTGCTAATATACTTGAAGACTTACACATCAAGGAGAAGCGGGTATTTTTTTGATGAATCAAAATGGGGAGGTAAGATCATCTGATACCACAGTGCTAAAAGTAAAGAAAAAACAAGTTTGCAATATAATATAAGCTGTGCGATGGAATAACTTACAGGCTCACTGCTCACATAACCAGTAAAATAGATCTGGGACATCTCTTACTTTAAAAAAAATATAAAGAATATTTTATGCAAAAATGCCCTAAAACAAATTAGTCTAGATTTAAATTTACTAGTTTATTTAGACTCAGACTTTTTCAATCTCAATTCAGACTTTCAAACCATGAAGAAATTAAGTCACTAGAAATTCTGAAACTGGTAGTTAGGGTTTAAAAAAAACCAACTTAATATGTTTTCTGTGGTTAAGATTCTACATTTAATGGGGAAGTCTTGACAAAGTGGTATGCTGCCAGTCTGGTATTTAGTTCAAAAAATGTTTTTCTAGTCAACTTTCTATCCCCCATATCCCAAATAAGACAGAAAACTGAGTGAAAAATACGAACTTCCCAGGTGTGTGTGTAACAACGAACACTGTTCAATAGCCTACAGACAAAATTTTAGAAATACATTTTATTTTATTTACATCACAGGAAATAGTAATGCAATTAGATGTTGTTTTCCCTTTTTGAACTGTGATGGAAGAGGAGGGCTGAGAGTTAACCAAACATATTAAGTGAAGACTGTGAATGACATAGGGCAAGGCTACTCAACTTTGGAAGCCACACGGGCCACAATGATACTCACAAGACATGCCAGGGGCCACAACTTAAGTGTGGTTGCATATACATGCAAATATATATGCAGATATATACAAATAGCTTCTTTCCATGTATCTCTGCAAAAGCAAATTCCATCTTCCAAATAGGGTTGAAAACCCTGTGTTCATCCAACAAGTGTCTCTTCTTTGTTGCCAATTTTAATGCTTCTTAATAAAAATAAAATTGTATACCAGTGTTTTGGGTGTTTAGCTTGAAGTTTCAGGTTATGCGTTTCTTGTAGTGATTTTACTGTAAAAACAAAAGTTCCCAAGCCAGAGCGCTCCAACCTGCAGCAGGCAGGGAGCTGGACGACTCAGGCCGGCCACAAGAGGCAAAAAAGGAGAGGTTCCTGGAAGCCCCATCCTGGATTCCCACAGGGCTGACGTCCCCACATGGGCGTCTGTTGTTCTGTGCAGGATGGAGGCAGGGCTGCCCAGCCGTGGTACCAGACTCAGACATGGACAGTGTGAACCAATCAGCACCTCTCAGACACTGCCCACAAGGCTAAGCAGCCAGCACTTCCCACAATGCCCCAGCGCTCTTGGCACCTCCTCCCTAGGGGTCAGAAACACTGACAACCTGTACCCATCCACTTGCGTCTATGAATGCCCACTCCACCTGGGAGATGCCTTGCTGTTATGAAGTGTATTCCCAGTGGAGGTCATGTTCAAAGGATCCCACCCATGGGCCACATGTTGAGCCCCGTGTAAACCCAAACCGCACCGTGGACCACAAACAAATGGGCTGCGGGCCGCATGTGGCCAATGGGCCACATGTTGAGTAAACCTGACATAGGGTTGCTGTAGACTTCATGGTTTGCTTGTTCACTGAAGGATTTTACAAGAATGGATGTCGTGCAAAGGTCACTAGGAATGTGGTGTGTTCTAATGGTTAGAGTCTAAGGCTACATCTACACTGCAACGCTATTTCGGGATACTGGACTGTCCTGAAATAGCTATCCCATGTCTTCACATGCTCATTATTTCGGGCTCGTTATTCTGATGTCCTTGTAAACCTCTGGGACATTTCAGAATAGAGCTTTATTTCAAAATTTGGCACTGTGCAGATAGCTTATTTCGTCATTTGGTGCTATTTCAAAATAGCATTGAAATAAGATACACAGTTTATGTAGCTCAAATTGTGTATCTCATTTTGAGTTACGGTGCAGTGAAGGCACACCCTAAGTGTTTCAGGAATTTGTAGCTCTTGGACTACATATGATGTTAATACACAGCTGTGCTAAGAGGCATTCAAAAATTAAGATACTGGGTCATGTGTTGTTGAAAGTGAGTTTTTCATCTTTTGCTCTGTAGATGAATGAACAGACATCTTCATTCATATGTACAGACACATGGATTTAAGAGGGCATTTGGATTTGAAGTTTAAATTAATGGGATTTTTTTTTCTGCCCAGTCCTACACAAAGAAAGAAGAAAAAGTTCCCCTTACCTAACAGCTTCTACCCTGAAGAGATGAAGTAGTAAGAGGAAGAAGGAACAAAAAGATGAACACACAACTGATAGCAGGAAGATCATCTTTAAACCTCCATCTTCCTTGGTCATTCCCATCTTTTACCTTATTAAAAGTGTTATTAGAAATAAAAGACAGAAACACAAAGATAAAGGAGAGTTATAATATTAATGAGCTAACAGAAGGAGGGAGGTATCAAAAAGTGATGTTCGTAAAACCTGATTCCCATAAGAATGTTCATTTTGTTAAACAGTGTAAACCTGTGTCACAAGAAACAGATAGGGGTTACAATAGAGCAACTGTGCTTTGGAACTAGGGATGCCAACCCTCCTGGATTGGTTGGGAGTCTCCTGGAATTGATCTCCCCATGGCTACTGAAACCAATCCACAAGATTTTAATAGATTGCTAAAAGTATGGTTGGTGACGCAGTAGGGCCAAAGCTCTGCATGACTTCCAGAAATAACCACTATATCCCTCTGGCTCCTAGGTATAGGGAGGGCAAAGGGGGTTTATATGATGCCCTCACCCTGAGTGCTGACTCCGCAGCTCCCACTGGACAGGAATCATAGCTAGGGCACTGTCTGCAGGCAAGAGCACCACACAGAGCCAGCTGGCCACCCCCAAGCCTTGGAGCTAGACCTGCTGGTTGCTTGTGGGCCATCTGAGGTAAGTACCTTTTAGCCCACACTCTTCCTCTCCTTCCAAACACCAACCTCTGCCCCAGCACTGAGCCCCCTTCTGGACCCAAGCTCAATCCCAGACCCCAAACCCCAGAGCCCTCCTGCACCCCCCAGACCTCTTCCTGGACCGCAATCCCCTGTCCCATGCTCCTTGATATGACGCAAATCCAAACCAGAAAGATTTAGTGACAAATTCACCTAGTGGATAATTTAACCCCATATCTAACATCCGTAATAACCACTTATAAACAAATTCTTTAAGCATTAACTCATTGTTATTTTATTCAGAAAGTTCTGAATTGGTGGAGAGCATACATACTTTTGAGCATGTGAGTTATTCCCACTGATTTCAATGGAACTAGTCACATGTTGGAAGTTACACATATGCTTGCTTACTTGTTTTGCTGACTTGGGGACCTTAATAAAACAAGATTTCCAGAAGTTTAGATTCTGCATCTATTTTTAAAGAATCATAGTACCACTCCACCATGATCTCTGTCTTTGAAGACAAGCCAGCCACATTAAGGGTGTGTCTAAATTACACCCCTCTGCCCACAGTGGGATGTAGATTAGGCACATCGCTATTGCAAATGAAGTGGGGATTTAAATATCCTGCGCTTCATTTTAATAGAAATGGCCACCGCTTTTTGCCATCGCTGCACTTTGCTGGCAAAAAGTAGCAGTCTAGATGGGGATCAGTCAACAGGGAAAGCCTTTTCCAACCAATCCCTTATGACTTGTGCAACAAGGTTTACAGGATCGGTCGGAAAAGACTTTCCTTGTCGACTGATCCCCGTCTACACTGCCGCTTTTTGCCAGCAAAGTGCCGCGTTAGCAAAAAGTGGCGGCCATTTCTATTCAAATGAAGCACAGGATATTTAAATCCCCACTTCATTTGCATTAGCAATGTGCCTAATCTACATCCCTCTGTCGGTAGAGGGGTGTAATTTAGATACACCCTAAATTTGCCTTGAAATTGCCATAAGAAATTACCATAAGCAAGTAATCTCTTCAAACCAAATACAATTCTACAAGGACCTTTCTGGCATTACAACACTTTTATCCTTTAGATTTGCCTTTTCTACCCACCATATATATTATCAACTAAAACAGCAGTTACCCACAATGTCACCATGAAGAAAGTACATGGATGTAGACTCTACAAAAGAAAATTGTCAAGGATAGTAGCTGATTTGATTACATTTGATCTCAACCAGTGCTGCCATTTCACTGTTTACTATTTCTCTCTCTCTCTCTTAACTAAAAGTTTTAGAAACCAAATAAAGACAACCTTAGTCTGCAGTTAAAATATATTTAATAAAGTTTCTAGACAAGGATTTTCCAAGATTTTAAAAATATATTACATCTTTCCTAAAATGGTGAAGAATTAAAAGATATTTTTAACTTACTGTATCCATTCAGACTAATGGTATCAACTCTTTTGGAAGGCATTTGAATGTTCTTCAAAGTACTATTCAAATCTGTGTTGTTTTCCAGAGTTCTGTTAACTAAACAAGAAGGTGGACAACAAAGGATGATTTTTTAATTTAAATTAAATACTTTTTTCCTTTTTAAAAACTTGTTGAAAATCAAATCTGAAATGATAATCTACATTAAGACCAACATTTACTATACTCTATTAAAATCATTTAAATAAATACAAATATGCTACATCATTCATAGAATATTAGAAATTCTAGGGCTGGAAGAGACCTCAAGAAGTCATCAAGTCCAGCCTACTACCCAAAGCAGGACCAATCCCAACGAAATCAATGCAGCCAGGGTTTTGTCAAGCTGAGACTTAAAAACCTCTAGGGATGGATTCCACCACCTCCTTAGGTAACCCATTCTAGTGCTTCATCACTCTCCTGGAAAAATCATTTTTCCTAATATCCAACCTAGACAGCTCCCTCTGTAACGTGAGACCATTGCTCCTTGTTCTGCCATCCATCACTACTGAGATCAGCCTCTCTCTGTCCTCTTTGGAACCTTCCTTCAGGAAGTTGAAGGCTGCTATCAAATCCCCCCTCACTCTTCTCTTCTGCAAATTAAATAAGTCCAAATCGCTTAGCCTCTCCTTATAGATCACGTGCTCCAGTCCCCTAATCATTTTGGCTGCCCTCCGCTGCACCCTTTCATATGCATCCACATTCTTTCTATAGTGGGGCCCTCTTCAAATATTAAAAGTTCCAATTGCTGGTTTTTCTTACTTATATACACAATTGGGAAAACATTTCAATTTTTTTAGATTAACTCAATTAAAACATAAATATTTAATGCATTACATGGCAGTCTTTTCAATAGAGCAAATGCTGATATTTATATATTTCTAAATGTAAGCACTTTTGGTTTCTATTGTTCAGAAGAATTTTTGCTTTTATTATTTCTGGTGTCAGTTTAACTAGCAGACAATATTGTCATGCCTCCCCGTGCCTTATGAAAGTTAGTTTATGAATATGAATATGCATAACTTAGAAGATGTTTTATGCAAAACAGGTCATCTAACATGTCAGTTTTACAGTTACAATCTGCTGAATGTGTATATCCTATTTTTATGCATGTGTCATTCTTGTATGTGAAGTTAAAAATATGAAGTTTGGATCTGTTTATAATTCTAAATGTGCTAATGAGAGCCATTACTGATACCTCGTAAACTTAATGACTCAGCACTTAAACCAGTGACTTGTGAGTAGTCTAGTTTGCCCTATAAGCCCAAACTGTGATCGGTCCTAGAAAGACATATGACCGTGCCTCCTGATACTGGAATTCCTCTTAAAACTGTATTTGTCCTTGGGAATGGGGAGGGTGCCAAACAAAGGATTTACACACTTGGGGAAGTCTATTAAGCAATAGGAAGCAATCAGCCCTTGTCTTCAACTATCTTTGGCAAACTGGCTGGCCCTCCTAAAAAATCCCTGAAGAATTCTGAAAAGCTGTAGACACAAGCCAAAGTAAGGATTAACTCTGACTTGAAGTTCTTTACCTGAGATAAGAACAGCTGCGCAGGGTAAGAATTTGCATTTAACAAATTGAATGGATTAGAACTAGCTAAGTGTATTTTGATTTAGTAATTTACTGTGACCTGACTGTTTTCACTTGCAACCATTTAAATCCTACTTTTTGTACTTAATAGAACAGGGTGAGCAATAATTTTTGAAGAGGGGCTACTTCACACATTTCTGAAGTCATTGCGGACTGCCCTGGAAAGGGTAGGGCCTCATGTAGAAGGAGCGGGGTCAGGAGACTTCCCATGCTCCCCTGCCCACAGATCCCAATTTGCCTGGGGCTGGGGGAGCATGTGAAGTTGTTGCTCCTGCCTCCCTGATGCCTACAGAGAACTGCCAGCTGTTTTGAACAGTTGGCAGTTCCACTGCTAGGGGCACACGGTGCCTAGAGTGAAGGAAACATTGCACGCTCTCCTCCCGCCCAAGCCATTCAGGGCCAGAGGACATGGTAGTGCTCAAAGTCTCTCACCCCTGCCTCGTCCCTGCCAGGGGTGTGCGCTGCCTAGAGGGAACCACCAGCAGTTTTGAACAGTTCCCTCTGTTGCCACATGCCCCAGGTGGCGGGGAGAAGACTTCGTATGCTCCCCTGTCTCCAGGTCTCGATTGTCCTGGGGGCAAGGGAGTGACAAGGTGGCCATGAGCTGAATCAACCAGCTTGGTGGGCCAGATCCAGCCTGCGGAGGTGGTCTTGCCCACCCCTGTAATAAAAACACTTGTTTATTATCAAGCCCAGTGTAAATACCTGTTACCTGTGGGTGGGGGAGTGGAGCAACCACTGTGCATTTTTTTTCATTGATAAAGTGGTCTGACCATTTGAGCTTTCACTGTATAAAACTTTTACACAGGGTAAGATAGATTTTTGGGGAGTTTTGGTCTCTTTGGGGTTGGTTTCCCTTAGAGCTGAGTCCTCCCAGAGCTGAACTGGTTCAGTGTCTGTGTTGCTCTGTGTGGGGAGGGACAGTAACCTGGGATGATCAGAGGATCTGCTCCAACAGGACAGGATGGTGAGGAGCCCTAGAGAGTAGGCAGGCAGGTGTCAGTGACACGATCAGCACACTGGGGGACAACTTCAAGGGGACTTCCATGATTCACCCCTTCACAAATATGCTCTTTATTTGGACTAGTTCATTCAAAGTTGAGAAACTGATTGGGCAGTGAGGAAAAAAAGCAGGAGAGCTTATTTTCCTTTCCTAATCCATGGATAAAAAGCAGGTGAGAGAGGATGAGATTTATTATTGCTCTAAAGCCTTGAAGCATAAGGGCCCAGATTTTCAAAGGTACCTAAAGATGCAGAGGGATGTACAGAGCTAGATTCACAAGTAGGACTTCAGTGCCTACCATTTTAAACACCTAAATCCAAATTTTAGATCCATATACCCCCTGCTCAGCTGCTACCTAACTGTGGAGAACCTAAATTTCCACTGATTAAGTCCCCCAGGCAGTGGAAGGATACTGTAAATTTCTGCCACTGGAGAAGCTACGTCAGTCATGAAACCATTGCACAATTTGGTGCCTAACTCACACCTAAGCCTTGGTTGAAGTCACAAGCTAGATATTTCCCACCTATCTCAACTGAAGGAGCTGATCTAATAGATGTGTTCAGAACCCATCTTAAAGCCTATCTATGAATTGGACCATGCACAAAATACAGCCAAAACATGAAACGCTAACCCAGTGGTCAGAGCATTCATTCTGGGTATGAGAGACCTGACCTTGATTTCTCATTCTGCCTCATGCAGCAATGCCCTAGCTGCTGGCTCATGCATGCTCTGGGATAGACCTCAAACTCTCCTGTTGAAGCTGTTCCCTAATGTCTAACAAAATATCCACCAGAGCAGGAACTGAAACCTAGGTCCTCCACCTCTCAGGTGAATGTCCATTTCCAAACTACTGGGCTACAGAGTCAGAGACCCATGCTTGCTCCCTCTCTGGTCCCCATGATGACTCTGTTTCTCCTTGAGAAACTGACAGACCTGTGTTAGACACCCAACTCCATGCAGGGCGCTCAGCTTTGAATCCCAAGCAAAGAGAAGGACTTCCATCTAGCCCAGATTTAGCCATCTAGTTCCCTCTGAGGGCAAGGATTAGGGCTCACCCCACTCAATGGCATTGACAGATAGTTCTCCACTATGCTTGCTTGCTTCTGTGAATCTCATTCTTAGGCACCTAACTTTCCCCATGCATTGTACAGAGAGCCTGGCTACCTAACTCAGAGCTGTGAATTCCACCCACTGGCAGGGCACCTAAATGTCAGGCACCACAAAGTTTAATATAGACCTCCCTTTATGAATCTAGCCCCAAAGCACCTAAGTACAACACACAACTCCCATTGAACTCAATGGACACTGGGTGTGAATATGCTTTTGAAAATCCCAGTAGGTAGCTATCTTCATCTTTGGGCACCTAACTACCTTTAAAAACCTGGCTTTGAAAACCTGTAAATTTCTTGCTTCTGTTAATATGTGCTTTGTTTAATAAATCAGTTTGAAATGCAAAACAGTTTCATAAACTTGCTTTTTTGTTCCTTATGTATCCAACACATTTAAGATAGTTTTATTTACAAAAAACAATTTATCAGGACTTGTTTTGTACACTAATTTCTATCCAAATATATCTTGGCACAAAACCTGAGTATAACTTTACCTAGCAACCAAGAAATTCATCATTCACTATTTTTTAGCAAATTAAAAATGTGAAAAATTAGGAATCCAAACAAAACTTTGAGCTACAAAATTGCTTACTAACTATATATATAATGTTTGCTCTTGGTTAGCAAAAAGAGGCATTAAATTTGCTATTGTTAGTTACAAATCAACATGATTTAATGGCCTACCAACCAATGAGAATTAACTTTTCTTTAGGAAAACAACTAAAAATTTAAAAAAGAGTAAAATGTATTATTTAAAACAAGTTATCTTGATTATTGGTTTAAATCACTGATGAAAATGAATACACCTTGTTAAACAGCAGCAGAAATAAATGACAAGTCTGACTAAATTCCAATGAATTTTATTTCAGTCTACTGGAAAAAACTTAGAGTTACAAAGGACATGAAAGCTGTCAAAAGTGAAAATACCCTAAAACTAAAGGATACCCAATATCTACTACACTTGAATCTGTACTGCAAAAGAAAATAGAGAAGATCAAATACCTTTATCATCACTACTTCTGAACAGCATAGAAGTGGGTAGGCCTGGACCTGTTGACACAACCAAGCAAGATCAGTGTTTTAGCTGAATGCCTTCTTAAACATGATCCTGTAATACTAATTAGGGGAGTGTCAGTCCCAAAATACAGGACTATGTAGCACTTTAAAGACTAACAAGATGGTTTATTAGATGATGAGCTTTCGTGGGCCAGACCCACTTCCTCAGATCAAATAGTTATTTAAAACAAGTTCAGTTCAGAGGATTCCCTTTCAAATCTGCACTTGAAAGGGAATCCTTTGAACTGTCATTCATGCTAAAATTCGACACTCACCGCGGGGGCTCAACAAAGACACCAACTACCTTATCCATTACCAAGATAGCTTCCCCAATTATCACCTCTAATACCATTAGCTCACAGACATCTACTTTTCCCCACCTCTAATATCATTAACTCACAGACATTTACCTTCCTTCTCCCCCCCCCCCCCCCCCCCCCCCGCATTCCCCTTCTGTTCTGAAATGTGATTTGTCCTTTTCATATGTGTTCATTTTTTTAATTGTATCCTTTGGTATATATGGTTGTGACTATTTTCTTCCACTATTTGATCTGAGGAAGTGAGTCTGGCCCACGAAAGCTCATCATCTAATAAACCATCTTGTTAGTCTTTAAAGTGTTACATAGTCCTGTATTTTGTTTCAGCTACACCAGACTAACACGGCTACATTTCTATCACTAGTCCCAAAATGTTCAGTTTGGGTAAATCCCGGAATTTTCGGATGATTATCTAAGCCTGATAAGGACACAGAGAATCTCCCCAAAGGCTCTCCACAGAAGCCCCAGGCTCCTCCTTGCATGTTTGAGAGAGGTGAAGTGTGAAAGCATAAGATTTCATCACCGTAAAACAATGTGCAGTTCAAAACTCAGAGGTGTTTCAGATTCATCCCTATAACTTTCCAGCACGCATGTAGGTTGGTGACTCAGGAGGTGAGATGAGTTCAGAGTGTCACTAAATATTTCTTGGGAGTCTTTGTAACAGGCTGACCATCTCTCCCCTAATATTACTCCCGCTAAACAAGGATTTTGCTTCCCTAAAAAGCATATCACTGGCCTTGCTGGCAAAGGAGTGTCCAAGTCCTTTGACAATATACAGCTCTTCATAGCAGTATCTTCCCTCCCAGAGAAATAAAAAAGTCTATGGAATTCTGCCACTGATTCTTTTGGACCACCAGTCATCAAAGAAGGCAAGAAACTATTTTCCACACTATGACCCTGAAGTGAATGTCGCCTCTACGATGTTTTCAAGGGGGCTGGTAATAGCGCATTCTTCATGATGAGCCATCAGCACTGGCTCATGCCACTGACCCTAGTCTGTTGCCCTTCTGAGCACACAGCAAGCTGCATCTGTTTGCACAGGCTGCTTCAGAGATGGGGATTGTTGGACCTACATGGAGGAGGGGAAGTGTACGTTTTGTTAGGGAGTGAGTTCTGCTGAATATTGTGATATAAATTTGTGTGACGGGTGCTTAGAGTCTTGGGTAGGCAGCCCTGTTAAATACTGCATAAATCCAAAGAAATACCAGTGAACACATATCATTGTTCTTTAGCACGTACCAAAGATATCACTGGTTGAATTCCTCCTAATTCAATACTGAGTCACATTCATAGCTATTAGTGTGGGTCATACTCACCATAACAATTCAGCAGATAATACTTTGCATCACTGCTGAAGGATGCAGAATAATATCGACATCTGTCCTTGTCCCAATCACAGCTCACACATTTAGGTGTAGTTGGACTGTTTCCAACTGACACTCTGCAAAGTGATGGAAAGTTTCATTTCAAAGGTAAATGACATTTCTGAAAATGTTCATTCAGTCACCACATTTGTCAGGTGACTAAACAATGCCAGATGGAATCTGTGTCTTTTACAGAGACATATCTCTGTACAAACCATGCATAAGCACTTCTGTAGAACAGAGCCCCCTAGTAACAATGCATTTCACATTATTATGGGTTTTCCTTACAAACATGCCACTGTATACAGTGCTAAGATCCAGTCCTAACAGCAAAAGTCCAGTTGATTTTAATGGCAGCACAAACAGAAACTAAAAGGCAATGCTGCAACTTACATCATAATCAAAACTCTAAAATACCAATATTATAATGAGCATTTTCATCTTCTAAATAAATACTTCCATTTTCTGAAACATGTCTTATTTAACAGCTTGTTTTCCTAAAATATTTTAATGAACTCTCTCACATAGGATCAATGGACTTTGAATATCTTAATCACTACTATACTTGTGTACAATTTTCATTATATTCCCTCCATGCCTAAATTAGGAAATGTAATAAGCTTCATACTTATAAAGGTTTCTTCCTCCTGGCTTTCCATCAAATTCATTACTGATGTAGTATCTATAAAACAAAGAGACTGGTTGAAATAAGTGATTTATAGTGTATTTACACAAGGTTAAATGATCATTTAGATATTGCTTAATCACATTTTTCTGCATCTAATTTTTATTTAGAGAAGTTAACAGACCTCTGCTTAATACAGGTAAATATATGAGCTATCCTGTGGTGCTCATATTTATATCTAGCCAAAATAGCCTTCCATTATTTTATGTATTTTACATCAAAGTTGCCAAACTCAGGTAATTTGTTACCTGCAGTAGCATTTGCAAAGACTAATGCAAACTGAGGGGAAGCAGTGGGAAGGCAGACCCTGAACTAGAGCGCAAACCCTGTCTTTGGGCACTGTAGCTGAAAGGAGTACTATACGCCCTTGTAAGCCCACACTACCCCTCTAAACAGGTGGAAATTTGTCTGGCCAAATGAAGGGGAACAGTTCTTTATGGCTGGGAGGCAGGGGAGAGAGGCAAACTGCTGATAAAGGGGACAAGGCACCAGTGTGTTAACCCTGACGCATCTGTTGAGAACCAGATCGGTGGAAAGGTTTAAAAGGGGCAGCCTTTTACCTTCAGCAGGCTGAGGAGGCACCTGCCTTCCATCTCCTCTGGGTGATGAAATATCAGATTTGGTCAAGATAAGAGGAGCTGGGAAGGAATTTTTCTCTTACTACTAGATTGGCCTAGGTGGGGTTGGATTTTATTTGCTCTCCACACGGGGGGTTCAGAGTGGCTTTGTTCCTGCATGGCATGAGAGCTGTATGGTAGGTTGTATGTTTCAACTCTTAAGTGTGGAGCAGAAGTCCAGTGCATGGCCAGTGGCCAGATACATGGCCTAGAAAATGACTTAAAAAAAGGTGTTCATTAAAGGAATGGAGTGGAGGGAAAGGAGGTGTTAGGACTTCTATGATTGATACCTCAAGGAGCCGGTCCCCTTTCTCATAGCCCAACTTAACCTTCCTAGGAGAGGGAGGTATGAATGGTAACATCCCAATTAATGGATTGGCTGGGGTGAACCTGGATGGGAAAAAAGGGGGAACTGATGGAACCCACCTGGCTAATTATGTAATGAAGATAAGGTTTCCTGTATTGCACACTTATCTGTTGGATAGTCTCAGACATTTAATAATAAAGTTACAGCCTGATTAAAACCATATAAAATATCTCCTGTCCTTCCTTTGGTATAGCTGAACAATAACCCTCCCTTCATGGTTGGTGCCAGGAAAAAAATCAGGTAAGGCTGGCCTCTTTCACAGATTTTATTGAGTTCCAGGATTGCTGCTGAGGGACAGAAGAGATTCCTTCACAAATGTCATTAAGTCCTGGCTTGCATTTTTCATGTTATTGTCTGTCTGACACAGAGGTCACACTAAATGCTGCCACCGAGCATCTGAGTGCAAGACAGAAACACTACACAGAAATAACTAAATTGTGTCTTTATAGCTGGGATTGCGTATCAAAGGAACAAGCATAATCCCAAAAGCCAAGGGTTGTGATGTTCCAAGACTGGAGGTCAACCTTCTTAAATAGCAAACACTAGCAGAGCAGATTACCAAACAGCAAAGAGAACAACTGAAAATATGGTGATCACATTGAGACATGTCATGGTAAAGCCTAAGTCAGTTCAGAAAAGTTTACATAGAAGCAGAAAAAAACTCTGTATGGTTTGATTATTTTTTTGCCAATATTTTAAATTATGGAACAGAATCTGGGGTGTGCTGGTGCAGGGCTTGGTACATATGATGACATAGAGCTGTCCACCCATCCCGGAGGCAGCTGGGGGACAATTTGCCCTCTGCTGCAACTTAAAGCAGCCTCAGCATTAGCCAGTCTCTATTTGTCTTTAGGAGCTGTTGTGACAGCTCTGGCCATGTCTACTCCAGCACTTCTCTTATGCTGAGGAGGTGGCAGTATACGAATTATGCTGGTTTTCACCAGCTAGGAGCTCCCTTTTTCCGTTGCCTTCACTCAGGATACCATAGCACGCTGCAACATGGAGCCGGAGCTGTCCCTGGGCACTCTAGTGCTTCTCGTGGACACGTTGCTGCAAGCCTGGCTGAACTTTCTGCAGGCTACATTCCAGGAGGTCCATCAGGGGGCTGTCAGTATCCAGGAGACCCTGGAGAAGAGCTTCCACCCTGAGGAGCACTAAGAGCCTCCCTGGTGTGCCCCACTGGGGGCTTGTGCCTCATTCCTCCCTCCTTCCACTTACCCCTCCCTAACCCCCCTTCCTGATGTCAAATAAAAACACATTTTTTGCCAAAAACAAACTCTTTATTGACCAAAACTAGGGTGGGAATGAGGGTGGAAGAGGAGAGGGAGAAACCTGGGAGGATGGAGCTGGAAGGGGGAGGCAAGGTGAGGAAGGGGTCAGGGTTGGGGGTCTTGCCAGACCAACTTGATTTTCATGCAAACCTGCTCCTGGGTTCGCATGTGGCCTTTGGTGGCCAGGCTGGCAGCTTTCCTGCCATAGATGGCTGCGTTCCTCTGTCTAGTGTGGAGATCATGGACATTGGGGGCATCCCACCAAACCTGAGTATGGTCCACCCTGATCTCCGCCCTGGACCAGGAAGGCTCCCACCTTCTACGGTCCCTGGCAGGCTCCTGGGAGCTGGCAGACTACTCCTGGGATGCAGTGGAGGGCTGGCTGCCAGTGGCTTGCTGGCTCATGTTTTGGGGCCACGGAGTCGGGGCAGTGACTGCTGGCTCTGGGCCGGCAGGCTTGGAGCTGGCACAGACACTGTGGCCAGAGTCTTCCTCTTTAAGGGCTCCGGAACTGTGGGGAGGGAGAAGAATTTTCCTGGTTTGGCCCAGAGTGGCCACCAGGGGAAACTGGGAAGGCTGGAGGCCCCCTATTTCAGAATACGCATCTACACAGCGCTTATTCCGAATTAGCTAATTCAAGTTAGGCATTATTCCTCGGAGAATGAAGTTTAACTAACTCGAATTAAGCACCCTGCTATTTCAAATTTAATTTGAAATAGCGGTTTGCTTGTGTAGATGCTATGGAAGTTAATTCAGACTAACGGCTGTTATTCCAAATTCACTTTGATGTGTAGACATACACAATTTGGGAAAACTTCTTTCCTACTTGCTCATCTCCAGTAGGTAACTTTACAAAGATGTGCACATTAGAGGAGCTGTTATTGCACCTGAATTTATAAAAAGGCACTAGCTGCAAGAAATCAATGTGCAAAAAGCGTCACATCCTATGAAAGAAGCCATTAGCCATTACAAACAGCCATGAGCTAGAGACTATGATAAAAACATATGCAGGACTGTATGGGTTAAACTGTTCGGGACACCATCAGGGGGTTGTTAGTTGGGCTGTTACAAGTAAGAGCAACTTGAGACGCTTCAATGTTCTTGCTCTTTATTCTATATAGTGGTCACAAAGCAAGTGACTGAACAGGATTTTACATTATGTAGTTTTACTCTGTTTTACATTGATAACTAAGTATATTTGTTATAACAGTTACCTTATTTATTGTGTTTGACAAACACATGCTCTCTCTTTTAAATCCAATTCTCCTCTTACCATACTCCTTTATCTCTACTGACTAAAATGGAATTGTACTTAATTTACAACACTATGAAGTAAGTGGTAAAGAATGCATCATTCTTCACTTGAATTTTAACAATACTTAAGGGGACAGCTGTCCTCTGAAATACATTCTAAATATTTTTTACAGAAGAAAACATTCAAAATAAGCTGGGACCTCTAAAAAGAGCATTTCTGAATTTAATGTGAGACTGAAACAAAATGAGAATTTTTCTGAAACCAAGTAAGAAAATTGCCCCTGGCATAACTTCTTTTCGAATCAGAAGGCTTAAGCTTTAAATATTCCCAAGATAGTCAAGCAGAAAAAAAACAAAAGTAGAACAGCCTCTGCATCCTCTGCCCCCATACAATTTCTGGTCTGCATCTGAAGAAAGGGCATGATGTTTCACAGACACTGTAATATCTTTTAACAATACATTGTAGGAAAAGCCTACAGTCAAATATGTAGAGCAGTATACACGTGTGTACATGTATCTCAAAGATAAGAAAACACTGCAAAGTTCAGAACTGTCTAGAATAAAAATATTTTCGAACTCTACACACATTTGCATCCAGAGATTTGGGTTGAGAATTGTGTGAGAGTTTGCATGTACATATGTACGCACACCTGAATCAATCCTTTATGTTCCACTAAATGTTATTGACTACCCCCCCCCCCCCATGAAGACAAGAGCCTCCCTTCCATTCACAAGGAGTAGATTTCAAAAGGACTGAGGCACATAAAGGTACAGATAGATGCCTAGCAGGTTCTCCAACAGCCACTAACCTGTACTATGTTGTAAAGACTTACTATTAAATTGATTTTCTTACAATACTCACATAAAGTCACTGGTTACAGCTTCTATACTGATGACTTCCCATTTTCCATTTGTAATAGGTTTTCTGCTCTAAAAACAAAGGGAGGCAAAAGGTAAATTCCATGGCGGTCTAAAGAAATGTCAATCAGCAATGACTGTCCTAGGAGTTATTACTCACCCCGCTGCCATTAATATAGTGGATGTGTTTGTAGCCCTCTGTATTGCTTAGAATTTTATAGTAGCCAACATTATCAGGTGCAAAGTAAGGGTCAGAAGGCTGAAACTGGAAAAACACAACAAACCTTTTAAAGCAGATGATAGAAACCGAAGAACAAAATGTTAACCTTTAGTTTTGGGGATTCCCGCAACATCTGAATTCACAGTTTCTTAACATGCACGTCATGTATCTTAGTAAACATATCGCACAATGCTGTGTCAGTTCAGGGGGGGGAAATCTATTTTCATTAGGTGTGTGAAACCTATAGCAACCATCTTTAGAAGTAAATATAGCCAACATGTTGCATTTGTTTCTTCAGCAACAGAATTTCCGGTGCACTAGCAACCTGCCACCCACCAGCTTCCACCTCCCCTTCAGATGTAAGGATTTCAGGTTTACTATTTCCCTGTCACTTTATAATATCGTGGCGTACGTGTTACTGCTAATTGCTAAATGTAACATTTGAGGGGGCTTGCATGTTTATGAATTTGGGCACATTTCATTAACATGTCTCCTATCTTCTGCAAGCTTTTCAATTGAAAAATGGCTTCATTTTCCAATGAAAACAAGCTATGTCTCAAGGGCAAATGGTCCAATTTTGTGTGGAAGTGGCTTTACAATTCAAAACAACCTAAAGCTGGCACTTGTATTTTTATGTTGTCACTGAGGAAAAAACCATTCAACAAAAACAGACCTGACCCAAAGCACATTTAAATCAACAGGAGTCTTTCCATTGACTCCTGAGGGCTTTGGGTTAGACTCTGTATGTTAAATATAGAAATAATCAAGCAAGCAAACAAACATCAAACCTGAAAAGCATGAAATTGCTCCCAGTGAAATAACAGTAAATTTCTATAGTGTATTACACACTCAAAACAATAACCACTTCTCACAATCACCCACAACATCCTACTGTTCTTTTTTTATATATGGGGAAACAGATTGATAAAGTGACATGTCTAAGGCCATTCAGTAAGTCAGTAGTATAAACTGGGATTAGCACTCAAGGTCATTTCTCTGTACAGTACTGCCTGCTTGGCAATATTTTTATACAAAACTACATGGACTGTATTTCACTAGTTTTTCAAAGGCCTATTTAAAACTGAAATCTTATTTCAGCTAAATGTGATTCTCCTTTATCTTATCTGGCAAGGGCTTACATTCCGAGGCTACCCACAGTTGGTTCCTAGGCCATGATCAATATAGGGACCGTGATGTACTGTGTGATCTTGAATTCACTATACTTTTTCCCTCTGGTTAGTAAAAATTACAATACTGCCCAGCTCATGCAGAATGCTTTTCATCAGTACATCTCAAAGCACTTGACAAAAAGAGGTAATTAAAAAGAGGTCACTAATCAGCCAATGTCATTTTATCCTGGGCTGGATGAGATTATAGGTAAAATCTGCCTATATGGAGATTTCGTGCATGGCAAGCCAGAGTGTCAGTCTATAGGGCTCTGGCCTACCACTTACTGGCTACATCTAGACTGCAAAGCTCTTTCGAAAAAGAGCATCTAGACTACAACCAGTACTTTTGAAAAGCAAGGCGCTTTTTCGAAAGAGAGCATCCAGGCAGTCTGTGCATCCTCACATCCATTTCACTTGGCCAGTCACTGCACAGTAGGGTGGAGTTCTGTAGACTGTCACTGTGGCTTGTTGTGAAATTAAAATACCTTCTTTTCTCTCTCTCTCTCTCTCTCTCTCTCTCTCTCTCCTGACTCTTTTTTAAAAATCCTGCTAGTTTAATGGCACAAAGACTCATGATTTTGCCCAACAGTTTACACCAACTGTCTGATTGTAGAGCCTTTGCTGTATAGAAGCAAAATGTGTCAGCATTAAAGCTTTCCTTTTCATATCAAATCTGACAGCAGGTGGGATGATCTCTCATAGTTGTACTGGGGATGATTTCATCCCTGCTGTTTCCTCCCTCACTGTGTTTAATTTTTGCTTTCTGACTTTAAAGTGAATTTGTGACTAAAACAGAGTCAATGTGTGGAGAGTGCAGGCGTGGAGAGCATATTCTGTGTTCTCATCAGAAATTCTGAAACACATTTCTCCCTCGAATCTGATCTTTTGGGTCTAGCCTTCACTTCCTCCAGATAGTAGTTCAACAGGTGCCTACTCTCTACCACTTGGCATTCTGTCCCCCTGCAATGTGGAAAATGGCAGTTAGATAGAGTTCTAATCAGCAGAGCTGTGAGAAAAATTTCATCTAGTTGGTTAAAACAAAAAGTGAGCAAGACTTTGCTGTTCTTGTGGTTTGGGGGATTTTGTTTTAAGAGCAAAAAGGGATAAATGTGAATGAAGTGATGTCGTATTTTGTTATGCTAAAGGCCCACTTTCCAAACCAGTGCAGAAACAACAGGGGAGATTCTTTTAGTGCATTTTGGCTCCTTCATGCCACACTAATAGTGCAAAGCTTTGGCAGGAGAGTGGTCAGGTCCAGCTAACTGAGCATTCCACTAGTGTCAAGGACTTCTCAGCTGGCAGAGTGAATACCTACCTCTTGCACAATCTCACTCTGTAGGCAATAACTCAGAGACAAAGGGGGAACTGACAGAAGCACACAGCTCTGGCTATCTCTAGCCACTGTGCAGTTCCAGAGAACTGTTGCCCACTGACATGCATTAAACAACCCCTAGATCAATCAAACTATACTGGAGCCAGAGTTATAAGCTAAATTCAGAAAGTTTAGAGTTACAAAACCCATAAAATTGAAATGAGTGGGTTATGTACAACTCCGATTGAGATCTATTGATTTTGCCACATGTGTGCAGTTAGCCATTGTCCAAGGTAAGTTATGGATCAGGTGTGGGTAGCATACCATTAGAAATATAAGACATCCATAATTAAATGTAAGAAAATCTTTTTTAATTGGTGCATTATATGACATGTTGTAATCTAGTAACTGAATACTCACTGTGCCAATCCAGCCAGTTTTACTTTCTTCTGTATGTTGTTTGTCCTGAGGAAAAAACAAACAAAGCTCTACTAGCATGATAGTATATATTTCACATAGTAGTCTGTATCACACAAATATGTCTGAATAATTTTTTTCCCTCCATCCCACTCTTGACTCTTATTTTTAAGTCATTTGATTATTAAGCTCCATCTTCCATACCTTTGGACACTGCCAAGTTCCATTGTCTCTCATAAAGTCACAGACTGCGAGGACTGAAAAATTCTGAATCCTTCTGAGCCACTGCAGACAGATCCTGTCATCAGTTACCCATGTTACAACACTCAAATAGTGATCCCTGGAAATAACAAATGCTATTAGATGCTTTAGCATCTTGCATACATTGCTTTTCTCTATATGCGTGTTCAACAGTTCACTGAATTCTACTGATTCAGGTCTTACACTTTAAGCTGCAGTTGCATTCAATTGCATTTTCAGTTGCATTCAATGCTACAGATCTCAGTAACCCATTGCAATGCTTGATGTCTATTAAAGAACGAGCTAGAGTTTGTGTGTGTGTCAGTGTCCTATAAGAATTATACTTAAATGTTGACAGAGACATTCATGGATGAAATCAGAACTGCTCAACAATATATCCAAAGCCCTATACTATGGACAGTTAGAGGGGACTCTAATTCAAATGGTATGGGTCTGTGATTCTGAAGTTTTATCCCACAGTCTCCATGAAGTTCTGACGTCATGGAGTGTAGTGAAGTGACAACCTGGAATCCTTGGTTAACCAGATATAATGGAGATTTTTGTAGATGGTCCTATGCAATTCCTAAGAGGGATCTATTATTCTACTGTTTTGGTTTGATATTGCTAGTAGTCCTGTGCTTGCTACGCGGGGCTTGAGCATACTAACATCACATTTTACTACTCAAGCGCTTTGTCTTCACTGAGAGTTTTTCCAGCAGAATATATGCTAATGAGGGACTCATTAGCATAAATCACTACATTATTAGCATATTTTTTGCCATTTCGTTTTGCGCAAGGGGTTTTTGTGCAAAAAGAAGCAGCGTGGACAGAGTTTTTTTGCACAAAAAAATGCCATTTTGTGCAAGATCCTTATGCCTCTCGAGGACAGGCATAAGAATCTTGCACAAAACAGGGGGGTTGTGAAAAAAACCCACCCACACTGCTTCTTTTTGTGCAAAAACCCCTTGCACAAAAAAAGGCAGAAAATATGCTGAGTCCCTCATTAGCATATTTTCTGCCAGAAAAACTCACAGTGAAGACGTAGCCAAGTAGTTCCATCTCCAGAACATCATCCAGCTGATAACTTTACAAGAAAGATGTCACATCAAAAAGAAAAGCTTTCATTGTTTGCACTCTATATGCACGAGCTCCTTTCTTTATTATAACAAAAGGCAGCACCTGCAGAATGCAGTGGTTCTCGTTCCCAATTGTGGTCTGTTACTCTTGTGTGAAAAAGGAGAACAGGAGGTTATGCCCTCCCATTATGACAGGGGTAATTAATTACTGCAGGCTTTGCAAACTGATCTAATGAAATATCTTCACAAGACTTTGCTCTTAGCTCTACAACTGACATGTTTGTCAAAGTTCATGTTTCCTCTCTCTCCTTCCCTTACCAATCAGCTGACAAAGGTGGGAGGTTCTAAGGTGAAATTAATTGTTTATGAGACTATAAAAATGCCCTCAATGCAAAAAAACAAAACAAGAAAACAAAAAATCCAAAAAAACCCTTGCCTTTATTGTTTACTTCAACTACAAGAGCTATATTTTATCAGATATGCCACTTAGTTTTATGCTCTGATTATTTTTTGGTGAATTTCTGGTTACAATATAGGGTTTTTTCCATGCACGCATAAGCCAAGTTTACACAGCATTATTATTTGGAATAACTAACATTATTCAGAAACAACAAAGTGCGCATCTATACTACAAAACTTTATTTTGAAATAATGTCAAACTGGAGGACTTCTTACTCCGATCCATGGTAACCATCATTTCACGAGGAGTAAGGGAAGTTGAAGGAAGAGTATTCTTCCTTCAACTTCCTGCTGTGTAGACAGCGCCAAAAGCCGAATTAAGCTATTTCAACTTCAGCTACGTAATTAACATAGCTCAAGTTGTGTATCTTAATTTGACTTTAGCCCTGCTGTGTATATGTTTTGTTTTTTTAAACTGAGAAAGTCAACAATTCTGCAGGAAAATTTGAATGGAAAATAAGGCAATTAAAAAATGAAAAAACAATCAATTTTTTCAGAGACTTTTTGCAGCTTTTTTAATGACCATATTTTACAAACAATAGGAAGGTTAGAGTGTACCTCTTCTTTTCAGGAATTTTTACATTCGAGGAGTCAATTTTGATGTGATTAATTCAAACTATAGGGGTTCCAGACAGTGCAAAAATGTGGCATTTAACTTCCTTGTTTTCTCCCTGGAAAGAGTACTTTTGCAATCCTGTGCCATAGTGCATTCCCCACTCTGCAACTTTCTTATTTCCAACACTGGTACACACTGATAGTCTCACAGGGCAAAATCCATCCCTGTGCACAGACCTGGGCATTAGTTGCTTCTCAGTTAACCATCCCACATGAACACTCAGCACTACATGGATTTAAGTAGGATTTGAATGATACATGTGCTTTATGCTGGCCTTCAGCAAATTCACAAATTTTACCAGAATTTTAAATGGAAAAAAAGTTGCCATTTCAAGCATTTTGGCAGCTGACTTAGAAATGGTTGGAGTGCCTCTCGGGATAAACACTACAATTAAAGAGAAATTCCTAAATCATGGGGTCGAGACCCATTCAAGACATGAAAAGGAGACATTGTTTTCATTGAGCACAACAGGCATACTCATAGAGGGCAAGGACCCCCACAATATGTGTGTAAGGCTAATGCAGTAGCTTCTGAAAAGGGGCACAGGTCTCCTGATAGTGCTTGGGGTCCAGACATCAGAGGACATATACATTTGTAAGACTAGCTTCAAGCATAGTGACGTGGCTGTGCTTCTTGGGAGTGCTCAGTAGCACTGCATAGGCAAATGAGTGCAGACATGATGTCTCCTGGAACTCCCTCTAAGCATCCCCCAATCTTGCCAGCCCTCTATGTAGGGTTGTACTTAATGCCAGAATTTAGCCATAAGATGGTAACATGTTACCTCTCTTTTGACAACAATGCCAAACAACCTGCCTGCATCCCCTTCTCTAGCCCCAGCTGGCAGTCAATTTACAATGGGAACAAATGTATCTTTTTAAATCAGGGAAAACTTGAGACAAAGCTACACAATAGTATGTGGTTACTTTTTCCTCAGCAGTGAGAATGTTTTCGATTCAGTCCCCAGCATGAACACTCACGTTGCCTTACATTACATCATTTCCCCACAGATCAGCTTCTGCTTATTAAAGTTTGCTATCATGTAATTCTTTAAGGTAAGTTGGAGCTGAGCATGAGGAAAGATGTTTATAACAGCATCAAGTGCTTCCTACATCTTGACTTACAAATGATGGTTGAATATAAGTGTTACATGTATCGTATTTGATCCTAAGCAGAATCAGACTTTTGTATTCTTGTAAATTCTGGGCCTGATCTACTATTGTGTTAGCCCAGATTTGTATAATGTCATACCAAAATAAAACTACAGAAACTCCAGTAGGAAAATCAGACCCTGTATTAAGCTAGGAAGTTGTGTGCATGTTATTGTTCTGAGCCAAACATGTTACAGTATTGCTCTGCTTGTTGCTAGTGAAATAAAAGAAGATTTTGCTAAAGCAGAAATCTATTAAAAACTAAACTGAAAACAGATGTTTATTTACACTTCTGTCTAGAAAACTTCAAGATCTGGCTAGCATCATGAATATTTTGTGGAATTGTAGGGCTATGATAGAATATATGAACAATATATTAATGCAAACAAATACAGTATATGAGGTTGGATATATCCTTTAATCACTGATACACTGTGGACTGGACTGGGATGGAATGAGATATTCTCTGTATTCTGGCTATAGTGAATTGATAACATGGCAGAAGATGCTGTCTTATAGCCCCAGGGCTTTGCTTTTTCTAAAGATTATCACATTTTTCTGTGTGATACAGCATGTACTGTATCTCATTGTCTCTAAATTCTCATTGCAAACATAAAACACATACACTTAGTAAGTCTGCAGTATTGTGGAAACAGGAGACTTTAGACACACAAATTTTGCATGTAAAGTTAAATACATTTGCTTGCTCTTTTCAGAATACTCAAATTTATGTCAAGTAGCACTTTGTCAGTGGTGTTTTGAGAAATAAAACTTTTCATTTACTTTCTGAATTACTGGCTTCCATAATAATATTTCCAAGAAAAAGACACATTTTAAAGTTTAATCAGAGAAATTTTGCTGTTACCTCACAATCTGAGTATTGCTTTAAAATGAGCCAATGAAAACACAGAGGAATCTTCTCCCAGTGAAATCAGATACAGTGAATCTTCATTTGCAGTGAAACATAGCTACAATTCTGAATTATTTATCAGTGCATTGTAATGTGCAAATTCAATTCCACGTATAGTCAATTGCTGCTCAAAGTAAAGCTGTTCTGTGAAATGATTTCACTGTAAGTAGGATCCACTGCATGTGATGAGCCAATAACATGTCATATTCTGAGCACAAGAAATCTGGAATATGCCACCACCTTTAAATAATTTTTAGAAGGAATAATCTCTACATGGGGTTTACACAGTAAATCCTGTTCCTCTCTGAGCAGTGTGATAATATAACCCAGTGATATATGATAGTAATCTAGGGCATTTACAGAGAAAACCATCATATTATTAAAACTACTTACCCTGATATTATGCTAGCTGGTGCAATAATTTCACTGGTATTCACAGTGGAAGGAGATTGGGTATTCACAACAAATAATTTTACAGTAGGATTTGTAGCTCCCGCCTAAAGAAAGAAAGAAATGTTTCACATTATTTCTGAAGACAGTAAATACTTTCGAAGTGAAAACAACTCTTGAAATTAGAGAAGATAGAAAAGAAATTGTAAAGTGCAGCAGCAATGAGACATGTAGGTTAGACTGTATGGAGAAACACAATTCTGTTCAGATTGTGGGCAAATACACTTAGGTTTTTTATGAAGAAATTAGTCACATAATTCTAGTAAAAACATACCTCTTCATTTATAAAAACAAACATCCATCATCACATTTGATACACTGTGACTTCATTTACTATATTTGCTAATATACCATAACTTCTGCCAGTGGGTAGGGCTTATTGCTCTCCAACAATGGGTTACCTTCAACCCACTACTAAGGGAGAGGGAAGACCTTTTTTGAGGCGGGGGCCGCTGACCCACAGAATAATCAGTTGGGGGGCCACACACAAGTGAGAAGCAAGAAACAAACACTCCTCACTGATGTGGCCCCCTGAAACTGAGAAAGACACTCTGCACATTCAACTCACACATCAGAGCCTAGGGGGGCCCAGACTAGTAGCTTTTGTGTGCTCCAGCTCTGCAGGAGGACAGCGGGGGATGGAGCACCAGTGCATGCTCCCCAATGCTTGCAGGGAGCCCTCGTGAAATGAGGCGTAATGGTAGTTCGAACTAGGAAGCCTAGTTCGAACTACCTAGTTCGTGCCCTGTGTAGCCGCGCTGCACGGGGTTCGAACCAGCGGGGTTTTAAAAATGGCGACTCCCCGCTTATGCAAATGAAGCCCGGGAAATTCAAATCCCGGGCTTCATTTGCAAGTGCGGTATGCCTACATTACCCTCCTAGTTCGAACTAGGAGGGTAGTGTAGACATACCCAAAAAGACATACCCTTAATCTGCATATTTTGAAGGGTCTATATACAAAATTTGTATCTGTATCTGCAAAAATGAGCTATGGATATCCACATCTGCAGATATGAATACCTGCAGATATAAAGCAGATAGCCACAGATTTGCAGGACTCAGATAATCTCCTGGGAGCCATTAACTGAAACATCCCAAAACTGCCACAATGATTTCACTAAGGGTGGTGCTTTTTATGATATTACTAAATGTTTCTGATTCTCACACACCTTTCTTCCTTTCTTGCCTCTCAGTCAGAAGCATTTCCTTTGAGATTTATGGACAGAAAGGGCTATGAAAATGCAAAACTTATTCCACACCTGCTGAGTTTAGTTTATTAACTGCCATACTCAAGCTAGGTTATTAGTCAATTATCCTGCTGTCAAGGCTGTTCCCCATTCTGGCACTTCAAGTATGGATGGTGGGAATCCACAAGGGACTTTAAAATACCCTGCTACTAAAGTCTTCTATTTCAAAACTCCTATAGCCTTGAATAAAAAAAGCGCTTTGAAAACCCAAGAAGATGCATTTGTGAATTTCTTCCTATGGGATACCCTTAAGCGCTTTAACCCTCCTTCTGGAGAAAGCTTGAAAAAAACCTATATATTTTTCTTAATAGCTGCCATTGCAGTCTTAGGCATGTGCACACAGAACCGCCTGCCTTCCAGGGAACAGGAATCACATAACAGCCTTAAAAAAGTGATATTTATTAACAAAACAAAGAAAACACAGTTGGGGTGTGTCTAGATTATATGGCTCCGTCGACATAGTCAATGAAGCAGGGATTTAAATAATCTTTGCTTCATTAAAATAAAAATGGTCACCACGCTGTGCTGACAATCACCTGATCCGCTTCATTGACTATGACAAGTAAACCACTTTACATGGCTCCATCGACAGAGCCATGTAGTCTAGACACGTCCTTGGTGAGTATTGCTTGGCTGCTAGGTGTTACAGAGCAACCCCCCCAAAAAAGGAAGATTAAAACACGGAGGCTATGTCTACACTATAGGGTTTTTGTGCAAAAACCCATGAAGCGTCCACATCTCAAGCGCATTTTTGTGCAAAAAAAATTAAAGTAAATCGACAGGACAGAGGGCTTTTGCCGGGAGAGTTATTCGTCTCCCCATGAGGAACATCTCCTTTTTGCGCAAGAGTTCTTGCACAAAAAGGTGTGTGTGGATGATCAACAGGGGTTTCTTGCACAAAAAGAGCCTATCACAAAAAGCACAGGGGCTCTGATGGCTATTCACAGAATGGCCATCAGAGCTTTCTTGCACAAAAGCACATCGCTTTTTGTAATGCGTTTTTGAGGTGTAGACGTGCTTTTGCACAAGAATTTTTTGCAGACGATCTCTTTCACAAAAAGCTTCTTGAGCAAAAACCCTACAGTGTAGACGAAGCCAGAGAATTACTTCCCTGGGATTCAGTTCGGAGAGTTACACTGTAATGGGGGTGAGGGGGTGGGGAGGAGTTTACATGTCCTTAGCACAGAGAAAACCAACAAACCCCATAATAAAGAAAATAATCTGATTGTATCTGACCAAATATCCCCAATTCTACTCCTATATCTGTTGTTCCAAGATTTAGTTCTTTCCAAGGCATGGATGTTGCTTGATATTCCATGCCTTGCTCCCTAGAAATTAATGTGTCCCAGCTCTGCTCTGGTCACACAAAGACTGGAATGGGAAGGTCACTGCTTTCAATTCAAAAACTCACACCTGTTTTCATTGGCTCTCCTGGCTTTCTGCCAACTCACTTCCTGCTTCCCTAGCATTTGTGGAAACTCTCTAGGATCCATTGTCTATGATTTTAATCCTTACAGACAATTTAGTTAGCAGAATGGCTGAAATGTCCAAAAAAGGATAGAACAGCCCCATTCATCACACTTCCTCCCAAATCACAGAGGCTGAGTCTAGACTGGCAAGTTTTTCCAGAAAATCAGCCGCTTTTCCGGAAAAACTTGCCAGCTGTCTACACTGGCCGCTTGAATTTCCGGAAAAGCACTGACAATCTCATGTAAGGTTGTCAGTGCTTTTCCGGAAATACTATGCTGCTCCCATTTGGGCAAAAGTATTTTTCCGAAAGACTTTTGCGCAAAAGGGCCAGTGTAGACAGCACAGTACTGTTTTCCGCAAAAAAGCCACGATCATGAAAATGGCGATCGTGGCTTTTTTGCGGAAAACTGCTTCTAGATTGGCCACGGACGCTTTTCCGCTAAAAGTGCTTTTGCGGAAAAGCATCCTGCCAATCTAGACGCGCTTTTCCGAAAATGCAGTTAAAAGCATTTCCGGAAAATCATGCCAGTCTAGACGTAGCCAGATAGTATTGGGCAGCCTGGTCTAGGCTGAGTCCACATTGGCAGTGATTTCTTCCTGGAGATCTAAGAGAAAACATAAAGAACTAAGCAAGATCCCCTCACATTCATGGACTATGATGACTTAGAGCACAGGGACATGGTTGGTCCACAGGTGAAAATGCCATCCCCAAATATATGGGTGTAGCTTCTCCAGAGCATATACAATGGTAACATTCCTCCTCTGAGATAGACCAGTGGCTTTCCCTTTCAGAGAGCTTCTTACAGAGAAACAAGATACTGCTGACTTGGCTCTGTCTGCATCAAAAATGATCCCACACCACGCTGACACATCTATGGTGACAAAGAAAAGTTTGTCATAGTCTGGGGGTCCTTAGCACAGGATCACACATAAGGGCAGCCTTAAGCTGCTTAAAGCTTCCTGACATTCCTCAGTCCATTTAACTGTGTTTGGTTGCTTTTTCCTTGTCAGGTTTGTCAGTGCAGCAGCAATCTGACTGTAGTGTGGTATAAATTGCTTGTAATATCCTGCTAAGGCTAGGAATGATTGGACCTGTGGTGTTTTTTTGTGTTTTTTTTTAAGGGACAGGCCAATTCTGGATAGCCTCTACTTCAAGCCTATAGAGGGTTGATAGTTCCCTGACCCACCTGGTGTTCAAGGTAAGTAACCCTGTTTAGGCCTATTTGACAACTTTTTAGCCTTGGCTGTCAGCCCTGTATCCCTTATGCACTGGAAAATAACTTGGAGGTGCTCTAGGTGTTCTGCCCATGAATCAGAGAATATGTCATCATCATCATCAGATTAGGCAACTGAAAATTCTCAAAATCCAACTTGAAGATAATCTACTACAAGTTTTAGGAAGGTGGCAGGTGCATTGTGCAGCCTGAAAGTGAGAACATTAAATTCATACAGCCCTACATGTGTAATGAAAGCTGACCTTTCCTTAGTGGATTCATCCAGAAAAGGGTAGTACCCCCACCCATTCATTACATCTGCTCTTACCAGCTGGATCAGAGTCAACACAGTCAAATGAAGATCAACTTTATCAATTATGCCAATTTTATTTCTGTGCATGTGCCTCTCTAATTCATTACGCTTTGCTACCCTTCATTTAGTTTCCTCCATTCACTCTACTACCTAAGAGATGAACTCTCCTTAGATTAATTCTCCTTACATTGTGGGGATATGGTAGCCACTTGGCAGTGGAAATGGTAGAAGGAAGTTGTGTGCTCCAAGATTTTTACATATGGTATCAAGGAAAGATAGAAGGGCACAGCTGTGGATAGTGAATCTGTAACTATGAAACACTGGCCAATATTATCCCTCCTTTTTCTACAGAAGGCATGCATCAATCCATGTGCTATGGATATGGCTTTGGAGAGGTTCTGCAGCTTGCAGGAGAGAATTCTCTGAATTAAAGCCCATGCAACACCCATATGCCTAGTGCCTAACAGTATGCCTCATCATCTCCATCACTGCTTGTCATCCCTTCAACGGCTTTGGAGAAATAACAAAACCTTAAATCAGATTTTTTCCCCCCTGAAGATAATAAAAATACGTTAACATTGCCAGATGCTGTTGACTTCAGTAAGAGTAATCACTGCAAGCTGTTGAGGAGAGACAGACAATATTTTCATTAGCAGAAACTGATTAAATGATTAAGAGAATAGTCCCAAACTGCTGAACAACCATGTTTAATAAATAACACAGACCTTGGGATATGGGAGTCTAATGGTCTTTGGATACTGCAGGGTGTCTTCTGCATAAAAGGAATACTCCATAACAGGAACTTCTGTGTCATTAAACTCTGCATATGCTAGAAAACTGGCATTTGGAGACCACCACAGAGCAGAGTGGGTGCCAAACATTTCCTCTGAAAGAGATGCAAAGGCGTTCTTTTGAAGTAATAGCTGCTAAATTGGCTTCTGCAACGGAATTATTGTTCTAATTTGTATTGCGCAGATTTATGCTGAAGTTCAGCTACCAAAGTACAGACTATTTGCCTGTGTTCTAGAATGACGCAGTAAAAGAATGCTTACAACAGATAGACTTTTATAGTTATACTTCCTGATTTTGGCTGCAGTAATGAAAAAAAATCTGTACTGGGTGTTAGTCCTGTAATTGTTCATACACTCCAATTAAAAATAAAATTCATTTTCAGTAACATAAAGCCATGACAACTTTATGATTAATAAAGTCCCCAAATAAGCTTTCAAACTTATAACTAAGTTATCTGGAAGTAAAGCAGATCTACTTCCAAATACGAGGGTATGTGTACACTACAGAGGGTTTTTTTTTGGAAAAACAACCATTTTTCTGAAAAAACTTGAATTACGTCCACACTGCAATCACACCGCATTAATGAAATTTCCATCTTTTAAAAAGTAGGGTTTTCATTTATAATAATACCAAGGTTTTTTATAGAATTTCCGTCCATAACTGTCAAAGTGCTTTGCCTCCATTCTGCATACAGAGAAACTGAAGCATAGAGCTAGGAAGTGACTTGACCAAGGTCACCCAGCAGAATAAAAGTGGCAGAGCTCATTTGCAAAACGAGTATCACACCCACTTTCCTTTTTAAAGCATTTTGATTTCTGTGGCTATAATTCTAGGTGGTGATACCATTTAAGATGCTCTCTTGTCTCCGTGTATTTACTTTTACATATTTTAATCAGACTAACAAATAAGGTTCTGTATTTTCTTGTAAGATAAAATATGCATGTAATTACCTTCATATACCCAGTCGGCTATTCCATTAAAAATTTTATTTTCTTCTCCGTTTGTGGTGATCGGCACACTTGCCGCACCTGGTGATTCTTTTATGTAAACATTATTATTCCAAACGTACGCCTGTAAAAAACCTCAACAACTTAATTATCACAATAGTCACTGTTAAAATGCAATTCTAGAACAAATCACATAGTCCCCTCCCACGGTCATATTTGTCACTCTTTTAGAAGGCAGGCACTGTCTTCGACAGCTATGTTACATTAAACCCGATGCAGGCAATTAACAAATAAAAACATTATTTATTAGTATTAAAGTAATTTGTAACAGAAAACATTGAGGTAGTGAGTGATCTGGCCTGTGGTCATAAATAGAGAGCTAAAGAAAAAAATCATCAGGTGTTGTTAAAATAAAGAGATATCTGTAGCACTTTCCATTTGTTGATCTAAAAGTGCTTTACAAAGGAAGTTGGTATAGCAGGCCACACCAGGAGTAGAATGCAGGTCTCCAAAATTGCAGTTCAGTATTGTATTCAGCTACACTGCCTCCCCTGTATTGATGTGTATTGTGTCTTTAAAGCGCTATTAATATTTTCTTTAGATACAGATTTCTTTCTTTCTTTAGTAACTGTGTTTTATTTTGCTTGTCTCACAATGAAAGCTGTAAGCTCTTTCATAAAATATTTGCAAGGGTTTTAAGCTGTCACAGGCATCAACATCCCTTCTAGCTAAGGGATGCTTGACTACCTCCTCCACCCCAAGCCCCACCCTGACTCTTCCCACCCCACTCCCTCCCTCAAGTCCCCATTTCTCCGCCTCTTTGTCTTCTCCCCATCCCGTCTCCCAAACGCATCTCATCCCTGCTCCATCCCCTCCCTCCCAGAACATCTTGCATGCTGCAAAACAGCTATTTGTGGTGAGGGAGGGGCAGGAGTTGATCAGTAGTTGATCAGTAGGGCCATCAGTGGGCAAGAGACACTACAGTGAGTTGGGAAGAGGGGAAAGCTTGGCTGCTGGTGGATGTTGACTATTCACTAATTTATCTCAATTAATGCTTAAAGAGTTAAATGATATAATTTTAAACATTTAAATGGTTAACTTTTAAAATCAATATTTATATTCCTCACTCTCTAACATCAAAGAGAAAACTCACATGGGTAGTGACCCTGTCCCTTTGTTTTTTGTGGGAAGAAGCTATAAGTATGGACACGGAAAAATTCTTTGCCTCTGGACTGTTTGGAGCCGAACAGAGCAGGAAAACTGAAAAGGAAGACAGAGATCCACAGAGCAACAGAGCTACTATGGATAACCCCGAGAGCCTTTGGGAAATCTAACCTAACACTGGAATTATAGCAACTCACCTGAATACATAGTTTGCCTGCTTATCCTCTCAATAACTCTCATTTCTTTATCCTAGCTTATAAACATTTAGTTCGTGTATAACAGTGTCGTCCTTGCTGTGAGATCTAGGATATAAACTGACTTGTGTGAATGACTGGGGACTGGGTATAATCTATGTTGTCATGTATGGTATAAGTAAAAATCCATCATATAGTCTAGTTTGGCTAGGTGACAAAAAAGACTAGAGTGTCCATGAGAACAGTCTTGACACCATTATCAAACTATTGTAATGCTTCAGGAGTTCACATTTGTTACTGAGCTGTTGAAATTTAATTATACAGCATACCAAAAGTTTGGGGTGTCTGCCCTGCTTTTGACAATCTGTCCTGTAATAGGCACTCCTGGTCATAAGCAACTCCAAACAATGTGACAATGGCATTGGAAATGCACTGCAGACATTTCAATACAGTTATATTTACTGACCAGTTTGTGACCAACAGGTGACCAGGATATGTACTGGGTATCATTAGGCAGTAGATTCTCAGTTACTAAGGATCTAGGGAAAAACAAAACAAAAAGTATATAAGACAGATAAATCAGTGAAGTGTCATTTTATTGCAAAGTGGCTTTATTGTATATGCATTGCCCGTAATAGCTACTGACCTGCTTTGTATATCATAGATGTGGTATG
The DNA here is from genome assembly GCF_049634645.1 of Pelodiscus sinensis. Classification (NCBI taxonomy): domain Eukaryota; kingdom Metazoa; phylum Chordata; order Testudines; family Trionychidae; genus Pelodiscus; species Pelodiscus sinensis. The sequence continues at coordinate 34,675,064 of NC_134717.1, forward strand.
AAGCTGTGTATGAATGCCTCCAGAGCTGCAAGAGAACCAATTTTATTTTGAGGATCTCTCTCACTATGATTGATTTTAGGAGCCCTGTGAATGTGTTATAAGTTCCTGGCAATAATATTGGACACCTCCTCAGACTCTCATTGGAAGAGGTGAACACAACCACCAGGCATTGACAACTACCAATGGGTTAGACCAGTGGCCTCCAAACTTTTTAAGCTCAAAATCACTTTTTGAATGTAAGTGTAATGTAAGATCTACCTCAAATATAAATGCCCTTGCCCCGCCTCCTTCGTTCCCCTTCTCCAAGGCCCTGCCCCTGCTCACTCCATCCTCCCTTCCTCCCTCCCCCATTCTCCCTCCCTTTCACCAAGCAGGGGCAATAGGTTGGGACACAGGCTCCGGTCTTGGGCTAAGGGGTTTGGAGCATGAGGGGGCTTTGAACTGAGCCTGCGGCATGGAGTTGGGTTGTAGGAGAGGGTTCAGGGTACAGGCACTATTTCGAGACATCCCTTATTCCTCGTGGAATGAGGTTTATGGGGATGCCAAAATAGAATGTCTGTTATTTCGAACATACTTGCAGTGTAGACATACCCTTAGATAATGAATCTCTGTGATCTATTTGAAGTGATTAAATTCTACAGTGACAGGCATTATAAATATGATGATTAAACTGATGGAGAGATGATCAGATTATCAGACTTAACCAACAGAGCTATAATCAAATGAACACTGACAAAATATTATTAAAACATACTAATTAGAGATGGGTCCTTAACAAAAACCCTGTATCCAAAGACCACTGGGGTTTGGAGTGAGGAGAGGTGGTTTGCCACCTTAATTTTGGCATTTTCTAACTTCTGAGAGCTTGATTATGAAATCTTAATAATGTTCTTTTAACAGCTTCATTGTGGGTAATATGCTTTTTTTTTTAACTGAAGCAACAGAAATTCCGTTATGTGGCATCACACTGACATCCCTATGGGCCATGAGCAGAGTGGTAACCTTTAGATAACCACACAGAGCTCTGCCACTAAAGCTAACAGAGTAACTGATAGTAGTAGTATGTTGTCATCCTTAACATGATCTAGCATGAGATGAGAATGAGACACTTTCCCAGTGTGTTTCACAATATTTGCTCACAACAGAGGAATGGTGACACTTAGAAAGTTTGGGTTCCATTCCAGGCTCTGGAGACATGTGTGCTCTAGTGGATACAGACTAAATTTGACCAGCTTCTGTCTCCTCTTATCCAACCTGTTCCCACTCTCACTCTTCTTCACTTCTGGCTCCCAGTCCCTAACTCCACTGCTCAGGCTGTACATTTTAGTTCCAGTCATCAGACCTAGTTAGCTTTGGCCTCCCTATCTGGACTCACTGTTTGAGTGCCAGTCTCCTCCACACTAAGACACAGTTTCTTATCCAGCCTACCCCCCACTTCCCCACCTCCATGTGACAAGACTCCTTGTTCCACTATGCTCCTTTCCCTCCTCCCTGGTCCAGCTCTTCTCCCCCCGCCCTGCATTCAAGTCAAGCAGCTTCCTCTTCCATGCTGCTTTGGGATCATCAATGGGGTTCACTGAAAGCATGGACAGACAGGTTCCCTTGATCTGATTTCTACAGCCTGGCCTCAGCCCTGCCTGGAGCAACCATTAAATTAAAAGTCCAGCTTTACCTCTGGTATCCTGGGCTGGAGGTGGCATGTTCTGTTGTTCTGTGGGGATTGTGCATGTGTAGTCTGATCAGCACTAAGAGCTCTGAGAGGCTCAAGCATTCTCCATGAAAGGATGGAATCTTCAGAGATTCTAGCCACTAAAACCTAAGTGGTTTCTCAAGTGTGTGCAACCTGCAATTTTTCAAAGGCCCTATAACTTGGCCAAATTTGGATGCAATTTCACAGCAAGAGACAAAGGTACATCCCTGACACAAAGGCACCACATGCCAAATACCAAATCTGTGTTTAAAAGCTCAGAAGCAATAGTATTTCTCAGAGAAAAGGTCACCAGAATATTTTTAACATGGACAAAACAATATATTTCTCTGATTGTATTTTGAGAAATGGGTGCATTTAGCTGAAATTGTTCAGACTTTAAACTGAAGCAGACAATTGGCATAAAAAATCAGCTAAAACTGTAAAGTTTGGCAAAGTTATCAGCAACTGAAAGTTAAGTCTTATAGTGGGAAGTATTGGACAACTTTAAAAGGTAGTGCTGCCAGCCAGCCCTGCCTATCAGACCTGTCTGCACCAACCAAAAGATTAAAATGAATCCAAATTTTGGTAAATGAGAGTTCTCATTCTCCCCTTTTTCTGTCTTTCTATAAAACATAAGAGGCATACAAAAGAAGAAGAAAAAGAAATGCACTAATACCTTTACATAGTTGTATTGAAAAAGAGCAAATTTTTGGTCAGGAGATAAGATAGCTGTGGTTGCTCCATACGTGGCCTATCAACAAAAGGATGGAGAAAAAAAACACACATGCACTGATTACATAGGTAAAAACAAGGAGCAATGCTTTCCCCAAAGTCTGAGATGTACTCTATGTGAGCAAACATACTAATGTGGTATTTTTCAGAACTTCTGAGAGTGTTTGATCATCAGCATTTATGAGCACGATGTCATTGTCAGCAGTTTTGTGCAGGTATTCATTTCCTAATGGGACAAGAAAAATGTCACTGAGTAACAAAAAAATGAAAATGTTTCTAAACATTTACTATTTTCCATCTAATATCACAGAGTAGGAGGTCTATATAAAACAAAGCAATTCAAATTCTGGACCTTTATATAGTGGGAAGAGGGACAAGCTGCAGGAGCCAATAGGAATTACAGTCCCCATTTTTAGAGGAGCACAAGTTCCTCTAAAATGTCAACTCCTACCTTAGTCCTCTAGGGAACCGAGCATAGAAAAAGGGAAAGGAGCCTTGCTCTATTTCTTTCTGCTCCCCAAACTGACCCAAGAAGTAGGATGGATGCACAGGGAGGAGTGTGTCGTCTCCTATAGAAGGGTATAGCAGCAGATCTCCTCTTCTAGCATCCAGGGGGAGATCTGCCTCCCCATCATCAGCAACACAGGGATGAGCCTGAAGGGTACAATTAAGTCCTCTGTTTTCCATTATTTTAATTCTGTTTTGGGTCTTACTGATGTCATTCTACAACAATAACCTAAAAAACATTCACACTTCACCACCACATATCAGCTACCTCTGAGCATTTAAGTAAGTACAGCCTGCCCCGAACATGAACATCACATAACAGAGGTAAAGACAGGACTATGCAGCACTTTAAAGACTAACAAAATGGTTAATTAGGTGATGAGCTTTCGTGGGCCAGACCCACTTCCTCAGATCAAATTGTGGAAGAAAATTGGCATGACCATATATACCTTTTGGTCATGCCAATTTTCTTCCACAATTTGATCTGAGGAAGTGGGTCCGGCCCACGAAAGCTCATCACCTAATAAGCCATCTTGTTAGTCTTTAAAGTGCTGCATAGTCCTGTCTTTTGTTTCAGCAAGACCAGACTAACACAGCTACATCTCTATTACTATATCAGAGGTAGGCAGAGATAACATTCTATCAGGACAGACTGATTTACCTGAAATCCATTGTAAATTATATGTTTTGTATTTAATTTCACCATTTAAATAATCCTCTAAGGTAAATGTTCTACGTGAGTCAGATTTGGCACCTGCATCTGGAAGAAAGGAAAGAAAGATGTGGATAATGTTGTGACTTACTCAGCCAAACCTAAAAATTGGTGTGTCTTTGTGGCAGATATACTAACACTTTAACTATCCTTGTGTAAAATCCTAGTGGAGATAAGGTACTGTAGCTTTACTGTGAAGAAAGTCATCAACAGGGGCTAACATGCTGACCTTGCCAAGCCACCCTATGGCAAAGGCCCCCAGTGCCTGGTCTCCAAAAGGATTTTACAGTGAAATAACAATGTGCAATAGTGATGTCCCTGTAAAAACACCCACTTCTGTTACAGAGAAAATATAACTTGAATTCTCTACACTCCCTAGCTTATAAAAAGTGAAGCCACTTATTAAAAAGCGAAAGAACCAATCTTAGTTCTCCTCCCTTTTGTGCCTACTCTTGGAATTCATTATTAACTGTTTGCTTTAGACACCTGTTATGGGCTTGATCCTGCACAGCACAGGTGCACAAGGTAAAGAGTGATGGGCAGATCAGGAAACAAGATAAGGCTAAAATCTCGGTTAATCAGGCAACCAGTTGAAAAATAGGTTCACCTAACATTTAACGGGTTAACTGACTAAGCAGGAACCAGGCTGTGGACCACTTCAGCCCCCAAGGCTCCTGCCCGCAGCCCCTTTCATATCCCTGCTCAGTACCCCATTTGTATGCTGAGTATCACACTCAAACCCATGTCTCCTGAGACTCACCCCCACTTAGGCCACTATTTGTATTCCTCATTCTTTTGAGCTCACACAAGGCTTGAGACCTATTACCACTTAGGGCAGGGCTATTCTAGACCTGGAATATCAGGTTAAGGTAGGTAAGGGTATGTCTACACTGCCACTCTAGTTCGAACTAGGGTGGTAGTGTAGACATACCCTAACTCTAGCTACATACAGTTTGTAGCTGGAGTCAGTCTGCCTTAACCCAAGCTTGGTGCTGTCTTTACAGAGGGAGGGCGATGAGAGCAAATGCTCCTGTTGGCTTCCTTTACTCCTTGCAACTGTGAGCAGTATAGGCACCGGCCAGAGATGCCCTCAGTGTTTGATTTATGGGGCTTAACTAGACCCACTAAATCAAACACCATAAGATCAACCTCCGGTGCAGCAAGTGAAGATGTGCCCATATTGCAGAGCTGAGGAAAGTATGCCCGTGGGCCAGATCTGGCCTGAGGACACAGCAGGGAGCCCTGGGCAGGATCCCCCCGCAAAGCAGCTGCCGGGCTGTTTCTCTTTCATCACTGTGAGCTTAGAGGGAAAGGGGAGAAAGCTTCATGTGCTGCCCTTGCTCCCAGCAAAATCCCATGGGTTAGTTTCTGGCCAAAGGGAGCTGTCTGTTTGAAAGACAGGCAGCACATGAAGTGCCAGGCAGCACATGCAGCACCATCTGCATGTGTGAATAACTATTAGATGGAGGGGAGGGAAGGCTGGGACAACAGAGGTAACCCCTCCCCTCCGGCTAGTAGTTATTCACACACACAGATACTCCTTGCAGCCTACGCAAGGGTGGGGCAAACAGGGAGGCTGACTCAGGCAGGGAGTCACTCAGATAAGTCTCCCAGTCAGAGCCTTCTTCTGGCACTCCAGCCCCTTCCTGCCCCCCCAACTCTCTGTCTCCCGTCTCCTGCCTCCCTCCCCCACATAACCCAAACCCTCTGCCCCCCTCCCAGAACCTGCACCCCAATCTTCTGCCCCAGGTCACAACCCACTCCTGCCCTAGGTCACAACCCAAACCCCAGCATCTCAGTCCAGTGCCCCAGGTCACACCTGCCTCCTTCACCCAAACTCCTTCCCAAACCCCACACTCCTTCCTGCACCCTAATCCTTTACCCCAAGCTCCCTTCTGTACCCAACCTATGCAATCACACACCCCCAGTCCAAATTGAGAGGGCCATATAGTCAAACCCTAAGTTTGGAATTCAAATCCAGTCCTCCTGAATAGTGGTGAACAACTCTGTCTCAGGGTATGTCTACACTACCACCCTAGTTTGAACTAGGTTGGTTAATGTAGGCTACCTGAGTTGCATTTGAATTTCCCCTCGTGGAACGAGGTGTACCAGTAGTTCGGAATAGGAAGCCTAATCCGAACTACCTAGTTCGTGCCGCGTGTAGCCGCGGGCATGGAGTCTGAACTAGCGGACATTTAAAAATGGCGGCACCTGGCAATATGCAAATGAAGCCCGGGAAATTCAAATCCCAGGCTTCATTTGCAACTCCGGTTGCCTACATTAACCACCCTAGTTCGAACTAGGGTGGTAGTATAGACATACCCTCAGAGTCACTGAGCTGGTCCCAGAGGTACTTTAGCTCCTGTATATCTTAACATCTGGACTAAAGTATAGACCATAACAGATTATGATACTGAATTAAGAGTCATCCACCCAGTTCAAGAACCACGCCCCCCCGGTGGGATGGTCATTCACCACCCAACTACATTGTAATCTTTCCATTAGTTTAACGGGACTAGGATCACGGGATCTAGCCCTCACCACTGAGCCTTCATGAGTGGATGCAGAGTTGTCTGACTTGGAAAATTACTTTAATGTAAATTGTTTCTGTATGCAATATAAAACCACACATTATAATGGTAAATGCTATTAAAGTTCATAATTATATGTAGAATGTATCATTTACTTTTGGCTAAATCATTAACAAACACAACTCTCATAAATGGTTCACATGAAACACAGCAGTTCTGCAGTGGAGTTTATTGCTCCTGGTTCTGAAAAACGTAATTAAGTCATAAACACTTACTGAGCAGGTTACTGATTAATATTTATGCTCTTCAATGAAGGCAGGATGTATACAGCTTATACAAGGATACTGTGGTGTGAACAAAGTGCCCTAACAACTGCAACCACTGCAGAAATAGGCTGCAATATTAAAACTGAATAGCAGAGTAAATTTTTTTGTCATTGACTTTGATTGGGCAAGGATTTCACCTTTCATGTAAAGTACTTTTCTTTCCTTTAAAACCTGTATTTTCTATAGGTTTCAGAGCCCCTGCCACCCTGTGCTGCTGCCTCTGATACAGCCTGCCACACTGCACTGCTGCTCTGCAGCAGCAACCCCTGTCTGTGATGGGTCCAAGCTCCCCTCGGACAAAGGCCAGAGCAGCCTCTATCTGTGGGGAGCTCAGACCCCCACAGACAGGGATTGCTGCCACAGAGCAGCCTCTATCCATGGGGAGCCCAGGCTTGCTGCAGACAGGGGCTGCACTGTGGGATGCCACAGCAGCCGCTTCAGAAGCGGTAGTGAGGTGGAGGAGGCAGGTCTGCAGAGTTGGCATGCATGGAGGATGAGGGGGAGCAGGTGGGAGGAGGGGGGCAGGTAGGTCTGCAGAGCTGGCATGCACAGAGAGTCACTTAAAAGCTGGCTTTCCATGTGTATCGGCTCCCACCTGCACTCCTCACCCTGCGTGCTGCTGTACCAGCAGGTTTAAAGTTTACTCCCACAGGCACCAGCTCCAGCTACTTCCCCACTTGCTACAAGGGTGGAGGGAAACGATTGTAGCCTAGGTTTATCAGTTAATCATGTAGTCACCTACATGCTGACATCCCCATTTCAGAGTACCAGCCACTAACTAATTTTTGCAAACTCTTGAAGGTGACTGAAAAGAAAAAAAAACCACTAATTGGTTTGTGCCTTTCCTTGCTTCTTATTGCTTTATGAAGGGGGCCTAAAACTTTGGAAGTCATGTCTATCTCACCTGCTTTTCCTGGAAGCAGGGTTGCCAGATGGTTTCAACAACAATACCGGATATACTTGACATTACATCACAATCTACATTACATTTATATTTTCTCATTTATAATTTCTCAATTTGTTTCCCAAACAGAAAGCTCAAATACTGGACTGTCTGGTTCAAAACTGGACACCTGGCAATCCCTAGCTAGAAGGCTCTAAGGATGACTGGAGACTTATGGGGTGAAACCACATAATCTGAGAAGGAAGTGATTTTTATTTAAAAAAAAAAAAGCTTATTATTAATATCAGTTTAAATAAAAAAAATTAACACTTGGGAAAAACTCTTAACTGAGAGCTAATTAAAATCCCACCATTAATTCTAAGACCTTCTCATCCAGGTCAGGCAGAGAAGGCTAGATTTGCCATTTCAGATATTTTTAAGAGACAAATACCTCTCTGGCCCTTCTTTACATAAAATAAAGAAGCAAAAAAAACACACACACACCTTTTTTTTTTTTAAATCTACATAGGTCATTTTTAAATACATGCAAGAAGGTAGAATATGGAAGATGAGTGTAAGAGATTTAATGATTTTGTAATCAAGTTTAATCTACTTGAATATTTCAAACAATAAGCATATGCATTATTATAAGCAAAGCGAAATTAATAGATTGTAACAAATAATTTACTCGATGAATTTAGTTTAGGATTTTCAATTATACTAAAGAGAACCTTGTTACACAAGAGTAAAGATCAGATTATCACAACAGTCCCTTTGCCACTGAAATTTATCCATTAAGTATTCAACTCCCACTGAAGTTCAGTTCTTTGAAAAATCCTACTCCTAGTCTCTCTCACTTTATGGAGAGTCCATGAACAGAACATGGTTCCTTAGATTAAATTATTCCCAATTAACAGAATAATACTTTTGAAAATGATATTATTTTACAGATCGGTTGGGAACAGCTATCTGAATGTAATATTCAGGCTTTGTTAGTTCTAAACGGTCACATGCTATTCTTTCTCTTACCTGACTTCTGGAACATAATCCTTAAAACAGTGAGGTTTGAGGTAGCACCTAGTTTAACTTCTCTTGGAAAGGGGAGCAATTTAAGGGCAGATAACAGATAAACAGGTTGAAAGATTTTTCAGAAACTTTACATTATCCTTTCTGTGACACAGGTCTTGGCTGAAGCATTATGGCTAAAAATAGTAAAAATAACAATGCCTATTTTAAGATTTATTGGTTAGACAGAATTTATATTTAATATTTATCTCTACCCATTCAGCAAAGTAACTGCATGTGTACTCTAAAATGAAAATAAAGTGAGTAATAAGATCTTTTTTCTGTCTTATTTGATTGCTTCTATTCTGGGCCTCTGACAAATGGTGTAGAAAATTCCCTCCCTTCTCTGTCAAACAATGGCCCATGAAAAACATACTAACAGCTTTTACTGATCATTAATGTAAAATACCAGAAAGAAATGGAATAATCTGTATCAGACACATTTAGGTGCCAGACAGTCCTAAGAGGAAAGTCTTAACATTAATACCATCACAGCCCTACCATGGCATATTTTCCATATATGAATAGTCAAGTAGCTCTCCTAAAATCTTCCTTTCACAAGTGTCCATGAGTTCATTAAATGCTCACGGATAGTGAATGCAAAAATGGAGCAAACATGGCTAAAGTCAATTCATTCTTGACTTTAAAACATATATAAAAAAAGAGAATATCAATTCAACATTACCTATGACATAAACTGGAAGTGCGTGTGCATACATATGTATGGAAAATATACACCATAAACCAACTTTATGAATGTTCTAGCAAAAAGACTTATTTACTTTTTAAAATAACTCACTGGAAAGATATGTTTAATCATCTATAGAAATGTAGCTATTCCATTGACCTTTAGGACTTCAGCATCTGAGTGTATGACAAAAAAGCAGAATTCCAAGAAACCTAGTTTAATGATGGGTAGATTACAAAACATTGGGATTTGACTCAATTATGACCCTCTAGAAATTGGTCTGGAAATTTCAAAATAGCAACCTTTTCTATGTTATTTCTACTCTTGAGGGAAGTGTGTGTTGTGTTTGGGGCTTTCTGGCTGTGTGCTGAGCTTGTTTGTGAGTGAAGGTTGGTGTGTGGTGGGGGGGGGGGGGGTTTCACTTCCCCTTTCCCCTCCCCCTCCTCTTCATGGAGTGTGCTGTGACTAGCAGGTGGAAACTGTTGGCTTCTAATTGAAGTTTGAATTCTAGAAGCCTCTGCTGATTGGCTGAGCCTTGGTAGGGGGAGGGACTTTCAGGCAGCCCAGGGCTTTATAAAGCAGTGAGCAAGTGACCAAGGAGCTTGCGAACAGGTGAGTTCTAACAGGGAGTTGGGCAGGGGGCGAGGTTCTCTTGCTTTCTTTTTAAATCCTTTCTCCAGGACATCAGGGATGGATGGTGATAGGTCTGCTGTTGTTACCTGCACAGCATGTGCCATGTTTGTCTTCCTCCCGGAAGAAAGAACAGATTTCATCTGCATGAAGTGCATGCTGGTCACTACTTTGGAAGAAAAAATTAGAGGACTAGAGGCCCAGGAGTCGACCCTACGCTCGATCAGAGAAGATGAAGACTTCCTCGATAGAAGGCAGCATTTAATCTTGCAAGCACGGCAGGTGGAAGAGCTGGAGAGGGCAGTACGGCACCAGGAAGAGAACTGGCAGAATGTAACTTCTAGAAGGGGAAAAAGGTCAGTACAGGAATCCCGCAATGCTACAGAAGTAAGTAATCGCTTTCAGGCTCTCTCCACAGACTCTGCAGTGGTAAATGCTTTGGAAGGGATCTCACAAGGAAGAAACTGCAAGGGAACACCATCTACTGGAAGGCATGGGATGCGTAGTCCTAGGGATGGGTATTCCACGACCACCCCTCCCCCCAAAAGAAGACTACGGGTGGTGGTGGTCGGGGACTCCCTCCTAAGACAGACTGAGCCATCCATCTGCCATCCGGATCTGGAATCTTGAGAGGTGTGCTGCTTACTATGAGCTCGAATTCAGGATGTGACTGAGAGGCTTACCAAACTGATGAAACCTCTGGATCGCTACCCCTTCCTGCTTCTTCATGTGGGAACTAACGATATGGCCAAGAATGACCTTGAGCGGGTTACTGCGGATTATGTAGTGTTGGGAAGAAGGATCCAAGAATTCGGAGCGCAAGGGGTGTTCTCGTCTATTCTCCCTGTTGAAGGGAAAGGACTGGGCAGGGATCTTCGAATTGAGGAAGTAAATGCGTGGTTGCGCAGGTGGTGTCGCAGAGAGGGCTTTCGTTTCCTCGACCATGGAACTCTGTTCCAGGCATAAGGATTGTTAGGAAGAGATGGGATCCACCTAACCAAGAGAGGAAGGAGCATCTTCGCGGGCACGCTTGCAAACCTAGTGAGGAGGACTTTAAACTAGGTTTGTTGGGGACGGAGACCAAAAGCCTGAGGGGAGTGGGAAAGTTGGATACCGGGAAGAAATGCAAAGACAAATGAGAAAGAAAGGAGGAACCCTGGTTCGAATGGAGAAGATATGGCGATCAACTGGTTATCTGAAATGAACTGGAGGCCCTGGCCCAGTCCAAGAAATATGATTTAATTGGGATGACAGAGACTTGGTGGGATGACTCACATGACTGGAGCACTGTCATGGAAGGGTATAGACTGTTCAGGAAGAACAGACAGGGGAGAAAAGGAGAAGGAGTTGCACTAAACGTAAGAGAGCACTATGATTGCTCTGAATTCCAGTATATAGAGGGAGAAAAACCTGTTGAAAGTCTGTGGATTAAGTTTAGAAGTGCAAACAACAGCAGTGATGTTGTGGTTGGTGTCTACTACAGGCTACCGAATCAGGTGGATGCGGTAGATGAGGCTTTCTTCAGACAACTGAGAGAAGCTTACAGATTGCAGGCCCTGGTTCTCGTGGGGACTTTAATCACCCTGACATCTGTTGGGAAACCAACACAGCAGTACACGGGCAATCCAGGAAGTTTTTGGAGAATATTGGGGATAACTTCTTGGTACAAGTGCTGAAGGATCTGACCAGGGGCCATGCGCAGCTTGACCTTTTGCTCACAAACAGGGATGAACTAATAGGGAAGTAGAGGTGGGTGACAACCTGGGAAGCAGTGATCATGAGATGGTAGATTTCAGGATCCTGACCAAAGTAAGAAAGTAGTAGTAAAATACACACCTTGGACTTCAGAAGAGTAGTAAAATACACACCTTGGACTTCAGAAAAACAGATTTTGACTCCCTCAGAGATCTGATGGGTAGAATCTCCTGGGAAGCTAACATGAAGGGGAAAGGAGTCCAGGACAGCTGGCAGTATTTTAAAGAAGCCTTATTGAAGGCACAAAAAGAAACCATCCCGATGCGTAGCAAAAGAGGCAAATATGGTAGGAGACCGGATTGGCTTACAGGGGAAATCCTTGGTGAACTTAAGCACAAAAAGGAAGCTTACAAAGAGTGGAAATTTTGACAAATGACCAGGGAGGAGTTTAAATATATAGCTCAAGAATGCTGGGGGGTTATCAGGAAGGCGAAAGCGCAATTGGAATTGCGACTGGCAAAGGATGTGAAGGATAACAAAGGTTTTTACAGGCATGTTAACAAGAAGAAAGTGATCAGAGAGGTGTGGGGCCCCTACTGGATGAAAGAGGTAACCTAGGGTGTGTCTAGACTACATGCCTCCTTCGACGGAGGCATGTAGATTAGCCAGATCGGAAGAGGGAAATGAAGCCGCGATTAAAATAATCGCGGCTTCATTTAAATTTAAATGGCTGCCCCGATCTGCCGATCAGCTGTTTGTAGGCAGATCGGGGGAGTCTGGACGCGATGCCCCGACAAAGAAGCCTTTCTTCATCGACACAGGTAAGCCTCGTGAAACCAGGTTTACCTGTGTCGATGAAGAAAGGCTTCTTTGTCGGGGCATCGCGTCCAGACTCCCCCGATCTGCCGACAAACAGCTGATCGGCAGATCGGGGCAGCCATTTAAATTTAAATGAAGCCGCGATTATTTTAATCGTGGCTTCATTTCCCTCTTCCGATCTGGCTAATCTACATGCCTCCGTCGAAGGAGGCATGTAGTCTAGACACACCCCTAGTGACAGATGATGTGGGGAAAGCTGAAGTACTCAATGCTTTCTTTGCCTCTGTATTCTCGGACAAGGTCAGCTCCTGGACTAATGTGCTAAGTGACACAGGATGGAATGAAGATCGACAGCCCTTGGTGGATAAATAACAGGTTAGGAACTATTTAGAAAAGCTAAACATACACAAATCCATGGGTCTGGACTTCATGCATCCAAAGGTACTGAGGGAGTTGGCAAATGTCATTGAGGAGCCTTTGGCCATTATCTTTGAAAAGTCATGGAGATCGGGAGAGATCCCGGATGATTGGAAAAAGGCAAATGTAGTGCCCCTCTTCAAAAAAGGGAAGAAGGATGATCCAGGGGACTATAGGCTGGTCAGTCTTATCTCGGTTCCTGGAAGAGGAAAGTGATTAGGAATAGTTAGCATGGATTCACAAAGGGCAAGTCGTTCCTGACCAATCTGATTAGCTTCCATGATGAGGTAACTGGCTCTGTGGACACAGGAAAGTCAGTGGATGTGATATACCTTGACTTTAGCAAGGCTTTTGATACAGTCTCCCACAATATTCTTGCCAGCAAGTGAAGGGAATATGGATTGGATAAATGGACGGTAAGATGGATAGAAAGCTGGCTAGAAGGCTGGGCCCAGAGGGTAGTGATCAACAGCTCGATGTCAGGATGGTGGTCGGTTTCTAGCGGAGTGCCCCAAGGTTCGGTTCTAGGACCGGTTTTGTTCAAATATCTTTATTAATTACCTGGATGAGGGAATGGATTGCACCCTCAGCAAGTGACACTAAGGTGACACTAAGCTGGGGGATAGGTAGATACTCTTGAGGGCAGAGATAGGGTCTAAAGTGACTTAGACAAATTGGAGAATTGGGCCACAAGAAATCTGATGAGGTTCAACAAGGACAAGTGCAGAGTCCTGCACTTGGGACGGAAGAATCCCAAGCATTGTTACAGGCTGGGGACCAACAAGCTAAGTAGTAATTCTGCAGAAAAGGACTTGGGGGTGACAGTGGATGAGAAGCTGGATAGGAGTCAACAGTGTGCCCTTGTAGCCAAGAAGGCTAATGGCATATTGGGTTGCATTAAGAGGAACATTGCCAGCAGATTCAGAGATGTCATTATTTCCCTGTATTCGGCTCTGGTGAGGCCACATCTGGAGTATTCTGTCCAGTTCTGGGCCTCCCTACAAAAAGGATGTGGACACATTGGAGAGGGTCCAGCGGAGGGCAACCAAAATGATTAGGGGGCTGAAGCATATGACCTATGAAGAGAGGCTGAGGGAGTTAGGTCTGTTTAGTCTGCAGAAGCAAAGAGTGAGGGGGGATTTGATAGCAGCATTCAACTTCCTGAAGGGAGCTTCCAAAGAGGATGGAGAAAGGCTGTTCTCTGTGGTGACAGATGGCAGAACAAGGAGCAATGGTCTCAAGTTGCGGTGAGAGAGGTCCAGGTTGGATATTAGGAAAAACTATTTCACTAGGAGAGTGGTGAAGCACTGGAATGGGTTACCTAGGGAAGTAGTGGAGTCTCCATCCCTAAAGGTGTTTAAGTTTCGGCTTGACAAAGCCCTGGCTGGGTTGATTTAGTTGGGATTGGTCCTGCCTAGAGCAGAGGGCTGGACTTGATGACCTTCTGAGGTCTTTTCTAGCTCTATGATTCTATGATTTTGTTTCTTTCATTTCAAGTCCCAGTTTTAACTAAACTGCAGAGATATGTGAAAATGAAGAACAAAGTAAACCAAAACTAAGTTGTTCTGAACCTCAACAATGATTTGATGCAAGTTTTGGGTGAAGGTTCAAATCTGCTCCAATTTCAGCCTTACAATTTCATACACCCTTACATGTCTACCAGCTCCTCTGAAACACTGTGAAACACAATTATGGGGTTTACTCTCTCTTTTTCTTGCTTGATTAATCCAGAAATGGGCAATGGTCTTCCTCTAAATTCTAGATCAGGGATGGGCAATAATTATTGACTGGGGACCACTTCAGAAATTTTTGAAGTGGCCCCAGACTTTCATGCTTCCCCATCCACAGACCTTGATTGGTCTGTGGATGGATAAGCGCATGAAGCCTTTGTGCCTCCCACCCCAAGAGAACCAACAGCTGTTCAGAACAGCTGGAGGTTCCCTTTAAGTGCCCAAGCTCCTGGCATGAGAGAAGACTTCACGTGCTCCCCATCCTGCCCCCAGGTCAATCAGGGCCTGGGGGTGGGAGGGAGCATAGGAAGTCTGCCCCCGACCTACAAGGGAGCGCCGCACTTAGAGTCGCCCTCCAGCTGAGTAGCGGTTGGCAGTTGACTCTTAAGTGTTGAGACCCTTGGGGGCAAGAAAAGCATGTGAAGACTTCTCCTACTATGCCCCCTTCTAAGCACTGCGTGCTCCTTGCAGGGCAGGGGCAGGAGGAGACTTTGAGCACTTCTCACTCCCTGCCCTCTGGCGCACAGTGCTTAGAGTTAACCACCTGGGTTGACTAAGTGCTGTACGCTCCCCCATTCCTAGGCCCTGATTGGCTTCATGGAAACTGACAATTATATAGACTTTTAGAAGTGAAAATTTAGGGTGCCAAATCCTATCCTTGTAGAAAGGTATGTATGGCAGATCCATGACCAGTGCATTCACTTTTCTCACTCCCCAGAAGAGGTGATGGCCACCAAAAACAAAACAAAAAACCCAACAACTTTGCTCAAAGGTTCATAAGCAAACAAGACACACAAGGTATGAAAGGAGGTTTTGTGAGAGCAGACAACAATGAATGCAAATCCCATAATGGTGCTGGAGCCGTGATAGAAACATGTATCTAGTCCTTTCAGGTTGTGATTAGGTGAATAAAAACAGTCATTGATCTGAGGGAAAAACCTTGAGATAGCTATTAGATGCACCCTAAAAGAGGTGAGGGACACAGTTTGCGTAAATAGCCCTCACATGATGGTAATAACTAGTTCATTTTTCGGTACAGGCCACCTCCTCCCAGCAGAAAATTGGGATAGTTTGTTTAGGTGTTGAAAAGTGAAGAAAAGAGGAAGCTGTATATGAGTTCTCACAAACAAGTTCTCTCACAACACCATAAATTAAACTAGACCACATTTTACTATCAGTAAATGTATGCATTTATCTCTAGTGTCTAGTTGTTCATTTCTGATGTCCTTCATGTAACCTTTTGTTGTTTGCCTTTTTCATCCCTTGAACAGTAATGTAACCATTTGAATTAAATGTGAAGACAACTGTATCTTCAGAAAGTGTTGATCAGAACAGACTTTAGTTCATTTAAGTCACAGACATGAGAACAGTATTTTTTCAGTTTTTTCTCAAGGCCCAATTCTGCCACCCTTACTTAGTTCTGCCATGTCCACTGAACAGAACTTAGTCTTGTTGAACTTACGTAAACAACAAAGAATCAAACAGTCAGTAAGTGTTCTCACCCTAACAGTTGTACAATGCCACCCATCCCACTCGTATATTCTCAATCCAGTACTGATAATATTGACCTAGCACTTCACTTCCAAAGATCCCACAGCACTGTGGAGACACTGAAAACTTATGTACTACAGCTGTCAAGTGATTAAAAATATAAATTGGGGTTAATAACACTGATAGTAATAGAATATCATTTTTTAAAATATTCTGTATGCTTTCTGTTTTAAATCTTTGTATTTCAATTACAATGTAGAATACAAAGTGTACAGTGCTAGCTTTATGTTTGTTTGATTACAAATATTTGCATTGTAAAAAACCAATTCCCCCATTACAAGTACTGAAGTGCAATCTCTGTCATGAAAGCTAAACTTACAAATGTAGAATTATGTAGAAAAATAACTGCATTCAAAAATAAAACAAATGTTTTAATTAACTAATGCTTTTCTCACTCTGGCTGAGGAACCTACAAGTCCTCTCAGTCCTATTTCTTGTCCAGTCAGACAAACAAGTTGGTTTACATTTGCGGGAAATAATTCTGTCTGCTTCCTGTTTACAATGTTACCTCGGAGTGAAAAAGGGTGTTTCCATGGCATTGTTGTAGCCAGCATCACAAAATATTTATGTGCCAGAGGCATTAAAGATTCATATGACGCTTCACATGTCAACTACTATTCCAGAGGACATGCATCCATGCTGCTAACTGGTTCTGCTTAATAATGATCCAAAGTAGTGCAGACTAACACATGTTCATTTTCATCATCTAAGTCTGATGCAGCCAGCAAAAGGCTGATTTTATTTTTTGGTGGTTCAGGTTCTACTATTTCTGCATCTGAGTGTTACTTTCTTAAGACTTCTGAAAGCATGTCCTTCAGATTTTGGAAGGCACTTCTGATTCTTAAACATTGAGTCAAGAGTATAGCTATCTTTAAAAATCTCAAATTGAAACCATTTTTGTTTTGTCAAATCTGCAGTGAAAATGTTTTTAAAATGAACATCATGTGCTGGGTCATCATCCAAGAGTACTATGTATTTTGAGAGTTTGTGCATCTGTCTCTATGTGTGTGTCCCTCTGTCCGTCTGTAAGTCTGTTTTTTCAAGAACTCCTCCTGAATGGTAAGAGCTAGGACCACAAGATTTGGCATGCAGCTTCCTCTTAACTTCACAACTTAAAGCAAGGTCAGGGTTTGGTTGTGCCAGGACAATGTGATGTGTATGGAATGTGATTGTTTCTCCTCAAATGGAAGGGGGGCTGTAATAGCAGGGACAATTATACTCCCGAATGATCATAGGGGGTGGGGAGCAAGTGTCCCAGCCCCAGGAAGTGCAGCCTCCACCGCCCTGACCTGGCCCCAGGGAACAACTGGTAGCTGGCCAGTACAACCCCTGCTACTCCAGGCTGGCCCCAGAGAACAGTGTGGCCCCCACTGTCATGGGCTAGGCCTAAGGAGCAGCCACCAGCTACCCCAATTCCTTCCACTGCTGGAGAAGGTGGGCACCTTCCTGGTCCAGGGCGGAGATCATGGACCTTATTCAGGTGGAGGGGGGGGGATGCCCCCAAAGTCCATGATCTCCGCACTAGACGGAGGAACACGTCCATCTATGGCAGGAGAGCTGCCAGCCTGGCCACCAAAGGCCACATGTGAACCCAGGAGCATGTAAATCAAGTTGGTCCAGCCAGACCCCCCACCCCTGAGCTTCCCTTCCCCCTTCTTCCCCTTGCTTTCCCCTTCCAGTTTCCTCCCTCCCCCGCTCTCTTCTCCCCTCTCCCGCCTCCTTTCCCCAGTCTCACCGGAGTTTCATTCCCTTCTCCCCACCCAGTTTTGTTAAATAAAGAGAGTTTGTGTTCATGAAAATATGTGTATTTTATTTGACATCAGGAAGGGTGGTTAGGGAGGGGAAAGTGGAAGGACATTAGGAGGAATGAGGCACAAGCCCCCAGTGGGGCAGACCAGGGAGAGTGTTAGTGGCCCTCAGGTTGGAAGCTCTCCTGCAGGGCCTCCTGGATACTGACAGTCCCCCGATGGACCTCTCAGATGGCAGCCTGCAGAAAGTGCAGCCAGGCTCACAGCAACGCATCTGAGAGAAGCACCAGAGTGCCCAGGGGCAGCTCTGGCTCCATGTTGCAGAGTGCTGTGGTGTCCCGACTGAGGGCAACCAGAGCATGCAGAGACAAAATGCTTTTCTGTCCCTCATTGAGGTAAGCAAGCAAGCAGGGAAACCTGAGAACCAGATGACCGAGGGGGGGGGAGGTAGTGTAGACATACCCTAACTGTAGTGAGGTAGAGTGGCCTTCCACCCTCCAGAGGAGGAGGAACCTTCATTGAGCCCTCATGGGCAGAGCTAGGCCATGGTTACTCCTTCCATTCAAAGTCAATGGGCAGGACAGGAAATATAAAAGATGTGTCTGAGTGCTCAGATGTCCTGTAGTTGCCAGAGGCTATGTCTACACTGCATTCTAAACTCGAAATAAGATTTGAAATAAAGTGCTATTGCTAGCCATCCCTTACCCCTCGTACAACGAGGTTTATGGGGATGGTGAAATAGCGCGTCCGCTGTATTTCAGAATAGCGGACGCATTCAAAAGATGCTGAGTAGCTATTTCGGGATACCTCTGGTATCCCAAAATAACTCTGATATGTAGACATACCCAGAGAAGTCAGATGCTGGGAGACACCCTCAGACCTGTGTGGAGATGAGAACTGGCGGGGGTGTATGCTGACCAGTGAGGAGTTACCAGGACTGCTTCAGGTCTCCTACCCTGATGACCTGGAGGACCCTCTATACACTTAGATACTGCCTGAAAGAGTGTCAGGAAGCAGCCCAGAGACATCTGACCCTAGTCCAGCTGTGCTATTGCCATAGACTTGCTGTGTTATGGCTAGAATCCCTGCTGACCCACTGGTATATTGTTTTGCTGCCGTTCAGGCCCTGGGCCAGGACACAATCTAGTGAGTGGGCCTGAGTCCCCCCTACCATCCAAGATGGGTATGGCAGTCTATGTCTTTCTAGGAGCCTGTGTTTGTCAGCTGTCTGCTGAAGCTAGGATGCTCAACCCCCTTGGTGTCTGACCCTGAATATAGGCCCCACCTATCGACTTGTATTGCCCCACACTGACATAGGGTCTGGGCTACCAAACTGTGTTGCTGAAGACAGGTCCAAGCTATAGACTCTTCACTCTGCTAATTCCCCACAGTCAATGACCCTCAGAGACGTAGTGATGCAGCATGGCCTCTGAGGGACCCAGAGGGGATGGAACCCCACCGCTAAATCACTACCCTAACCTAGATCTCTTTTGCTGCAATTTAAGCCCATTACTTCTTGTTGGCTACATCTACACTGGCCCCTTTTCCGAAAGGGGCATGTTAATTTCACAGGTTGTAATAGGGAAATCCGCGGGGGATTTAAATATCCCCCGCGGCATTTAAATAAAAATGTCCGCTGCTTTTTTCCGGCTTTTAGAAAAGAGCGTCTATTCAAGGTAGGAATAAGATCCTCCGGAAAAGGGCGCTTTTTCCGGAGGATCGGGGCCAGTGTAGACGCTCTTTTCCGGCTTTTCTAAAAGCCGGAAAAAAGTGGCGGACATTTTTATTTAAATGCCGTGAGGGATATTTAAATCCCCCACGGATTTCCCTATTACGACCTGTGAAATTAACATGCCCCTTCCGGAAAAGGGGCCAGTGTAGACATAGCCGTCCTGTCTCCAGTGGATAAGGAGAACAAATCACTCTTCTTTATAAATAACCTTTTTACCTATATGAAGATTTATTCCTCTGTGTAGAGACACTGACTTCTGCTTTGGTGCTTCACCCTGCTCCCACTCTGCACCCTGCAATCTCCTTGCCCCTCGTCTTTCCACCTCACTCCCCCTCCTTCCCAGAGGTTCTGAATACTGTGAAACAGCTGTTTCATGTCAGTAGGAGGCACTGGGAGGGAAGGATAGTAGACAGGTGGCAGGCATTGGAGAGAATGGGGCAGCGGAAGGAGCTTGGCACCAATGGGTGCTCAGCACCCACTAATTTTCCCCCATGTGTTGGTATGAGGCTAGTGTGGTCTAAAATAGAAGGTTCGAGAATGTGGCAGGTCCCAGGGAGGTGCAGAAATAGACAAGCTTTACTGGATATTGTTTTAAACTTTTATTGAAGTGTTTACTTCAATTATAACTTGTTATTTTATCAATTTCTTACATACGTGGGCACGAAATAACTACTATCATGAACAATAGGCAAAATGCAATACAGTAAAGAAGGATTCCCTGAGGTTTTTCTAAATCCCAACAGCTGTCAATAAGGGTCCAGGGATTATCACTGGTTATATTTATGTCAATATCACTCATGAGGCTAATCATCTATCTAAGACTATCAACACTACTACTTATCAATACCACTAAACAAATTTAGATAACAATACTTACATTTAACAGACACTCAAAGCACAACAGCAACAACATGTTCGGTATACATTACGCTCTATGGGGAATACGTTTTGTTCGGTGACCGGGGGGGGGGGGTCTTCGGGTGATTAGTCCTCGGACCTGGCTCATATTCTGCAGGGCCGACTTATCTATTAGGCATAGTGCCTAGGGCCCATGATACTTTTGGTGCCCATGAAAATGTTTTAATTTCTTTTAAAATCAGAAGAAAAAAAAAGAACTTTTAGGGTCGAAGAAAATGTTTTAATTTTTTTCTCACATCAGAAAAAAATGAAACTTTTAGGGCCCACGAAAATCTATTAAATTTTGCCTAAAACAGAAAAAAATAAAATGCTGAAGTATGTAAAGTTATATCAAAAATAATTTTTAATATTGATATTATGGTGGGAGGGGCCCACAAAGGCAAAAGTGCCTAGGGCCCACGAAAGTCATAATGCGGCCCTGGTATTCTGCCTTTCAATCTTTGTTCTGGAATCCTCAATTTTGTACGGGTGGGGGAACTGATTTATAGAGAGTGCTTTCACACGCTTTTTTGTGATAGGCAGGGAAAACCCTGTCCGATACGTGACAGAATGTGGGGGAAGGGACGAGACGATTTCCTGTTTTTCTCTTTTTGCCTTGCAAGGTATGGCACAGCCAATGTCAGTTTTTGTTCCTGAGCTTTAAGTGTCATAGAGTAGAAATTTTTCATTGAAGGGGAGGTGACCTTTTGCTAGGGAGGCTATACGCACGAGGCCTAGCCAACAAAGAGCCTGCTTTTACAGTTAGGATAATGGATTTCAATCCTTTACATAAAACGTAAAAAATTTACACGGTTTAAATAGGCAGGAAGTTTACACATTGCTACCGAAGTCAATGGTGTTTTCAATTAAAAATTGGATTTGAATCTATATGAATATTTGTACACATCTGATTACAATTTATACAAGACAAATTATTTTTCCATTATTTTAATGGAAACAACTGCACATTCTTGACACCATTGCTGAACCAAAGAAAAAAAATGGCTCTGACAGAATGTTGTCAATGAGAACTGGAATTATTAAAATCATTACTTTCCAGCATCCTTGTTGGTCTGAAAAAGAAAATGCTTCATCCCACTTTTGATTAATCTATGCAAATGCTGGACCCCTGAAAGAACTGCTGGCAAGCTGTCCCAGGTACTCTGACTACAAGCTGTCTGAATGCACAGGTAACTTAGGGACTTTCCTAAATTAGGTTTGTCATATACTGTCACTTCCCTTTCATCTCCCTACAATGCTTCCTACTGCTTATCTAAAGTACATCCATCCATCCATCTGCCAAAATCTTTCCATGTATACTTCCCCTGGTGACCCACAAAATCATCTCCTGTACTGGTTCTCTCCACCCCCACCCCTGACCACCAACTGCCTGATCGAGTTGTCCCGATTTTGCTTATTTTTTATAGACAATTAGGCAGGAAAAATAAAAACATATAACCAAAAACCAACCAACCAAACAAAAACCAACCAAACAAAAAAACCCACAGGATTCTACTGAAGGAAATCCTAGCAGGGGAATACCTTCACAAGTTGTGCAATAAGACCCCTAATTTCTATTTATATCTCTTATTACTTTAAGAATAACTGATACAAATGATATCACAACATATAAATTACACTATGTTTATTACAATTTTTGCTCCAATTCACTGCTGTATCTTTAGTTTCAACTGTGGAAAACCCAAACCTTCTAAGTTTATCTAAGTGCTGCATAGGCTAGTTACTTTAAGAATACACAAACTATTTCCTGTCAAGCCAGTATCCGCCTGCAAAGATTATTTCTTGATATTTACATCACAAAATCAACTTGAACAATGTTTACTTTACAGTAGGAACACTTTCTCTCTGTTTGTCACAAGTCTGTAATGTTGAATTCTATAATTTTATAAATAGTATTCATGAGAAAATGTAAAAAAAATTGATGTATAATTGTATCCTATTAACTAGCAGCGCTTCACTCACTACATATGGATTTAATATTATTTTAAATTAACGTCTAGGACTAGCATCATACTGGAAAACACAAATTGACCAAAGTCCAAAAGTCTGTCTCTGATATCTCTGTGCTCCTTGATTTCTATGACAGTGCTGTGGAGATAATATCATACGTTTATTACATTAGTTTAGTTTTGGTAACACTCTTGAGGAGGTATTTTCTCATTTCCTTCAACTTGCCACATAAGATCAACAGACTAGAATGTTACTGTTAGGATAACAGTACTCAGTCTTGTGCAACAGGAAAATAAGAGGATGCAATGTGATATATTTATACTTTTGGGAATTGAGATGGCTTACTGATTTTTATTTTCAGAGGGGCTTCTCACCCCTGGAAGGCAGAGCCAACTTCAAAAATGAATCCAACCGGTTTCCTGCCCCAAAGCACACTACTCTCACTGAGCCTCCAGCCCAACAATTCAGTGAGACCTTTGCTGGGAACACTTCCCACACTCAGCAGGTAATATTGCAGTCTACTTTCTGGGTGTAGATTCCTCACACCCTGCAGATAATAAAATCTAGCAATTCTGCACACATCACTCTGGGATGCTGTGAGTTTTCTCCACATCACAGTTTAATTGTCTCTCTCCAATTATCACAGACTTTTCGAAGATGACTAGTTGGAACTTACTTTTTGCCAACAGGGCGATAGGAACGGCTATGGCAGTGACAATCACTGCAACTGCGAGCAGCCCCAGCAGATACTTCACTGCGGTCTGGAAGACACGAAAGGGCAGGTCTGAGTTACCCGGGGTCGCTGCGCGTGAACGTGCCAGCGCGTGTCCTTCAGTCTGGGCTCGGACAACTGCTCGAGAGCTGGCAGCGCGCGCCAGCTGCGCATTTCGGCTGGCTCCAGGACAGCTCGTTGCGCCGTCCGGGTTTGGGCTTGTGTTCCCGGGCCGGCATTGCGAGAGGGCCGGAGCTCTGTGAGTCTGCCCCACACGTTCTTCTTCCAGGCATCGCGGCTGCTCCGCCGCATCGCCGGTGCTGGAAGAAAAGCGCGCAGCCCAACACCCGGGTACACTCGCCCGCCTGCAAAGAGGGGGGCATTGCCACTGAGCGCCGCAGAGCGCTGCAACTCCCCTCCTGCCCCGGCCCCAGGCAAAGGCCCCTCCAGGTGCCACTGGCGTAGCGGGGGTGGGGGAGCAGCCGCGGCCCGGGCGCAGCGACCCGTCACTCACTGACCTTCATCACTGGCGGCTGCAAGCAGCGAGCAGACTCTCCGCGAGCTGCAGAAGGAGCGACGCGTCTTCCCCTCTCGCGCGCGCGGCGGCCTCCCGCCTCCCGGCGCCTAGTTACACATTAGCGAGGCGGCCGGGGACGGCCCCACGCGGGACCGTTGCCTACCTGGGCGGTGCAGTCCGCGGGGCGAGCTGGGTGCGGCGGAGAGGAGCCCAGGGGCGTTGCAGGGGGGTGACGAGATGGCCGGGGGCCCGGAGCGCTTCCCAGCTGTGCTAGCGGGGTGGGGGAAGCGGGGTGGGGCGAGGGGCACTTGGTGGGGGCCGCGCTGGGGTAAAGTTTCTGTAGGGCGGGACTGCGGGGCTGGGTGGGGCGGCCGCTGGAAGAGGCGGGTTGCGCTTATTCCCAGCGGAGGCTTGGAGGACCGTGCCAGGTGAAAGGGATGGGGTGGGGGGTTCGTGGGCTGCCACCCTTTCATCCAAGTGTTCCAAGAGTTGGCAACTTCCACGCTGTGAATAAGCAGCCCGGCTTTCACAATCAGCCCCCAAACAAGCTAATCCCGTTCCTAAACAAGTCCAAACCAAACAACCCCACTTTGGTTGTCGCCAGCTGCCAACAGCCATGCTCGGAACACATCCCACACTTGAAAGGGATTTTCGTAACCGTTTATTTGCAGCATTAAAAGGCAGGCAACACAAAATGATAACATGGAACTGTGCTGCCAGATAGAGACGGCAGTAAACAGGGACAGGTTACATTTGGGGGGAGGGGAGGAGACAGGGAGTCTGCCACAGCACTTTGGTGGAAAACTATAAATGCATATGTATATTAAATAAAACATTTCCAGTGCATTTGAATGATTAACAGAGAACCCTATCCCCCAACTCTTTAAGAGTCTAGATAAGATTGCTCTTGCTTTTCTGAAACCTCCACCATCACTGCCCTCACCCACAGCCAATTCAGCTTTGGTGACAATTTATACCGTCTAGTTAGTGGCACTGCTATGGGTACCCACATGGCCCACAGCATGCTAACATTTTTATGGCCAACTTAGAACAAAACGTTCTCAGCTCTTCTCCCCAACTACCACTCCTGTACTTGTGCTACATTGATGACATCATCATCTGGACCCATGGGAAAGAGGCCCCTGAGGAATTCCACAGGGATTTCACAATTTCCACTCCCACCATCAATCTCAACGTAGACAAGTACACACAAACGATCCACTTCCTGGACATTACAGTGCAAATAAATGATCGTCACATAAACACTATCTTATACTGGAAATCTATGGACTGCTATACTTATTTACATACCTCCAGCTTTCATACAGAACACAACACGAGGTCCATTATCTACATTCAAGCCCTAAGTTACAACTGCATTTGCTCCAGTTCCTCATACAAACACGTTCAGGATCTTTAGCAAGTGTTCTTAAAATTGCAATAACCAGTTGGAGAATTGAAGAAACAGATTGACAGAGCCAAGTGGGTACCCAGAAGTCACTAGTATAGGACAGAACCAAGGCTTTATTAAGATATGCTGAGCCCCTAAACTATGTTAAGTTTAAGAGTCCCATAGCATTACCAAAACAAATGTGTATTATTCTAATAGGAAGTACAGTGAAAATAGAAATAACAAAGCTTTATATTTGCATATGTACCGGTACATAGCCAAGGATACAAATAAAAACTAGTAATTTTGTTTTGTATTTAGAGGCTCCTCATAACCTGAGGCCCTAAGCTGTAGATTACTTAGCTTTTGCATAAATCTGCCACTGGACAGACCCAACAAAGAAAGCAACAGAATACCACTGGCAATTACCTTCACCTCCACGTAAAACCTCTCTAACACATCATCGAGGATCTACAAGCTATCCTAGATGATGATCCCTTGCTCTCATAGACCTTGGATCACAGGCAGGTCCTTGCTTACAGAAAGCCACCCACCTGAAATAAATACTAACCACCAACTACGCACCCCACAACAGAAACACTAACCCAGAACCAGTCCCTACAACAAACCCTTTTACCATCTCTGTCCACCTATCTGCCCATCTAGTGACAATATCATGTGACCTAACCACATCAGCCATAAATAGCATCAAGGGCTGGTTCACCTGCATACCTCCTAATGTGATGTGAAGGATGCAAAAGGTTAAACAGTTACCCAGTAAGTATAGGTATGTCTACACTACAAAGTTAATTTGAAATAACAGCCGTTAGTTTGAATTAACTTTAATAGGCGCTACACATACAAACCGCTAGTTCGAACTTAATTCAAACTAGCGGAGCGCTTAATTCGAACTAGGTAAACCTCATTCTACGAGAACTAACTCCTAGTTCGAATTAAGTAGTTCGAATTAAGGGCTGTGTAGCCACTTAATTTGAACTAGTTGGAGGCTAGCTGTCCCCAGCTTGCCCTGGTGGCCACTCTGGGCACAACCAGGGAAATTCTTCTGTCCCCCCTACTGGCCCCGGAGCCCTTAAAGGGACATGGTCTGGCTACGGTGCCCGTGCCAGCTGCAAGCCTGCCAGCACCCAGCCAGCAGACTCTGCACCTGGCACAGCACGAGCCAGCCACATGCTGCCACCCAGCCCTCCGCCTCTTCCTGGGACCAGGCTGGCGGCTCCCAGGAGCCTGCACGGGGCCACAAGAGGCGGGCACCCGCCTGGTCTAGTGCGGAGATTGTGGACCTCATCCAGGTTTGGGGGGAGGCCTCCAATGTCCACGACCTCCACACTAGGCACAGGAAAGTGGCCATCTAGGGCAGGATAGCTGCCAGCCTGGCCACCAAAGGCCACATGCGAACCCAGGACCACGTTTGCATGAAAATCAAGGTGGTCCAGTGAGACCCTGACCCTGAGCTTAGAACATAAAAACTGCCGTACTAACTTCTCTTTAAACTCTATTTCACGAGGAGTAACGGTAGTTCGAACTAGGAAGCCTAGTTCAAACTACCTAGTTTGTGCCCCGTGTAGCCGCGCTGTACGGGGTTCGAACGAGCAGGGTTTTAAAAATGGCGGCGCCCCGCTTATGCAAATGAAGCCCGGGAAATTCAAATCCCGGGCTTCATTTGCAAGTGCGGTATGCCTACATTACTCTCCTAGTTCGAACTAGGAGGGTAGTGTAGACATATGCTGTTATAGTTCTAGCCTTCACAGCCTCCTGTGGCAAGGAGTTCCACAGGTTGACTATTTGCTTTGTGAAGAAGATCTTTCTTTTATTAGTTTGAAGCCTGCTACCCATTCATTTCATTTGGTGTCCTCTAGTCCTTCTATTATGGAAACTAATGAAGAACGTTTCTTTATGCACCCTCTCCACACCACTCATGATTTTATAGACCTCTATGATATCCCCCGCCAGTCTCTTTTCTAAGCTGAAAAGTCCCAGTCTCTTCAGCCTCTCTTCATATGGGACCTGTTCCAAACCCCTGATCATTTTAGTTGCCCTTTTCTGAACCCTTTCCAAGGCCAAAACATCTTTTCTGGGGTACTGAAGATATGGTGTACCATAGTTTGATACACATTACTGAAGATATGGCGTACCATAGTTTGATACTTCCCCTCCTCCTTCTTCCCCTGGCTTCCCCCTTCCAGCTCCCTCCTCCCAGGTTTCCCCCTCCCCTCTCCCATCCTCTCTCTTCCACTCTCCCACCTCCTTTTCCCAGTCTCCCCAGTGGCTCATTCTCCCCCCCCCCCCAGTTTTGTTAAATAAAGAGAGTTTCTATTTTTGAACACACGTGTCCTTTATTTTTTACATCAGGAAGGGGGGCTAGGGAGGGATAAGTGGAAGGAGGTGAGGGAGGAATGGGGTACGAGCCTCCGATACGGAGGACTGGGGTGGCTCTGCGGGCTCCTCGGGGTGGAAGCTCTCCTGCAGCCCCCCGATTGACTACCCCCGGATGGCAGCCTGCGGCAAGTGCAGCCAGGCTGATGGCCAAGTGCTGTGATGTGCCGAGTGTGGGCACTCAGGGCACTCCAAGTCAGGACTGCTTTGGTGTCCCTCATCGAGGTAGACAAGCAAGCGGGACACCCCTGAGAACTGTCTGTCCGGGGTGGGGGTTGGGACACTTTAAGCACAGCCCTCGGCTAGCCTGAGACAGCAACTCCACACTCTAAGTCCTAACCTGATGCCCTGCTGGCATTGCTACCGGCCAGCCTTAACTTCGGTTCAGGGTCCACTCAATGTGGACATGCTATTTCGAATTAGCAAAACGCTAATTCAAACTAATTTTTAGGTTTAGATGCATTAGTTCGAATTAGCTTAGTTCAAATTAACTAATTCGAATTAAGTTAGTTCGAATTAGTGCTATAGTGTATACATACCCTATTAGCCTTACTGGCATGCTTATGGTAATCGGTTAACTGGAAGGCTAGGCCTGGTGGAAACAGAGCCCCATGCATGGTGGCCCGGTGGGCAGAACCCCACTTCACAAATGAGTGACCTAGAAACAGCAAAGGCAAATGTTTTCCTGGAATTTACAGTGACTCAGGTGATCCCCATGCCACTCTTCAATTCATTAAGCACTACTGCCTGAAGCAGCATATAAGCTATTCCATATCAGCAACTTCTGCCATTCTCAGCTACTTGCATGCTAAAGAAATCTCTAACATTCTGCGTGAGTGTGGCCTTTGATTCAGTTTGACAGCTACAATAAAAAAAGTCTCTGAGGAGCATTTTCCTGCTTGCGGTGAACATGAACCACAGTTACAACAGAGAGCTCAAACTCCAATCAGTCTTGTGACACCATCCACATGAATGTTAACAAATTTGTAACCTATTCATATTTTAGTGATTTTCCAGTGATTTCCAGTGCCCATCAGTGATTAATTTTCATGGGGGAAGTAAGTGTCTAACCTGATTTGCCATATTCTCTCTCAAATTATACAGTGGCTCAGACCTTTGTCCAGGAAGGCTTATGGGTCTAGATTATGATCTCAGTTACACCAAAGTAAGCCAGTGAGTTCAAAAGAACAGTACATGACCTTCAGTAACTCCTCATTATGATAAAATGGCCATTGTGTATAGCTCAGAAATACTTGAAATTCTGCATGCCTGACCAATATGCAGATCTAGAGTTCATTGGTAATATCCTGTAATTTTGTATCTTTTGAATTTGTCTCTCATAATATGAAGCTTGCCAAGTTGCTCCAGGCAGGACTAGTAGGTTTTTAATCTCCTTTACCCCTTTATTTCTCTTTTGCTTATTATAAAACAGAGATATTTATGGCACGATGATAATTTTAAAATGAAGTTCCTTAGACAGCAATTAATTTCTCAGCAGGTTTCTGACCCATGACAGTGACCTGTAACTTGTCCATGTTTTGGACTAAAAGAATAAACTCGTTCCTCTTTGTTAAATATTGCAAAACATACCAAGTCCTAGTGAAGAACACAGTGAAAAGATACAGCCAGGATAAATCTGCAGTCCAAAGGAGGAAAAGAGACCAGAGAGCCTAAACTGTGTAAATGATACTGAAAGTGAAGTACATAAAGGAACATAATATTAAAATATCATGCCTTCATCCCACCAATTAAAGTGAAAGGAAAATATGCAGGCAGGAAGAGACAAAGTCAATACCATTTAGAATGAGGTCAGAATATTTTGTAAATTAAATCACACTTGTGAAACCAAGTACAAATAAGAATATATTACAGATATGCCCTGCCACATATCTGATAACATGTTGTTGAACAAATATGAAACCAGATCTCAGTGTTTCAGTCTAGCTGATAGAGACATCCTCTGGTTTGCAAAAAATAAAAGTCAACATTTCAATTTTTTTTCCTGTTAACCTTAGGTTATATCACTGGGTCAGCCAGTAAAGTCTCTCTCAAACTATTGCACAGCATCCAAAAAGGATCGTTGTAGAGCTTCTTGGGGGCTGCAGTGTTTAAAATGGAAACCCTTCTATATTTATAGTACACAGAAACCTACCACTTACACATAGACAGTGGCTGGCATTAAAATAAATACATATCAATATTTATCAGTGATTACAGCTCTTCTTTTGAATCTCTTGTTTTAGCCTATGACTTTCACTCCTGACCCTATTTTTTTTTCTGTTTTTGACCTCCAAATCATTTACCAACTGAGCTCAGGTTATTCCCTCCCCCCCCCCCCCCTTGAGAGTGTCATACCCTCAACAGGAGTACATCTTTCAGCTTCTACAAGAAGTGAGGCATATGTCCGATAGATTGGGCCTTACCCAATTAACAGCCATGAAAAATGCATCACAGACTATAAAACCTGGTCTCCTCTTGTGAAATCTGGTCTTTTGTATGCTTTTACTCTATACTAAATAGATTTCACAGGGGAGACCTGGTTTCTTTAATTGGAAGCCTGACACAAAAGGGAGTTGCATGCAGGGGAGTCACCAGGTTATTTTCAGGGGGTCATGGTATTGCCACCCTTACTTCTGTGCCGACTTCAAAGCTGGGCAGTATTCCATATCATGCTGCCCTTACTTCTGTGCTGCTGCTGGCAGTAATTCTGCCTTCAAAGCTGGGCTCCCGGCCAGCAGCCGCCACTCTCCAGCTGCTCAACCCTGAAAGCAGTGCCACCCCTAGCAGCAGCAGTGCAGAAGTAAGACTAGCAGTACCTCAAGCCCCCTACAATAACTTTGCAACCTCCTACAACTTCTTTTTGAGTCAGGACCCCTAAAATTACAACACTATAAGATGTCGGATCTAAGCAGCTGAAATTGTGACTTTTACCATTTTAAAAATCCTCTGACCATGCAATTGACCAAAATGGACTGTGAATTTGGTAAGACCCTACCTATAGATAGCTTCTTTTACTACCGAGCACTGACTCATCTCCAGAGCAGATCTGCCCAATGCAGTGAATGAGGCAGGTTACTGGAAAAGGGAGGGAGAATGGAGGGGGAACCAGAAGCCAGCCAAACCCAGTCCCAGCTTCACCAGATTCCGTGCCTCAGTCTACTACTCCCTGCCATCTGGCTTGTCCCCTCTACAATCAGATCAGATGTCTTCCTCTTCCACACTGCATGAAGGTACATCCAGACTGCGAGACTCTATCGGAAAAAGATATGCAAAATACACTCCACATTTTGCGTATCTTTTTCTAATATTTTTGTTGGAAGAGGCTTTTCCAAAATTTGCCCCATCTAGACTGGGCCAAATTTCAGAGAAAAACAGTCTTTCGAAAGCCCCCTTCTTCCTCGTGGAACAAGGAATACAGGGGCTTCTGAAAGAGCGCATTTGCTCTTCTGCAAAAAAAAAAAAAAAAAAAAAAAGTGGAAGAGCAAACACGTTCCCTGGATGCAGTGGAGTTTTTTCGGGATGCCTCCAGTATCCTGAAACCACACCCCCTGCAGTCTAGTGTACCCTGAGTGTCAACATGCGAGGGGTGGGAGTGTTGTATAATTGAGAGCACAGGAGAGACAAGCTCCCTGTTTTGAATTCTGCTTCCCTTACCCTCCTCAGCCTGGAGCAGCCACCTTAAGGAAAGTCCAGCTTCATCTCTACAGCCCTAGGCTGGAGAAGCATGCTTAGGCTCTTAATGGGGATGATATATACACAATCTGGTCAGCAGCAGGACCCATGAGAGGCTCAAGCATACAGTGAGGATTCTGGAAAATTTTAAACCCGAGACTGTTTAAGTTTGGAACAGTGAGAAGATTTCTACCCAACTCGAAATCAGGTTCTTTAACGGTGACACAGGCTATAACACAGAAAACAGTTGTGGGTCTGCCGGATATCACTGTGACAATGGTTGGTAAATGTGGACTTTATAATAACAAACACTGTGTTTCTTACATTCTGGAAGACAATTGTATGTTCCAATCATACCATAAGTTCATGACACCAAGTTGTTGTTTTTTAGCAACTTAAGGCATTTATGAAGAATGTTAGAGTATATAGATGTGAAAGACCAAGTAGTTAGAACCACGTACCTATATTCCTATCCATCTCCTGCTTTGGCTGCTACTTTAAATGGGGGAGTGAGGTATGGAAGTACAGGTTGGACTTTGCTGGTCTGGCATCCTCAGGACCCGAGTGGTACCATATGAGGATTTGTTGGACCAGGGAAGTTCCTCCTCTCATGGCCCAGGCTGCCACTGAGCTAGGGCTCCAGCCTGCCCCTGCTGCTGCCCTCAGCCCTGCTACTGCTGGGGCCGGAGCACCGCAGCCAGAGATGTGCAGCCGGGGCAGAGCTGGGGCTGCCTGGCTCCACAGCTGGGGCCGGAGTCTGTGCCAGGGTTGAGGGATGGGGCCAGAGTGCTGTGGCCTGAGCCAGAGCTCCCTGGCTGCCACTGGGGTTGGAGCTCCCTGGCCAGGGCTGGAGATCCATTGCTGCAGACAGGCTAGAGCTGCTGGGGCAGGGAGCTCGCTGGGGCCAGAACTCTTCTCCATGCCATCAGTCTCCCTTTCCCCCCTCCCACACCCACACACTCTGGGCTCCCAGCTGAGTCACTGGTGCCCCTTATGGTGCTCCTGCCCTGCTGTCAGACATCCCCATTCCTGGACTCTGTGGTCCAGGAACATCCATGGTCGGACCAGGGATGTTGCTAGACCAGGGAGTCCCAGTTAAGGGAGGCACAACCTGTAGTCAAATACCCTAACCTTAAATTTACCCATCTAAGCATTTCTGGGGTTCCTAGGCCTAATTCCAGTTCTGACCACATCTCCCTTTTATCCATACCATCTTTAAAAAATCTGTCTTAGGCCATTGGTCTCTCCACTCCCTTTCCTTATCCATTTGGGTCAGGAAAAACCCGAAGGCTAACCCTTGTGTGGGATGTCCCCAAGATTCTCCCCTTATAGTTGGGTTTAGTAAATGGCAACATGGAAGTTATCAGGACCTGTGTGCTTGCCAGAGATTTCCTTGTAAATAATGGAGTTAGAGAACCTTGATTCCAGCAGCTGACTCATTCTTTCATACAAAGAATGAACTTGTCTTGTTAGACTATAAAATTTTTTTGGCAATTGTTGACCGGGAACTTTAACATCATTTTTTAATTTAAAACTATAACATTTTCTTTTAGTCATAAATCTAGACTTAAGACGACAAATAGGGTCTCTTATACACTAAGGCAGAATCAGATTACTTGCAATAAACCCCAAGTATAAATTGTTTTTTTTAAACAGCCTTATAATGGGCTCACCTCCATCTTAATCAGGAGATGACTAATGATTTCCTCTGGATTCAACCAGTACTAAATAGGCACACCACCCGAGCTTGTCCCAGCAGGAGAATGCAAGCGTAGAAAGGAGAGCTTGGCACAGGAAAGGGTTGCAATCAGGAGTAAAACTGTTGTCTCTCAAAAGTAGCTGCCTCTTCTGCCTTCTCCTCCACACATGCACAGAGCTGAGAAATCTGTGCTGCCCGTATGTACTTAATACAAGGGTGGGCAATAATTTTAGTTGGGGGGGCCACTCCACTAATTTTTTGAAGTGGCCCGGGGTGCCGCAGAAGGGGCAGGGCCTTGTGCAGAAGGGGCGGAGCCACTTCTGTGCTGCCCTGCCCACAGGCCCTAATTGGCCCGGGGATGGGAAAGCACGTGACATCTTTGCCTCTGCCCTCCCCCTGCCTAGAGAGAACTGCCAGCTGTTCCGAACAGTAGGAGGTTCCCTCATAGGCACCCATGCCCTTGGCAGCAGGAGGAGACTTTGCACACTCAATCAGGACCTGGGGACAGGGGAAGCACAGGAAGTCTCTCACTCTCTGCCTCCCACCCTGCAAGGGCCACAAGGCACTTAGGGTATGTCTACACTACCACCCTAGTTCGAACTAGGGTGGTAATGTAGGCAACCGGAGTTGCAAATGAAGCCCGGGATTTGAATTTCCCGGGCTTCATTTGCATCTCGCCGGGCGCCGCCATTTTTAAATGTCCGCTAGTGCGGACTCCGTGCCTCGCGGTTACACGCGGCACGGACTAGGTAGTTCGGACTAGGCTTCCTATTCCGAACTACCGTTACTCCTTGGTGGGCCAGGTCCAGCCTGCGGAAGCCCCTTTGACTACCCTTGATTTAATAGGATAAATTGATCACTTCAGGGAGTCTGTTGAAGATAAAGCCCAACCCGGGATCCAGCTATGCCACACTGCAATAGACAATTGGGCTGTGTCTACACTGGGCCACTTATTCCAGAAAAGCAGCCGTTTTTCCGGAATAACTTGAAAGCTGTCTACACTGGCCACTTGCTTTTCCGGAAAAGCAATGACAATCTACTGTAAAATCATCAGTGCTTTTCCGGAAAAACTATGCTGCTCCCTTTTGGACAAAAGTCCTTTTCCGGAAAACTGTTCCGGAAAAGCGCCAGTGTAGACAGCACAGTAGTGTTTTCCGCAAAAAAGCCCCGATCGCGAAAATGACGATTGGGGCTTTTTTGCGGAAAAGCGCGTCTACATTGGCACAGACGCTTTTCCGGAAAAAGTGCTTTTCCAGAAAAGCATCCTGCCAATATAGACGCGCTTTTTCCCGGAAATACTTATAACAGAAAACTGTTCCGTTTTAAGCATTTCCAGGAAAGGGTTCTAATGTAGACACAGCCCTGGACTTTTACAGGAAACTCAGCTTGAACTTCTACTTACATGAAAGACATCATGCTTGAGAATCCAGAAATGCTAGAATAAGGTTCCAAAGTGGCAAAAAGACTTTGGAAGGGGAAGACAGATTCTGAAGCTACTAAATATGTCCCCAGAGGAAGGCCCTGCCTATAAGGAGCCCATAGAATGTACTACCCTCAGGAGATTAAGTTCTTCAGACTGTATTCCTATGTCTTCTGTCCAAAAGTTACACCCATGAAGGACATTTCTAACCTCTTCCTTTCATGTATTATGTAGATGTGTTGCTATACTTGGAATGATGAATGTACAAAAAGGAGCTATTTGCAAGAAAGAAGTGAAATCAAGTTCTCAATTTGATCTTTGGAGAATGCTTCCTCAGATATGTAATGTGATTATAAGATGTGTTGTCTCCTTTATACTTTTTCAGCAAAGATAGAGAACAGATTACTGTATAGTTAACTGTTTAGTTCTTCTAGATATACTTGGATACATTAATCGGGGGGAAAAAGCTAAATTATGGAAGTATTAATGTGCAGAACTAGAAATTATTGTCTGAGAAATATATATTGTGGCAAAGTCTGGGTTAAGCCCTGTGGGTCCTGTGCTTCCTGGCGGGTTCTTGTGGGCCTCAGAGGCTCGCAGTGTCCCTAATTACTGTCAAGAAGGCAAGGGTACCCTGATTCCAGAGCCTCTTTCATCATTGGCAAGTCCAGTGTCCTTCCAGCCAGAGGGGAGGGTGTGGGGAACTCGGTCCCACCCACTTACTCCGAGTTCTGGCCCAGGGCCCTATAGTAAGGGGCAGCCCCGAGCAGGCCATGTAGCTCGGCCCTTGCCCCCTGAGCAGCAGCCCCTCCCTGGGCCACTTCCCCAACCCCTCCTGCAACACCTCGTTCCTGACATCACAGAGCAAACCTTC
This sequence comes from Pelodiscus sinensis, assembly GCF_049634645.1. Lineage (NCBI taxonomy): Eukaryota > Metazoa > Chordata > Testudines > Trionychidae > Pelodiscus > Pelodiscus sinensis. The sequence continues at coordinate 34,710,066 of NC_134717.1, forward strand.
ACATCGGCTCACTTGAGTGTGTTTTCTTGCTCTGGGTTGCTCCCTTCTCCTTGAGTTCACCTCTAATCCATCCCCTTTCTCCTTCCCTGTAACCGTGCCCGGGGAAGTGTTTTTATAGTACACACATCCACCTTAAGTGGCTACAAGTGTTCCAATTAGGCCTCCCTTCAGGCTGATGCCAGATAAGCTTCAGGTGTGGCTGGCTGGCCATAGTCTTGTAGGGTATGTCTACACTACAGCGCTAATTCGAACTAATTTAGTTCGAATTAGTTAATTCGAACTAAGCTAATTCGAACTAGCATGTCCACAGTAAGTGGACCCTGAACCGGGCTTAAGGATGGCCGGAAGCAGTGCCGGCAGGGCATCAGAGGAGGACTTAGAGCGTGGAGATGCTGTCTCAGGCTAGCCGAGGGCTGTGCTTAAAGGGTCCTGACCCCCACCCCGGATAGACAGTTCTCAGGGGTTCCCTGCTTGCAAACCAGTCCTGGCTTGGAGTGCCCGGAGTACCCACACTGGGCACATCACAGCACTCGGCCATCAGCCCGGCTGCACTTGCTGCAGGCAGCCATCTGGGGAGAGGGGACAATTGGGGGGCTGCAGGAGAGCTTCCACCCCCAGAAGTCCGCAGAGCCAGCCCAGTCCTACCCATCGGGGGCTCGTGCCCCATTCCTCCCTCATCTCCTTCCACTTACCCTTCCCTAGCCCCTTTTCTTTATGTACAAAATAAAGGACAATTGGGTACATTTTTTTTAACCATTCCAGGGTTTTGGTACAAAATCCTTCACATTGAACATTGTTACATTCTTAGTAACTGCAGTACAGTGGTTATGAAAGTTAGCATAAGTAGCAGGAACAAATCCATCCCAAGTGTATGCTGACAATTTTGGGTTTTTAGGTTGAAAAATCTGCAGCCTTCCTTGGCCACATAGGTCTTGCCCCATTGCCCTGTTGTTTTAAATGCAAAGCTCCCTCTTCCAAAGACAAAAGGCCTTACTGGGTGTGCCTCCCCTGGGAACACTCCTGTCCCAAACACACTGACTTCCCAGCAAGCTGGTCATACCCAGTCACTTGGTTGCCAGACTGCTCCAATTCCCTGGCTGATTCTGCCTCTTCTGAAACAACCCTCAGTCCCTCTGAGATCTCTCCACAGCCATCCACACTGGGTTTCTCTAAATGCAGTTAAAATGTTTAATGCTTATTGAACCTTTCCTGCCTAGTGCAGATTATCTTTAACACAGTTAGTCAGACAGACAGACAGACAGACATGAGACAAACACAAAACATTCTTTGTTGCAACAATACATCCATGGTGTTGAAGGGTATTTAGCTGGTACCAGCTTGTCCTGATTTTCTGAAAGACAAAACAAGAACATACTTCTACCCCTTTGGGGGTGGCATTATTATTTACATACTTTCTCTTTTTATTTTACAAATATGCTTTCATGTCTCTTTGCTTACAATTACTCCTATAGGTAAATATTTTTGTTTTGTAGGCAAAACAGGTTTCAATGATTTTTACCCCTTCTTGTGGGTGAATTACCCCACTGTGTAATTATTAAATTTAGGAGGTGTACTTTAGTTTTCCTCTTATACAGCAGACTAAGGGTATGTCTACACTACCCCGCTAGTTCGAACTAGCGGGGTAATGTATGCATACCGAACTTGCTAATGAAGCCCGGGATTTGAATTTCCCAGGCTTCATTAGCATAAAGCCGGCGCCGCCATTTTTAAAAGCCGGCTAGTGCGAACCCCGTGCCGCATGTAGCTAGATAGTTCGAACTACGTAGCCATTCCGAACTATCTGTACTCCTCGTTCCATTCAAAGTAGGAATAAGAGATCCTCCGGAAAAGGGCTTTTTTCCGGAGGATCGGGGCCAGTGTAGATGCTCTTTTCCGGCTTTTCTAAAAGCCGGAAAAAAGCGGCGGACATTTTTATTTAAATGCCGCGGGGGATATTTAAATCCCCCGCGGATTTCCCTATTACGACCTGTGAAATTAGCATGCCCCTTTCGGAAAAGGGGCCAGTGTAGACGAGCCCAGGTAGTTTGCTAATCACACTATCTATTTACCTACAAACCTTCTTTGTGCTGCCAGCTAGGGCATTTGCACCACAGACACTTTCTGGCTTGCTTTTAGATTAAAAGCTGTTTGTAGCTTTGTCTTAAAAAGGGACACAATAACTTTTGCCAGAGATTTACAGTTTTGAGTTTTTACTTTAAGTTCTGCTCTCTCTCACAGCAACCTGAAAAGGAAATTACATCCTGTTGTGGCTCCTGGAGCCCTCCCAGGATTTTAATTTGTTTGCAGTTTTTACCTCCTTCTACAATATACATTGCATGTCACAGGAAAATGTGCATTCTTTGTTTATAATGTTATTTAGCCATATTAATTTTTGCATCGGGTATAACGATTTCTTTTATGCTCACTGAGTTTTCCTATACTTTTATTAAACCACTTGGTATGAAATGGCTTTACTGAAAACAAAACAAACCAATTTGTTTTAAGCATACAAAACAGTTTACTAACCTACAAAACAGGAGTTCTGGATCTTAAAAACTTCACCTACTATTTACACTATATTTACACACAGATACATGCATATATTCTCTGAATATTTTTAACACTATTTTTACATACCTGTACAAAGATTACATTCACTTTTATTTATTTGGGGGTAGTTAAGTTCCCAATAGAACCCCCTTGAAGTTCTTTAGTTAAATTTTCCTGGATTATTTACAGACACTCTTTTGGAAAAGGGCCCCTTTTTCCTTCAGAATGGCTGCAAAGAAACCAAGAATTCTTTTCCTATAACATTTTAACATTTTCACAACTGCTCAATTTCCTCCAGACTCTGTAGAGTTAACTTCTGCTTGTCTGGTCCTGATCCTGTTTTTCTTGCTGAATGGCCCTTTTCCATGGACACAGGCTTTGTTCCATTACCAGTTTAGCAAGGAGGGTGGCCTTGTTCACTAAACCCCACACCTCCTGGTCCTTTTTTTTTTTTAAAGCATATTCCTGAAAACTTTGAGAGTGCTACTTTAACTCTCAGTACCCATCCTTAAGGGAATCTAGCTGTGTCTGGGTATTGAGGGACAGACATTTCCACCTTTTTGCTTCTGCAGCAGAGGCTTTTACATTTTGCAGTTTCATATTTGAATTCTTATATTCAGTTAATTTGAGGAACACCTCATTACAGGTTTCATAGGAGCCAAATTGAATCTGTGTTTTCTTTTCCCTTTTTCTTTTGGGTTTAGCTTTTCCTGCAGAGAGAGATTTTTTTTTTTCTTCTTTGCAGGTAGCTAAGTGGAGGTAACTGTCATTACATGCCTCCCATAATAGCCAAATTGCTGCTGCATCTTCTTTGGCGGCATTAGAAGGTTTGTACATGAGGATATACTGTGCCAATCTATCCTCTAGGTCCAAAATATTACAAACATCTTCAAGGGCTTGCTCAGTCCAAGGACTTGAGCCCATATCTCTGAAGGATTTGTTTAAAGGGTGTTATTTCTTTATAAAAGGTGAGGTTTGAGCTCCTTCAAACTCTATTCCTCCCTCTGAGACTGCTTTCCCTGGACTTTTCTTAAACATCTTTAATACTTGTGTAGTTTCCTTTATCACCCCTGAACCCTTGCAGCGAGTGACACAGCCTAGACTATCAATGAATAATCGTAGCTTCTTTTTACAGCCTAAATTATTTTAATAATCGTAGCTTCTTATACAGCCTAGATTATTCCAATGAATAATCGTAGCTTCTTACACAGCCTAAGTTATTTCAATAATTGTAGCTTCTAGTTACACAGCCTAGATTATTTTAATAGTCATAGCTTCTATTTACAGCCTAAATTATTTTAATAATCGTAGCTTCTTATACAGCCTAGATTATTCCAATAATTGTAGCTTCTTTTTACTATGAGCTCTTTTGTGAAGCCTCTACCCTCTGGAGGTCAGCAGGCTTTGGCTAACCAAAAAAAAAAAAAAAAAAGAGAGAGAGAAAAAAAATAGAACTGCTCTCTGTAGAGTCAGCTGTGTGCACACTAATGTCCACAATACCTGAGGCTCTTTACCAATATTCCCCCTTTCGCATTCTCCACCAAAATGTTGTACCAAATAAAAGCAAGCAGGATCTTATGGGGGGGATAAGGCAAAAAGCCACATTTATTATAAAGATAATAATAAAAAAATAAAGAAAAGATAGAAGCAAACAACGTTGTTTAACTACTTAACCCATATACATATAAACATTCATTCATCCATCCATTCATTCATTCATTCAGGTTCTGTGTATTTGTTATAGTTACCAGTCTGGAAGTTGCTTGTGACAGAACACTGGCCAGGTACTCTGTACACAAGTAATGGTAGTGGGGAGCGAAGTCCTGATCAGATGCGCATCTGAAGCTCCTGGTAGGCTGGCAGCAGAACCTTGGACTCTGATTCCATAGTTTTTTAGTCCAGTTCTTATAGGAATTTCTTCCTATGCCAGTCTATGGAAAATACTGCATCATGCTGATGTCTCCAGGGTGGCTGCCAGGTGCTCGTCAGTGATCTCATCGGGTGGACCTCCAGTACTTGGTTTTCTCCACTTGACACCTTTTGGTTGCACTGGCACCTGACGCCTTCTTCAGCCCTTTGTTGCTGTATTCTCAGGTTGGCACCTCTCAGAACCATTCATTCATCGTCCAAGCACTCTCTCATACATTCATACAGTATTTTGTATAATAATAAAAGTTGTAGTTACAAAAGTTTCTGGGTGGTATTGCTTAAAACATTCTCTGAGTGCTGAGTAAAGTTACAATGTTTTAAAGAGAACAGGCGTCAATTATGTAACAATGCCCTTAGTCAATTACAGTGCCTTGACAATGCATTGTTACAATGTATCTCTGCAATGTCAATTTCAAGCAGCCCCTTGCACAAGCTTGAGCATGCCCTGGAGCCCGGGGGGGGGGGGGGGGCAGGGGGGGGCGGGGGGGGGCGGCTGTTTCTGGCTACATAGGATTATATTCTTAACAGTTCTAAGTTACATGACCTAATACATGATATTCTAAAGGGGCAATAATAATAATAAATCTAAACATTTAACAATCTTAACAAATAATAATAATAATAAGAATTAATAATAAATCTAAACACTTTAAGTTGTGGGGAACAAATTATGGGGAGTCACTTCCATTTGGGGGAATCATTTTCAATACATTGATATGTTATCCCTACACAATTGTGTTCCAAAATGGAATCTGTCTTTATTGAACAAAACTGGGGGAGACTGGGAAAAGGAGGTGGGAGTGGGGAAGAGAGAGAGTGAGAGAGGGGAGGGCAACTACAATGATGAGGGGTTGGGAACAGGTCCCATATGAAGAGAGGCTAAAGAGACTGGGACTTTTCAGCTTAGAAAAGTGGAGACGGAGGGGGGACAGGATAGAGATCTCTAAAAGCAGGAATTGGTTGGAAAGGGTGCATACAGAAAAGTTCTTCATTAGTTCCCATAAAGAAGGACTAGAGGACACCAAAGGAAAGGAATAGGTAGCAGGCTTCAAACTAGTATCAGAAAGTTGTTCTTCACAAAGCAAAGAGTCAACCTGTGGAACTCCTTGCTGCAGGAGGCTGTGAAGGCTAGAACTAGAACAGAGTTTAAAGGGACGTGAGATCAAGTCATGGAGGTTGGGTCCCTGGAGTGGTATTAGCCAGGGGGTAGGAGTGGTGTCCCTGCCCAAGGTTTGTGGAAGGCTGGAGAGGGATGGCACAAGACAAATGGCTTGGTCACTGTCTTCGGTCCATCCCCTCCAGGGTCCCTAGGGTTGGCCGCTGTCGGAAGACAGGCTACTGGGCTAGATGGACCTTTGGTCTGACCCAGGACGGCCATTGTAAGCTCAGGGCTCAGGGTCGGGGGTCTCAGTGGACCTCCTTGATTTTCATGCACACCTGCTTCTAGGTGGCCAGGCTGGCAGCTCTCCTGCCCTAGCCGGCCACTTTCCTGTGCCTAGTGTGGAGATTGTGGACGAGGTCCACGATGTCTGCACTAGCCCAGGTGGGTGCCCGCCTCTTGCAGTCCCGGGCAAGCTCCCGGGAGCCGCCAGCCTGGTCCTGGGAAGAGGGGGAGGGCTGGGGGGCATCGGGTGGGTGGCTCGATCCGTGCCAGGAGCAGGGTCTGCTGGCTGGGTGCTGGCAGGCTTGCACCTGGCACGGGCACCGTAGCCAGCCCGTGCCCCTTTAAGGGCTCCGGGGCCGGGACGGGTGCAGAAGAGTTTCCCTGGTGTTGGCCAGAGTGGCCACCAGGGAAACCTGGGGAGGGCTAGCCTCCCACTAGTTTGAATTAAGGGGCTACACACCCCTTAATTCGAACTAGCTAGTTCGAACTAGGCTTAATCCTCGTAAAATGAGGTTTACCTAGTTCGAACTAAGCGCTCCGCTAGTTCGAATTAAGTTCGAACTAGCGGAGCGCTAGTGTAGCGCCTATGAAAGTTAGTTCGAACTAATGTACGTTAGTTCGAACTAACTCTGTAGTGTAGACATACCCTAACAGCCTACTCAGGGAACATAAAGCCACAAATCCAGCTCCCCTCATATTTGCCCTCCATGATGCAAAAGCGGCTGCTTTTGTGGAAAAACTTGCCAGCTGTCTACACTGGCCGCTTGGTTTTGCACAAAATGCTTTGACGTTCCCATTCGGGCAAAAGCCCTTTTCCAGAAATGCTTTTGTGCAAAAGGGCCAGTGTAGACAGCTGAAAATTGTTTTGCGCAAAAAAGCCCCGATGGCGAAAATGGTGATTGGGGCTTTCTTGCGCAAAACCGCGTCTAAATTGGCATGGACGCTTTTCCGCAAAAAGTCGATTTGCGGAAAAGTGTCCATGCCAATCTAGACGCTCTTTTCCACAAATGCTTTTAACGGAAAAACTTTTCTGTTAAAAGCATTTGCGGAAAATCATGACAGTCTAGACGTAGCCAGTGAGAGTTCCTATAGGCATTTTGTATTCAGAGCACAGAGGCATGAAGAATGTCTCTGAGAGTACCAGGGAATAGGTACCAACTTCTCCTCTAGCCAAGGGGGCGCATCCTGAACACCATGAATCAGCTGATTTGCCACTCTCTGGAAGTTCTGCGAGGGCAGGGCAGAAATTGGTGAGTGGGGCCACCAGCAAGTGAGAGGCACAGGGTGAGGAGGGAGGTCAAAGGGGAGGTTGGATGGTGAATATTCAGCAGCACAGGACCCTGAAAGCACGGGGATCAAGGCATTTGCCTTGCTCACCTTGCCGTAGGGTTGGGCCTGCCCAGCACTACCTCATCTACCAGCGTATTGAGAGTTGCAGGACCAGGCTCTGTTCTAAACTTTTGTTCTCTTTAGGCACTAACCCTTCCCTCTTGTTTGTGTTCTTAGAGCTCAAGCAGAACCCCTGTTCACTTCATCCCCAAATAAGCACCTGAACTGCAAAGAGCCCTCCTCAAAGTAATAAATGACAGCTGCTGACAGTCCCCCCTCCCATATGTTTGGCAGAAAACCTATTATTTAAAAGGGGCATGAGAGCAGGCTTAGCTTCCAACCACCTCTGCAAATACAGCCCTCGTAGCAGGTAAAGACCAAACTTTTTTAACAAACAAACTATACAGAACATAGAGATCCCCAAACTGTTATGATGCCTCCCTTAGAGCTACTCAGCCCACACATGCAGTTAGCCATAACCTGGTATTCTTTATAAACCAGTGTAACATAGCACTGAGGATACTCAGAATTTTCTCTGCAATGCACAATCATTACCCTGTGCAGTCGCAGAAGATAAGTTTGCTGCTCTGTTATAGAGTTTGAATAGAGTGAATAACCCTTCCCTTCAAAACTGACAGTTTACTTACTGTTAATATATAAATTGAGGTAACCCAATATTCCTGCCTATTGCCCTTACCTAGGTTAGTCCTTCTGGTCTTAAGCATGTTCTAGTAATGTCATACAGAGGAATTCATAACTTCACATATGATGTTAACACATGCCTTTGAGAATGATCATAATAACCAGAATGTTACTTTCATATGATTCCGAACAAGGCATATTTTGTATAAAAATTATTGCAGTAGAGCATAAGGTCTGAATATCAAGGTGCCTAAAGATACACGCAGTGAAGCATTATTTTTCCTCAGACATAGGATATCTATCATTCATGAAATTACATTTGACATGTATAAGAAACATTCATCAGCATCTTTCACCCCAGATGACTACTCCTGTGATTTCAAAAATTTGGCAAGAAGCATGTGAAATAGGAGAACTATTCATTTTCCCCAACCCTCCTTGCTCTAGCTTATCTCCAAGTTATATCTTCTTGGCCTACTATTGGGAAGAGTCACAGTTATAAAATGTATATTATTCCTAATAACGTTGGGCAAAAAATACCCATAGAACTGCTAGACACCAAAATTCACATAGTCCCAATTTTGGAAATCATCAGAACCATTTAATGAAAGCCATTCACAAGAGGAAATAATTTATCATGAAAATGTCAGGAAACAAGGGCTAAATTTATGCACAGCATTACAAATGAATCACTTTGAAGCTCTGTGACACTTGAATTCCTTAGATTTAAACAATCTTGTTTTCTTCAAAGTCACAAAAAGGACACACACATGCACAAAGACAACAAAAAAAGAAGCTTGAAAAAATTTATTTAAGGCTATCATTTAATATCCTGAAAGCTTAGCCTTTTTATAACAAAGGTTTCAAGAGGGAAGTTCACTTCTCAGACATTTGTGACTGCCAGCCTCTTTCTTATAATGCAGATATTTGGTGTTTCAAATCAATCCTATGTACAAGTTGACTTCATAGAAAAATAATTTAATTGCTAAATGTAAATAGAGATATTTTGGCCCTAAAATAAATGGAAAATATGAAGATGAGGCATTTTTGTATTCTTAAAGCTGTTATTTTGTGTGTCTTTTTGAAAACATCTTGTTCATATATAATCCTTTGGCAATACTACACTATAGTAAAATTCATTTCTTAGCATGCAAAGCGATATGGCTTTAGGTTACACTCCATATAGTTTATAGAACACAAATTTCAGAATTCCCTGGTGACCAGCAGCTGATGCAGTGAAGATCTTGACTTGTCCCATAATTGTTTTATATTTTCACTGGTATTCCCCCAAAAGGTCCCTGGAAAAACAAAAGGGCATAATTAGGAACAGTTACAGTATTTAGAAGATTAAACTTATGGGGAAGACATTTTTTCCTGGTTAAGATTTAACAAATATTAGTTCCACATATCCTTTAATGACTCCCTCTAACTTGAGGTTAAAATCACAATAATTTCTAAGGTAAAGCGCGTACAAATATTTTTAGTGGATGTTCTTTATGTTCTTTTCATGACATTTTTCATGTTGTATTAGACGTATGCATTTGCGAAATGCAAACAAATGCCAATGAAATGTATATTTTAACAATTATTTTCAAACTTTAAAAATAAGAATTAGTATTTGTTAGCCTACATGTTCAAAAGCGACTAATGATTTTGGATATTTCCATTTTTGTTTCGTATGCATGGGAGAAGCCCAATTTTCACAGGGAAGGCACTTAGCATCTTTGGAAATCAAACACCTCACATAAGTCTGAATTTGAGCAGCGCTGTCTTCAAAATTGTTTACAAACTTCACCCCATAATTCCTAAAATGCCCCAAAAGCTGTCTTAGAAAATTGTATGTTCACATTTTACAAACCAGAAAATTTAGGCACTCAGCTTAAATTACATGCCTTACCCACAGTGGTTGTATCAGGGAAGGGATATTAGAGCTCAGGAGGTCCTGGCTCCCACACCTGTGCTCAGACCACTATTCTAGATTATATTATTTTTAAAAAAAATCTATTTGATACATTTTAATAATATTTTGGAGGTTATGATTGCTATATACATGGCAGTTTCTTTTATCAACAACTTATTTTGGGCCAAATACTTGTTGAAGTCAAATCAATGTCAAAACGCCCATTAACTTAAACAAGGACATAATTTGGCTCTTGATACAAAACATGGACTATGTTTGGAATGGTTCTGTTTGCAGTAAATGGCATGGTCTATAGTACAACATTTTCAATACATGAATGGATATGAATAAATAGTGACAGCTAAGTACAATGAGCTGTCTTTCCTCAGTGTGCTGGAAGTATACTAAAAATCTAAATATACTAAGGTTTAAGATCATCAAAATTCAATCACCTCTGAGTAACTTTTGTGTTAATCAGCCATTTTAAGAACTCTTTGGCAGCCATGTCATCAAGAATTTTGTTGAAATCACTGGTGAAAGTGCCATCAGCATGTCTTCTGTCCACTTCTTCAACTGCATTAGCTTCTTCTGAGAAACTTTAAAAGGGAGAAATTGTCAAATAATAGCTGTACAGACCAAAATAAACAAACTTCTTCGAGGGCCTCATCCTGAAGTCTCTACACACTCTGAGCTCCCAGTGATTTCAAGGAATGCAAGACTAGCCCAGTATTTGAATGTTCCGTGTTAAAACAACATTTGGAGCACTTTTACTGTGATAGAAGACAATTTGGATGTCTTCCTTTCTCAGTTAGGGCACTGTTTCTCGAAGACTTTGTAAGTGAGCCTTAATTCCTCAATTAGAATTAAAAAAATAAAAGCCAGAAACACCAGACATAGTACATCAAACTGCAGTTTGCTAAGCCAATGTTACTCACAGCTGAGACTAAAACACAATAAAACCCACTGTAAACATAATAAGCTTCACTGCTTAAGAATGAAGTACTTTTATATTGTAGCCAACTGTTCCATTCAGCTGATTAATACTTTTATTGGATTTATGAAATCCTAGATTTATAATTCCTAAAATGTTTAGTGCATGACTATTTCCCCTTTTAGCAAAATCAATTGGAAGTGATAGCTTTGTGAATTAGCAAATGCCAATTATGTATTTTCCTAAATTCTGCGTGTATGTGTGTTGTACACAAACATATGGTACTAGGGGTGCTGGCACAATGTTTATAATGGGGTGCTGAGAGCCATTTAATCGCACTATAAACCCTTTATATAATAGAAACCCCAGTACCTTGAATTCCAGCACCTATATATGGGGCTAGATCCTGGCTCCTCCTTGTGCCCTCTAGAGATCTATTCTACAAGAGTGGTCAGAGATTACCCTGACAAACACCTTTGCACCCTTTTGCTCCCTCCCACCAGGCAAAGGATATTTTTAAAGGACAGAGGCCAAGTTGATTGGAGCTGGAGCACATCATGCTCTGGTGATTACTGGAAAGCAGAAAGGTCCCTCTAAGGGTTTGTCTACACAGCACCCGAAATTCAAAATAAGATACACAATTTGCATTATGCAGATTGTGTATCTTATTTTGAGTCTATTTCAAAATAGCTTATTTTGACATTTGGCACGTCTACACAAAGCCAAATGCTAAATAACGCACTATTTCAAGACATCCCTTAACCCTCATGGAACAAGAGTTACAGGGGCACCACAATAGCATGCCCATTATTTTGAAAAATATTTTGAAATAACCGGCGGCTTGTTAAGATGTGGAGTAGCTATTTTGGGATACCTCTGGTATCCGGAAATAGCTGGGCTGTGTAGATGTACCTTTACTGGCATAATTTAGAATGGTCTTTAGGTTGTTCCCTGATACTCTAGAGGCTAGTTTGACTAAGACTAAGGTCAAGGATCAAGTTTGCAGAATGATGGCTTGCACTTGTCCCTTTCCCATCCAGAATTCTGGGCTGAAGACAGCTCAACCAGACCTCGGAGCAGGGTTCCTAATTTTTAACTTCATTATCTACAGACACATGGATACCATTCTGCTGCTCCTGAATGCTATTCATTATCCATGACAACAAGACTACTGGAAATCAGAATGTCAGTATCATTACTTGCCACCATTCTTTTTTCAACAGCTGATCTAACTCATTTAATTCTACCCTTTCAAGGGATAGTTAGTCATTTCAGAATTACTTTGTGTGTTGGAGTCTAGGAGTAGCCAACACATAATCTTGTCATATAGATTAGATTTTATTATTATTACTTAGTATATAGCACCAGAGATATACATGGTGCTTTACGGCTGGTTAAATTTATTTTTTCAAAGAATAGCAGGTGAAATGAAGTCCCTGCCCTTAAGAGCTTACAGTCTAAAGGCTCATATAAGTACAGAACTATTAACAGATGGAAGTGTCATGAGAACAGTGTAGCTACTAAGCCATGAAGAGCAGGTGGAAATCTGAAATAGGAAGAGATAGAGGGTGCTTGGAAACAATTACATGGCAGGCTGTTCTAAGTATAAGGTTGTAATGAAAGAAAGATTTACAGTCAGGAATGATAGAAGTAGGGAAGCAGGAAGGACTGAAGCTGGGATGATGGTATGGATATGAGAGGATGGAGAAGCAAAGAGATCAGAAATGTAAGTGAGGGCAGAGCTATGAGAGGATGGGAAGCTGAATCTTGAATTTACTGCAGAAGAAGAGGAGAAGCCAGTAAACAAATCACAGAAAGGGGAAAAGGGAATTTTAGAGGAAAGACTGGTTCACTTTTAGACATGTTGACCTTGAATCTAACTTGACCTTTTACAGAGTAACAATACTTGAAACTTGTCAACATCTTCATCTTAATCTGAAGTAGGACTGAATCATTCAAAATGATTATCTTACACCCACAATGTATCTTGAGATACAGAGGAAAATATGAAATACAGCAAGAATAAAACAAAAATACATTATAGTTCCATTAGGCATGATTTTTAACCAGAAAAGCCAAACATTTAATGATAGGAACGGAGGGATTCTTACTCTCTTCTTCCTCGTCCATTCACTAACCAAGCAATGAACTCTTTGGCAGCTTGACCTTCCAAATAAGAGGTGATGTCACTAGTGTAGGTGCCCTCCGCATGCCTCTCAAATTCAGCATGACGCTTTGAGAGTCCATTGCTGCAAGAAAAGCAGTTCTCTTAGAACCAGGAACATGTTATCACTTTATCTATTTGTGTCCCTTCCTTGCATCTATTGGCTTCTTTTCCTGCAAGCCCAGCATTTCTCATCAGTAGGAAATTTCCCCCCAGACTAACCTTCATATTTTCACCCTACAACTTAGTTATGTGCCTTTGCTCAGCTCTAAATAAGTTATCACACCTCTCCTTTCTCTCTTAGTCAAACTGTACAGATTTACCTCCTTTGTGCCTTTATTTTCTTTATTGATCATTTTTGGTTACTCTTCTCTGAACAGCCTCCAGTATTTCACTCTCCATTTTATTACATGTTTTCCAGAGCTATTTTAGGTGTGGTCACATCAAGAGCGCATAGAAATTAACTGTTTCCATCTTCTCCCTTGACATACTGCCTTTGTGTATTCAGACCAAAATTGATCATACGGGTCTTTTCTGAAGCCAAATTGCATAGCAAAATTATGTCTAATTTGCTGCTCACTATAAGTGCTTGGATCATCCATTCCCTGCTGCCCAAGAAAGTAGACATATTTTGGAGCATTTTGGTCCAGATGTATTAGTTTGCATTTATTTCTAGCATTTGTTATTTTCTGTCCAAGTTTCACATTTTTCTAGGGCCCTTTTGCTTTATTTTTCGGTCTGCTTGGGATTTTGACATTCCTCCCAATTAGTACCATCTGCACTTTTCATTTACATGCCATCTATTCCCCCTTCTAGAATGAATAAGATACATAAAAATGAACCTAACACTGATCTCTGTGCTACTCAGTTAAAATCTCTTGTTTCCTCCTCATGTATCATTTCCCTTTCATTAGTCTTGTGTCCAGTATTGATCCCCCAACTCCGTATTTATTAGGATTCCTTTACCTTCTCTCACACCTGTGGGAATTTATTACTTCTTCCTTTGTACCTTACTCATTCATTTTTTTTATTCCCTAAAATTTTCTTTCCTTCAGGCTAATACTCTTATATTGTTACATTCTTGAAGCCATTCTTAAATTCAGTTAGATCAGATACTGGTTCCAAGTTTCCCTATCATAATGAAAGTCTCAATCATTTCTTCCCTAAGAGTATGTCTATACTACAAATTAAGATACTCAACTTCAGCGATGTCACTTGTGTAGCTGAAGTTAATTAACTTAATTCAACTTTTGGTGCTGTCCACACCTTAGGAAGTCGAAGGGAGGACACCCTTCCTTTGACTTCCCTTACACCTTGTGGAAGCACTTTTACCAGCATCAACCAGAGTGCCCCCTCTCAGTTCAAATTACCGGTAGCTGTGTTAACTAGACTCGCTAATTTGAACCCTGAAAGATTGACAACAGCAGCTTCAATCTTTTCTGTAGTGTAGACATACCCTTTGACTGTAAACCTTAAGCCCGGAATGCCTTGTTCTATGCCTGGAGTGTCTAATTTGGATTATAAATATGAAGCTGGAAGTAAGTCTCTGTATCATTGGCTGTGTTTCTGACCCAACAGAAATGTCAATTGTTTCAATTCCTTCTGAGTAACATATTCAGCATTTTAAAGTACCTTGCAAGTTCATCCAGGAATTTTTCATTCTCTCTCTCCTTCAGTGCTGGTTGTCTGTAGCAAAAGCCCAGAGTCATTAGTTCACTGATATTATATTAGTTCATTGTAGAGCAGATAATATGCATTAATGCATAATATGCTATTGAACATTATTTAAATATCACTAAAAATCTATTAATGTTAAACTACCTATTTGAGTGCTCTGATATTTTCAGGGGATGTCAATGTAATTAAATATCAGCTCTTGAAACTATTAATTCCATATTTCTGTCTTTAAGGACCACCTTTGTGCAGGAAGTTAGCTGCATTAAGGCCAGAAGGGATCGTTCAATTCCCCTTGTTTATAACAGCTAGCTGTTTATATGCTGAGTCCAGAAACGCATATTAGACCAAAAACATATCTTCCATAAAAGCATGCAGTACCAGCACTAGCAGTGCCTGAATTTCTATGGCACAATCGAGGTATCCAGTACCAGGCAACGCTTAATCCTTGATAAGTGTTCTATAAGGAAACCACAGGATCCAATAGCTGCAGCTGGAAAAGACCTATTAGGTCACTGAGTCCATCTTCCTGTAAGGGCTTCTTACAACAGTTTCCTTAAAAATAACATATCAGATAACATACTGATACCATGCTAGAACTTAGGCAAAAGACTGATGATTATTTTCAACTAAACATTTCTACTATTTCAAAAAATGATTGAACTAATATATAAAAATGATCATCCATAGTTGACTCATTCTTGCTAACAACATATCAATGGTATGTTTCAATGATCCTTAAGGTCTTCTTTGGTTCATATGCTATGCATTTAAAAAGGAAAATAGAGCATATTCTGGGAGGGAACACTGAAAAGTGAACTGATTCCTGGCATGCACTAGATTATGGATATATCTGTGCCTGGAGATTTATAGTGGTTTTCCCAGTATGCTTACCCGCTTCTTTTAGTGCTCATTAACCATTGCACAAAATCCTGAGCTCGTCTAGTGTCCAAGTACTTGCTGTAATCACTGGTGAATGTGCCTTGTGAATGACGTTTTACTTCATTCATCTGTCTAGATTCATCTAATGGTTCAGTCTGGGAAGCTTTGAATGATCTATGAATAGTTTGTAATACATTAATCAGCATTGATGATAGCACTTTCCACAGGTGCCATACCTACATTGATGTCTTTAAAAAATCTATATTTCAACAGAATAAGAACAAAAAAGTGGAAACAAAAATTACTTGCTGCTGATATGATTGTTAGCTGGCTAACAGAGCCAATGACTGTAGCAGCCTGATAACTGCATAACTAAGTCTATTAGGATAACAATAAAAAGGCACTGTGTGAAACACCAATGAAATGGCATGCTGAACTTTGCAATGTAGATCTCCTTCTCTCATCTGAGGTGAATTAAAAACATGGCCATATTTTAAGAAACTTTTCCTCAAGTCAAATATTTTGCTTTAAGTTGTGGGGAAAGAATAGTGGAGTTTGTTTGGATTATTCTGAGATGCTTGATTTGTAGTGTTTACCTGGATTTTTCTTCTGTGTCTTGAAGAGGATTTTGCCAGCTGCCTTGAATGATCATTAAAAGCAATCCAGCCACAAAATAAATGCTTTTCATTTTCATTGCCTGTCAGAACACAGAGGAGGACAGGAATAAATATAGTCCTCTTTACATACTTCAGAGTCAATATACAGTGAGGGAAACCCATTGCTCTAGAATGGAATGAAACTATATATATAAGATTGAAAATCCTATATTGTTTCAATGTATTGCAATTTTCATACTATATCACCATTAAAGTTTTAATTTTCTGAATTTATTGATGAAAAGAATAAAAGCAGAGTCTGAGTGCAGTGTCCTATCCAGCCACTTTTCTTGTTCTGAGCATTTTTTTTTCATCCTCTCACTCCTAAATTCTTTCATTTTGTATGTTTTTGTGTTTATCCTTTATAGCAATGAATACTGATAGAATTGGGCTCCTTGGGTAAAATACTCAAGTTTCAATTTAGAGTATGACTTTTAAGATAAATAAATACAATAACATTTAGAACTTTGTGATACAGAAGGCAACTCAACATCTGTTGCATTTATAATACCCTTGCTATTTCTAGTACAGTGTTAGATTTTCCATTTTAGTTCATTATGAGGTTTATACCTTGCTTCAATCATTAAGAGTCTAATCCTGTAAAGTGTAATATATATTGCTGTGGGTAGTTCCATTCATTATATAAAATTAATAATAATGGCCTAGATTGTGGTTGCTATCCTACTCCATGTGTAGTCTCATGAGTAAAATTATTCATTGCGAGTAAGAGAAGCACAGTGTGGCCCACAGTATATGTATTCTGCTGTTTCAGAGCTATATTGCGAATCCCTTATTCAGACTGATGAACACTTTCTCACACAAGTAGACTCATTATCTTCAATTATATATTTCAGTGAGCAATAACCATGTGGGTAAGGTGTTTGCCATCTGTTCCTGAGTATGTAAACATTATCATTATTCAATGCACTATTATTAGTTTGATTTTTAGCTTAAGGACTCAGTGCTGATGATGAACAAATAATGGATTTTTTTTGTTTGTTGGCAGAACTAAAAAATGGTTTTAAATTTGAATGATCCATTTTTCATTTCATTTGTTATATTTTGGGGTGTTTTATATCTTAACTTAAAAAACTAGCTAAATTTAGCACAAAATGTCATTTTGGAATGAAAAGTCAAAATAGTTCATTTTGAAGATGTCAAACACTTTGATTATTTCCTATTTTATTTTTCATTTTTTTATTTTTTTATGAAACTGTTCTCCAAAACCAATGTGAATTTAGTTTTGGCTGCCTTGAAACTGTATTTTTAATTGAATAAAATTTTTTGAGCATAATAATTTTGACAAGCTCTACCCAGTACTGAAGATGCTGACTGCTGATCATAGCTCATATTACTGCAAGTAGCCCTATTGATTTCAGTCAGTCATACAAGTTAGCACATCAATGAGCAGCAGTACGTATTTGCTGGGTCTGGCTCATAGACTAAAGCATTTTGTAACAAAAGCATATATGCAAATTGAAGCAAACTATTATAAAATAGCTAGTAGACTTTAAAGTACTAGCTCTGAGTCAGTCCTTAATTTTATGAAATGATTAGTTAGTAAAATAAATTAATATTCATTTGGGCTCATGCATTTGGCTATTAAAATAAATTACAAAACCCAAGATATTTATTTCAAAAAGTTGCTTATCTTCATCAATCCGTGCTTTGAAATCTGCATGGATAACTAAGTTAATTCACTATAAAGCAACTGAAATTGTAATAAGTTCATGGAAATTGAATGACATCAGAAGTGTTTCATCGTGCATCTGAACTAATAATCAGTTGTCTGCTTGAAAGAGTCACTTTCCCATCCATGAAAATGTTTCAGAGAAGTTTATACTACAGTCTGAAAAACAAAGGGAGATAAGAAAAATAAGCCAGTTGAAATAAAATGCTAAGTGGCTAACTAAATTCCTGAAGCCAATAAAAACCTAAACTTAATCTTCTACATAATTTGTAATCCTTCCCATTGCTCCAAGTTTCAGAATAAAGGACCCTTGTGCACAACTAAAGCTAAATTGTGCACTGATTTATACCCATAAAATCCCAGTGATATTATTTATTTGAATTCAGTGAGTCTCACAGAGTGTCAGTCATAGAAGAAATGAATCCATTCTATACTGCAACACTTTGGCATCATGGGCTAAGATATCAATAGATCAGGAACCTTGCTTTTGCAGGCTTATGCTGTGACATATTTCAGAGTAGGTTTCCATACATAATTGAACATGACAACTTGTATCTTCCATGAACTATGAAATGATGCACAACTGGACATGAAACATAACAGAGAAGAGGACTCAATGGATTCCTAATGGCCAATAATTTGGCTGAAACCTATGAGCAGAAAATATAAGAAGACAAGTATTGGTGGATAGCAACTGATGGATAGCAAGTGCTTACCAGTAAGCTGTGACTAAAGTTCATTGGTTATTGTCCTTAAGTTCAGAACATCATATTGAGGTTTTCTTCCTCAGAGCTAAATACATATAACTTATATGTAGAGCAATGATGCCAGATAGGAAGTACTATACAAGATCTGCATGTACTGAACAGTCAAATTGGAATATAAGAAGCCAAACATTCAAGAAACTGGATTTCTAAGTTTCTAGGAGCAGAACTGCAAATTGTCATAACTCAATTGACTTTCAGGGAGCTATGACAATCTATACTATCTGACGATCTGCCCCCAGTATTAACTACTTTACTGCTGCCAGACATTTCAGTTCTGCTCAAGGAGAACACGCCTGCTGTTACTAGGTAAGTCCCTAGTTTCAGTGGATTGTTAATAGCCAATATCAAAACAATAATTCTGTGTTGCAACATAAGGCAATACAGTTAAGTGGCATCTTAGTCACAGCTAGAAAAATGATTTGAAGACTATGAGATTTGCCATACTGGCTTAGACCTTTGAGCCATGAAATCCATTATCCTCTCTTTAGCAGTGGCCAATACCAAATATACTAAAGTCAGGTAATTGCCTTCATAATTGCAGCTGGCCAATCATGCAAAGGTATACATGGAAAGGAATTCCATTCTCACCTCTGTAGTGATTATACCCTGAAGCGTAAGGTTTAATCTCTCCATTTCAACATATCATTCATATTGTACCTAGAAGTTCCATATTGGTCTTAAAACTATTAAAAACCAGTTTCACTATTTAACTGTCCACTTGGAGCTGTACTTCAGTGATACAACACTGACATCCAATGTTGAGCCTAAAGAATACATCAGTTTTACATTTCATGTGTTGAAAGACTAGAGAAGAAATCCTGAATGCTATAAACACTTATTTCTCCATCAAAAGTTTCTAGTACTGGCAGGATAAGGCATGAAGTATTTTGGTCATTAAATACTGTTTATGTTGTATATAATGTTATTCAGCAAATAATTTAAAAACATAAAGCATGTGATTCAAAGTCTATGGAAATCAGTGGAAAGACTCTCATTTATTTCCAGGGGTTTGTGGGATAGATCCTTAAGCCCCAAACCTGCAAAACCTAAACAAATTGCTTAATGTGATATATGATTAGTAATAGAGAACTAGCCATGTTAGTCTGATCTTGGTAAAACAAAAGGAAAAAATATGTAGCACTTGATAGACTAACGAGATAGTTTATTAGGTGATGAGCTTTAGTGGGCCAGACCCACTTTTTCAGATCACATTCTGAAGAAGAATTGGCATGACCATATATAACAAAGGAATACAATGAAGAAAGTGAACACATTATAATGTGTTCACTTTCTTCTGGTCCACAAAAGTTCATCGCCTAATAAACTATCTTGTTAGTCTTTAAAGTGCTACATATTTTTCCTTTTGTGATATATGAAAACACTCTTACTTACTTTGATATAATTTCAATTTAAGTAAGTGCTTGAGTTCTTCTCAATAGCATGTTTTTTCAGAATCAAGACCTTAGATTGTATCAGCGGGTAGCATTTGATGAGATCAGAAAAAAAATGATTACGTCTACAAACTAGTTGGCAGATTTGAGAATATTTAAGTTACTGGAACCTGCCTTTTAACCAGAAAGATATTTTGAAGACAGCTGCGCTTTTATTAAATATTTTTCAAACATTTTATTTTTAAATTTAAGCTGCATTTTGTACATTTATTCTTCAATATTTAGCATTGGTAATCACTGTCAGTAATATTTATTTTCAGTAAGTCAAAGAAACAAAAATAGTACCTAGAAATGTGTTCTTAATCTTGTTACTGCTTCATTCCAGAAAACACAGGTGTACCATATAGAGAAAGATAAATTATTTTCTGTGGGCTTTTAGGATGTTTCTACAAAGGCTGATGAAGTTTAAAGTCAAAATGGCTCAGTATCTGTGAAGGAGTCATGTCTAATAAATGGTATTTGAAAATGGGAATGTAAGACAAACAAGAAGTCAATATTTATGTGCATGTGTATAAAATTTAAATTCTCACTGTAATGCAGTTCTATGATTTTTGTTTAACCGTCCTTCTTTCTATCATTTCTGTCAGTCTTAGAAGCTGATTTTGCATCTTTGGATCATTCTATCTTAAATAAGTTGCCTTCTATTGCATTACCTAAATCTGATTTAAAATTTAACAATATAGACTATGTATTCTTCCAAATATAAAAAGATAATAAATAAAATAATAATAATAAACTAATAATATTAAAAGAAAAGGTTAAATAGATTTGTATTTGCTTTACAAACCTTGGTCAGAAGAATTGCACTCAAACCATTGAACAAATCTTACAGGTAGTTAGTAAGAAACTTACCTTCTGATACTTTGAAATAATGTTCAGCAACTGGAACTTTGGGAAGCCTTCAGGATCCTGAGATCTGCCTATCTGCCTCTGTAGTTCAGCCTTATATATGTACTGTTCAGCTCTAGTAAGCATTATGAGCGTGCATCATTGCTGACTGTTTCTTTATTCAACTTAAAAAAATCATATTTGCCATTCTTCACTTTACATTTGACAATTTTTACAAGCAATTGCACATATTGATTCTGTTTACTGTATGACATCACTGCTGAGATGGGTCCTTAATGGAGACGCAAAAGGAATGAGGTGTCAATGTCACAAGAAGTAAATATCAATCAGGAGGACATTAGGGTTATAAAGAATTAAATAAAGGTATTACGAATCAATGCAACATTTCATTCAAATTCATGTTTGCATTTAATTTCAAATTGATGGAACTTCCTCCCAGAAAGTCTCCCACAACCAGAGAAGTGGAAGACTCCATAATGTCCGCTACGGACTTTGCTGTGCCAATACAATAAAGCCAAGAAAAGCAGAGATACAACTGTGATGGGTACAGTACAAAACTCTAAATCAGACAATTGAACATAACAGAAACATTTGGTTTCAATTCAAATTATCTCCAGGTGCAATGTATCAATTTTGCAAATTCCTACATATCAGGCTATATGGTACATATGTGGCCTGTATGTGAAATATTTGTTATATAACTGAGGTCTACATCATGCCCTGTAGATCAGCTCATATAATCCAGTGCCCTGACAATAAGTTTAAAAGGCTATTACAGGCCCAGGTTGTATTATATTATGTAGAAAGTTACCCTTCAGAGTGAGTCCTTGGGGCATTAGGGTCTGAGTCAGAAGCACAGCTCTGATGAAGCAGCATTGCCAAGGAGATAGAAGGGAAGGACACCAATAACCAGAGTGGACTGAAGAGATCCCAGAGGATCTGCCAGTGTTGGGAGGTAGGTCCTTCATCCTCTAATATGTGAGGCAACAATGTGAGGTCTTCAAGATGGGATTTTAATCAAGATTTCCTCTAGTGTTTTTTTTTATGGGTATGGGCAATCTCAGTTTGGAACCACCTGTTAACCCTGAACATACAAACTGTAATAATGCATGTACAACTGAAAGTGCTAATTAGATTTGGAAGCAATCAGATGGTTCAGGTAAGAGGTTTGAGATTAAGGGCTAAACAGGCTCCTGAGCCTAGAGTTCTGGTTGGTGGAGGGAAGCCTGTGGGGGCCAATAAGGAAATACCTATAGGTCAGTGAACTACACACCAGCCATGGCCCGGCATGAACTAAAGCACTATAGGAGTTAACTTATGCTCCTGGAGTACAGCCCTTAAGGATACTCCTCTCCCGATCCCTCACACCAGCAGAGTTCATCTTCACTAGAAGAATTCTTTACTGGCCAACTGTAGCCAAATTTCAGCCACACATACTGTCTGAGCAGCACAAAGGAGTCAGAATATAAACCAGAAGCTAACCTTATACATCTCGAGCATATATGTAATGTAACAACAAACACAAATTGTAACTTATGCCCACCAACTCCCTCCATAGTTAACTATGTAACTAATACTGTATTGCTATATGTATATAGGGAACAGCACATTTCATCATACCATTCTACTTTACAGTGGCCACATGGTATATTTTAAATTCTAACACTGTAAAGTTATTGCTTTGCTCCAGTCACAGGATCCATGTATTGAGACCCATTTTCCCTGTAAGTTTTCTTTATGTGAAGGAGAAATAACGCCTGTGTTGAAGTTTAAAATTTAAGTGCATAGCCTCTCCCAATCCCATTTTCTTCATTTCTCTGCTTTTCACTCATTTTTCCTTCTTCCTACATCAATTCATTCTCCCTCCTCAGTCATTTCCTATGCCATCACTTTCTCTCATCTTCCATCTCCTTTCTACTCTTCCTCCTTCTCTCTCTTTCCCCTCACCTTTCCATTCTGGCTTCCACCAATACAAAATGTTTTCAAATCTTGATTCAATGCATGGATTAGGATTGTGTGCTTTCATACATTAACACATGGCTCCACATAGTGCATGTATAGAACACATATGCTGGTTTTTCAGACTTTTGTCTGAAAGATGTGTTCATAGTATCTGTATAATTCCTCAAACTCCCCTATAGCACACATATGCAAAACTAAATCAAACCCCCAATCCTCTCTAGCACTGATAGAATAAAACAGGTCTGCAGTGTCCAGGCCAAGATGTTTGGGAGCCAATTTAAGTATTCATACAACTTGCAATACCTAAATCCATTTCTTTTATAGAACACCACTTATCAATAAAGTGACTTGCCTACTTTGCCACAATTTTTTAAAATCTACTTTTAAAGATTTTATGATCATTAGGTATGTGGGGGCAAAATCAGATTTTACATAGGAAGCTGGGTCCAGCCCTTAAGTATTGCATGATACTGTATCTCTCCATCATGTTGGTGAAATTTCCTATCCTATGAACACACACCAGACAGCATTTCTGCAGTTCCCAAGCAGAACAGCAGATGGTGTTCAGTAGGCCTTTTATCAGTCTCTTGCACAAGCCTGGTATATATATGGTTACATTACACTACTCATTACACTACTGTGTGTTGAGTTATAGTTATTGTTAGTTGAAAGATACTCAGAGCTCTTAAATCAGTTCTGCAGAAAGTAATACAATATTGCCTTTCCCAGAATCCTGGCAGCTCTTTTCTTCTTGTTTGTTTAATTCTATTTATTCTCTGGTGTAAAAATAAAGTTTTCTATTTACAGTACAGTAATTTCAAATGAGTATGAAACAGAGCAGCTGAATGCACCTGGGTAGGGAACTTGCTACATAAATTATTTAGTTCATCACAGCCTAGCTGTGATCATCTAATTACAAATATGTCTGGAATCATACATAATAAGAAATAAAAACTTTATAGGAAAGAAGTAAAACCATGCAGCTTTTAGTTACTGCTGTATATTTGTGTATGAGTGCAACTCTATGCAATGTGTGAGCTATATCCAAACAAAATTACAAAACTGTATCAAGTATGTGGCCAGTGCATTTATTAGAGGTGGTTGAAATTTTCTGAATTTCACACTTTCAAGGAAATTTCTCATCAAATTTGATTTCTGATGAAAAAAAATTATTTCAAAATGTTCCAGTGACATTTTTAATTACTGTTTTGATACCACTTTTGTTATTAAATACACAGCATATGAATATTGGTGGTATTTTTGTGTTGGGGAAAGGTTGTAAACATGTCCCCCTTCTCTTCATGACAATTATCTGTCCAATGACTTGTCAGCCAGACCTTGAGCTATGTGACCAGTTAAGAGTCCTCACTGTTGACTGTCAGAGGGAATCTGAACTCCCACTGTGGGTTTCAGAGTGTATGTCTACACAGCAAAGTTATTTCGAAATAACTTTCCTAGCATCTGCACAAGCCAACTGCTATTTCAAAATTAATTTGAAATAGCGGAGGGCTTATTTTGAAATTGGTAAACATCATTCCATGAGGAATAGCGCCAAGTTCGAAATTGCTATTTTGAAATAAGCGCTATGTAGATGCTTATTTTGAAATAGGGGCCTCCAGCCCTTCCCAGGGTGCCCTGCTGGCCACAAGGTAACTTCTGACCTGATGCCTGCTGGAACCAGTTCTGGCTAGCCTTAAATGCGATTCAGTGTCCAATTAGTGTGGACATGCTATTTCAAAATAGCAAAAAGCTATTTTGAAATACATTTTGTGTGTAGACACATTATATAAGATATTTTGAAATAATTATTTCGAAATAACGCTGTAGCAAAGACATACCCAGAGAGACATATGCAATGCTCATAACCTGTCTGACTTTGTTCCTCAATCATGACTACACCTTGCAGAGCAGCGATGACTTTCAGTGAAGGAGAATTTTTTCCCTCTTAGGCTACATATAAGACTCCAATGCTCTAGAACTTGTCTACACCATGCAGCTCCAGTTAGGCTCCAGGCCATGGATACATCTAGGTTGGGGTTTGGCCCTCGGTGAGTAGATGAATCACACTTATGCAGCAGGCTGCAGTGCCTGATGCTACAAATTGGCACTGCTCCATGTGAACTCAATGGAGCTGCAGCAATTTACACAATCAGAAGTGCTGGCTGGCCTACTGGTTACCAGTTATGCTACATTGTGTGAAGACAATGTATATAACTGAGAGTAACACCAGCATCATTAGAAAATCTGATAAATTATTTAGATTTCATACAGAGCATTTAAGTGGCTCTATAAAATGTATTCAACAGCTGTGTCCTGTGACTGGGAGCTGATAACATAAAAATACAAACTTTTATATGAATTTGACTTTTTCTCTGATTCAACTTGCTATGAACTTGAACCATGGCCTTAAGGTGTTTTCACTAATGCTTTTCTTCATGCCTATGCTGCAGCCACAGAAGGTCCAGTGCAGCAGAACTGCCGTTCCATTTTGGATGTGAAAGAAGGGCTGGATGTGGAAAAGATACTCACGGGGCATGTGCAGCCTGTACAGTGTGGAGTGAGGGGCAGGGAGCAGGAGAGAGCATGGGGTAGGAGTGTGGTCAGAGGATCTACTGCAGTGCATGTGGAGATGCTGTTGCTGTATGTGAACTACTTAAGCCACTGAACTGGAGCAGTCCTTGCTTTGCCACCATGTTTGTTTTATTTTGTAAATATACAAAAGTAGAGGCCAGCAGAGCATCTGCAGGGAAATTGGATCTGTAAACAATCTAATTGGTTTTTGATTCCCGTTTCCCATGCCCCCCAGTACAAGGCCTTCTCTGCTCAAAACAAATAAAATAGTTTCAGAGGTTTAGCCATGTTAGTCTGTAATTGTAAAACATTAAAAAACAGTAAATAGTCCTGCAGCACCTTAAAGACTAACAAAAATATAAATAGCATCATGAGCTTTCGTGGGCACAACCCACTTCTTCAGATGAGTGGAGTAAAGGGGTCCAGATTGCAAATAAATAGCAGAGAAAGAGAGGAGGTGGGAGGGAAAGAGAAGGGAAAAATGGAGAAAAAATGTCAATTAGAGTGTCCATGCTAAATGAGGCTAATAGAGTGGGCTATAAGTATTTTAAGTACCCAGTGTTTAGCATTTTATGTCATTAGGGTGTGGAAAGTAGTGGCCTATGCAGGTCAGGTCTTTGTTTAAACCTCTATTCACCCTCTATTTAAACCTCTATTTTTATTTTGGGTCTGCACATCCTAAACTCAAAACTCTGGTCATCTGTTTGTTTATTTGCTGTGCCCACAAAAGTTCACGATACCATCTACATGTTTTGTTAGTCTAAAAAGTGCTACCAGACCATTTGTGGTTTTTTAAGTTTTTAAGTTTATCTATTCAAGGTGTCAGACTTGTAAATGAAACCCAGTTCTCTAGTTGCTCTCTCCAGGGGACTTTTGAAATTGTTTTGAAATAATACAAACACTTTTAGATCCATTAGTGAATGCACAGGCAAGCTGAAATGTTCCCCAACAGATTTCTATGTGTTATCATTTTGAATATCTGATTCATGTCCATTAATTCTTTGTCATAGAGACTGTCCAATTTGGTCAATATATATGGTGGCAGAGGGGCATTGCTGGTGTTTGATGGGGTAGATTACATTGGTGGATGTAAAGTTATATGAGCCTTTGATGTGGCGGTTTATGTGGTTAGGTCCTGTGATGATGTCGCTTGTGTAGGTGTGTGGACAGAGTTGGCACCAGGGTTGATTGCAGGGAGGGTTCCTGGATGAGTATGATGGAGCTACGCAGATGCTGGAAAAAATGTGTTTGAGGTTAGGGGGTTGTATGTAGGCAAGGATTAGCCTGAACCCCAAGGCCTGTGAGAGTGAGGGATAGTTTTCCAGGAAAGGTTGCAGGTTGTTAATCGTGTGCTGATGGGGTTTAAACAATTGACTGTGAAATATGTCTTGGATGGAAGCAAAAGACATGTAGTTAAGTGCAACAGTTGATAGAGACAAATAAAATAATACAGGTTGAACCTCTCTAATCCAACACTCACTGGTCTGGCAACATCCGTGGTCCAGCATGATTTCAGTTATCTGGGGCTACGCCTAGACTGCATCCCTCTGTTGACAGAGGGATGCAAATCAAGCACATCGAAATTGCTAATGAAGCAGGGATGTAAATATCCTGTGCCTCATTAGCATAAACATGGCCGTCGCTTTTTTCTAAATGGAGTTTTTTCGAAAAAAAAAAGGCAGTCTAGGCATGGATCTGTCGAAAATAAAGGCTTTTTCGACTGGTCCTGCACACCTCATTTTTTGAGGAATACAGGATCTGTCAAAAAAGGCTTTATTTTTGACAGATCCGCACCTAGACTGCTGTTTTTTTTTTAAAAGCAGTAGCCATGTTTATGCTAATGAGGCACAGGTTATTTAAATCCCTGCTTCATTAGCAATTTCAATGTACCTAATCTACATCTCTCTGTCGACAGAGAGGTGTAGTCTAGACAAACCCTGGATGTCCATTATCAGTAAGACAGGGCAAAAATTATTCCAGTGGTGCTGTATAGTTGTCACTAGATATAGTCCTGCTTTTTCCTTATAAACAGTGTACAGCGTGCATAGTGGCTGATATAGAAAAAATATTAAGTAGATTAACTGAACAGTGTGCTTCTTTTCCCATTGTCCATCTCCACAGCTTTCTCCCTCACACCAGATGCCAAGTTTAAGAATGAACAGATCAGAGGATTTGTCTGCTGTATTTTCCCAGACACTGAACAGGCACTAGAACAAATTAACAACGATGTCCAGGCAACTTAACCCATTTGTAAAGGCTATTTCATATATCAGTCTACACATACCTTTTAAACTCTCCAGGTATGCCCATCTCTGCACATGCTTCTGGCTTTCTACCTTACATCGCTTATGAATCACTGATTACATCAGGATAATTTCATTGGTTATACTTCCAATATTAGACAGTAAGGACCGATTTCCAAAGATGTTTAGATGCCTAAAGATACAGATAGGTGCTATGCAAAATTTTAAAGGTGCCTGAGTGTCTAACTCCCATTTCAATCAATGGGGTTTAGGTGCTTTTGAAAATTGAAGTAGGTGTCTATATCCATAGGCACCTAAATGCTGATTCTCCACTCAGTCATGCCCATTTTACAGAGGCTTCTTTGGAGTTACACCGCAGTAAGAGAGCTGAGAATTAAGCCCTAATAAATTCAGCTGACTTATATTCCTCATTTGTAAAATCACCCCATTATTGAAAATACTGTTGTCAGTAGAACACTCACAAAGGCTCATATAATCACCATTTAATTAGCCCTGCTTCATGTTATATTTGCTTATTTTACTGTTAACTTTCTCAGAGCTATAATTTTTTCCCCTTTTACAATTAGAACAGCTGAATTTTAATTACATTACCAACAAAAAGCTCATTAACATCACTTAATTGGTAGTGTTTCCAAAAAAACCTTAACTGAACTGAATATTTTCTCAAGAGTTCCCATCAAAGTATAATTTAACCATTACAAACAGCTTGGCAACAACATTTACATAAAGATTTATCTGTCTCTGGAGAATGTTTTTAAATGAGGAAGATCAGATATGTTGTTGCCATCCACAGAACAAAGGGGGTTTTTATACAGCAGGTTATTTCCACCTTTTAACTCCATTGAACAAATCCTGTATTTTTGTCATTTTGGTCAAATTAAGGCCTTTGATTTTCCACAAAGAAATGTAAAGCAATAGTAGATGGTACTAGAAAAAAGCTTTACCTGTGGGAGGGTTATTCCATAACTGACTACTTCAGGATTTCTTGCACTTCTCCTCTAAAGCATCATGAACTGGCTAGTGTCAAAGACAAGAAAAGCTGTATACAATGGAGCCTGAATCTGAAACAGTATGGTAACTTCTGTGCAAAAATGATCACAGAATCACTTTGTTTGCACTGGGCCTCTAGTAAAATATCTTGTCCATTTGCCTTCATCATGGCAGGATTGATTTAATTCACAAATCCTCCGTGTTAGATGAATGTTTAGCCTAGGGCTCAAATGTCCCCTCTGACAGCACTTTCAAAGCCACTCTCAGCATCTCTTTTCCAGGTGCCTTGTATTGTTATTGCTGTTTGTTTATTCACATTATGGAAGTGCTGAAGGATCCCAAAGATAAACAATGAACCCACTGAGCTAGGCTATGTAAAAACTCATAACAGAAAGACCTGCCAAATGGGTAATACGGTACTGACCTCACCCTTGCCAGGAAGCATGAATGTAGAGTTTCCTTCTTTATCTTCTGCCCATTATTCCATATTCTGTACTCATGAACAAGCAATGACTATCATCTTTATAACATCATTTTGTGAATCTGTAGATAAATGTGTTATTCTTCTAGCTTCCCTTTGCCAAGTTCACTCTACTTTTCCTCTCAGTCCATTTTTCATATCTTTATTTAGTTGATTTCTGAAAATCCTCTAGAACTTGACTAGACCTGTTTTGAAGGGTGACGTGATGCTTTCCACATCTGCATTTTGCACCTTGTAAAATGACTCTTCCCAAGCAGCATCCCCTAAAACATTGGAGAATGAATC
Source organism: Pelodiscus sinensis (assembly GCF_049634645.1). Classification (NCBI taxonomy): domain Eukaryota; kingdom Metazoa; phylum Chordata; order Testudines; family Trionychidae; genus Pelodiscus; species Pelodiscus sinensis. Next base: position 34,739,417 of record NC_134717.1, read on the forward strand.
AGGGCCCAAAATGTTTAGGGTCACTACAAGACAATATCAATTATATTGACTTCAGTGGAGTTGCACCAGTGACCTTGGAAACTCCCTGCTGCAGTTCCCCATCTGTAAAATGGGAGCCCCAGAGAAGTGTTAGGTATTACCAGGACAGAACTGTCCTTTGAAATTTCATGAAAGGATGCCTTTGCCTCCAATTTCATCACTGAATACATGCAGTATAACACAGCAAGTTCTGGATAAAGATGGAAACAATTGTTGGGATTCAATAACTGTGCTGACTCTATACCTTCTACCCCTTAACATGAACCCAAACAAAAAGTTGGTTTGAGATTCAAAAGGTGTGATACACTTAGAAATTTAAGCATCTGAGGATATTTTCATATCTGCCTATTCAAAGACCAGAAACACCAAGGGTACGTCTACACTGCAGCGCTAATTCAAACTAGCTTAGTTCGAAATGGTTAATTCGAACTAAGCTAATTCGAACTAACGCGTCTAGAACTAAAAACTAATTCGAATTAGCGTTTTGCTAATTCGAACTAGCAAGTCCACATTGAGTGGACCCTGAACAGGGCTTAAGGATGGCCGGAAGCAGTGCCGGCAGGGCATCAGAGGAGGACTTAGAGCGTGGAGTTGCTGTCTCAGGCTAGCCAAGGGCTGCGCTTAAAGGGTCCCGACCCCCACCCCGGACAGACAGTTCTAAGGGGTGCCCCGCTTGCAAAGCAGTCCTGGCTTGGATTGCCCGGAGTACCAACACTGGGCACACCACACCACTCGGCCATCAGCCCGGCTGCACTTGCCGCAGGCTGCGATCTGGGAAGAGGGGGCAATCGGGGGGCTGCAGGAAAGCTTCCACCCCCAGAAGCCTGCAGAGCCAGCCCAGTCCTCCCCATCGGGGGCTCGTACCCCATTCCTCCCTCACCTCCTTCCACTTACCCTTCCCTAGCCCGCCTTCTTATTGATGTACAAAATAAAGATAACGTTTCTTCCAACATTGACTCTGTCTTTATTGAACAAAACTGGGGGAGACTGGGAAAAGGAGGTGGGAGAGGGAAAGAGAAAGGCTGGGAGAGGGGAGGGCAACTAACATGATGAGGGGTTGGGAACAGGTCCCAGATGAAGAGAGGCTACAGAGACTGGGACTGTTCAGCTTAGAAAAGAGGAGATGGAGCAGGGACAGGATAGAGGTCTCTAAAAGCAGGGGTTGGGTGGAGAGGGTGCATTCAGAAAAGTTCTTCATGAGTTCCCATAAAGAAGGACTAGAGGACACCAAAGGAAAGGAATGGGTAGCAGGCTTCAAAGTAGTAAGAGAAAGTTGTTCTTCAGAAAGCAAATAGTTAACCTGTGGAACTCCTTGCTGCAGGAGGCTGTGAAGGATAGAACTAGAACAGAGTTTAAAGGGACGTGAGATCAAGTCATGGAGGTTGGGTCCATGTAGTAGTCTTAACCAGGGGGTAGGAGTGATGTCCCTGCCCAAAGTTTGTGGAAGGCTGGAGAGGGATGGCACGACACAAATGGCTTGGTCACTGTCTTCGGTCCATCCCCTCCAAGGTCTCTAGGGTTGGCCGCTGTCGGCAGACAGGCTACTGAGATAGATGGACCTTTGGTCTGACCCAGGACAGCCATTGTAAGCTCAGGGCTCAGGGTCGGGGGTCTCAGTAGACCCCTTTGATTTTCATGCACACCTGCTCCTGGGTGGCCAGGCTGGCAGCTCTCCTGCCCTAGACAGCCACTTTCCTGTGCCTAGTGCGGAGATCGTGGACGAGGTCCACGATGTCTGCACTAGCCCAGGAAGGTGCCCGCCTCTTGCGGTCCAGGGCAAGCTCCCGGGAGCCGCCAGCCTGGTCCCGGGAAGAGGGGGTGGGCTGGAGGACATCGGGTGGGTGGCTCTGTGCCATGCCAGGTGCAGGGTCTGCTGGCTGGGTGCTGGCAGGCTTGCACCTGGCACGGGCACCGTAGCCAGCCCGTGCCCCTTTAAGGGGTCCGGGGCCGGGAGGGGGGCATAGAGTTTCCCTGGTGTTGTCCAGAGTGGCCACCAGGGAAACCTGGGGAGGGCTAGCCTCCCACTAGTTCGAATTAAGGGGCTACACACCCCTTAATTCGAACTAGTAAGTTCAAACTAGGCTTAATCCTCGTAAAATGAGGTTTTCCTAGTTCGAACTAAGCGCTCCGCTAGTTCGATTCAAATTCGAACTAGCGGAGCGCTAGTGTAGCGGCTATGAATGTTAGTTCGAACTAACGTCCGTTAGTTCGAACTAACATTGTAGTATAGACATACCCCAAGCTACTTATCTTGCTCATGCTAGGGAACAGTAGAAATTCAGGAAAAGACTCTCCCTTGGACCTCTGCATTTCAAACCCACCAGCATTGACTAAACTTTGGACAAGCATTTAAGCTTCAGGATAATTATACCAATTGCAATTCCAAACCTTGTATGACTCACGTAGCACTAGGTTTTGCCCCTACTTACTGTGGTTTGGACATTAATTTGTAAATCACATTGCTCTCTCAACTGTTAATATAACTAAGCAAGCATGTTCACTTGACTTTATGTCTTCTTTCCAAATGAGAATCTATCTCTGGAAGATGAACCAAAATCCAAAACATGAGTTTTATGCAAAATGACAGTAACCATAAGTTTCATTTTAAGTTCCAGTTTTATTTTCTTTTCTTTTAACAAGCAGGCGTTAAATGTGCCAAAATGTGTAGTGGTATGTTATCTGCTAATATACAGCATGAATAACAGATGTAAACTCCACATTAAAAGTATCTTAATCTTCAATTCTTAATCCACCTGCAGAACGTACTTAATCTGTGCACAGGTACAACCACATCATATCAAGGCACATCTAGCTCTCATGGATGAATAAGATGCTTCATCATGATGAGAATACCTTTGTTATTCTGACAGGAAAAAACATTGTTTGAGGAAGTGGGTCATATGGGTATAAAGATGTTTACTTGAAAGGCCAGGAATTCCATGATCCTGATCAGTGTACCACTGAAAAAGAAGAAAAAAAACCCCAAACATACTTTATTCCTCTATCCTACAGTAAGTAAACAATTAGAAGCTTAATCTTTATTACTATTACAGCCCCATAAATGGTGAAAGGTGCCTCACAAAGACAAATGGTTAGTGGCTTGTTAGCTCGCTTGTTCTTTGTGTGATAATTATTTTTATTAGTTTTCATTATATTCATATTCTTATTGAACAACATTTCTAAATAATCTGTAATTTGGGAGTCAGAATGCCTTCCTGGTGAGTTAGTTGCATCAAGCCAGACCAAAAAAACTCTAAGATGCCCTCAAGGACAAGAGTCCGTGACATGTGCTGCATGTCCTTAGCATTAGAATTATTGGCTTAGTCTACACTGCAGGATTTTTGAGCAAGAAACCTTTTGCAGAAGAGTTTTTGATCAAAAACTTCTTGCCCAAAAGCGTGTCCAGACCTCAAAGTGCATCGCAGAAGCGATGTGCTTTTCCACAAGAGAGTGTCCACACTGCGTGATGGACACTCTTGCGCAAGAAAGCTCTGATAGCCATTCACAGAGCACCTGTACTTTTTCCGATAGGGATTTCTTGCGCAAAGGCACTTCTAGAGCGTCCACAGCTGCTTTTTTGCACAAGAGCTGTAGTGGGTCATTCCTTGTGGTGAGAGGAATAACTCGACCGGCAAAAGCCCTCTGTTCTATTTTCTTGTGCAAAAACACGCTTAAGGTGTAGATGCTCTGCAAGTTTTTGCACAAAAATCTTGTCGTGTAGACATAGCCATTCCAAAGACAGACTTGGCTGGCAATATTATGTTTTCATTAAACTGCCCTCCCCTGTGGAGCTCTGTCCAAATCATTCAGCATTACATCAGTTCCTTAGGCATTAGTTCTATGGCATCAGTTCCTTAGTACATCAGTTCTATAGCATCTTGAGAACAGTAACTAGCCTGTCAACACTGGCACATTTTGTTGTCAAAAACTGCCTTTTGGTGAGAAACAGTGAGAGAGTTTACACTACAATGCAACTTTTGTCTGGAAAAACACCCAGTTTTGGTGACAAAAAACTTCTAGCCCTGCAAGAGACTTTTGACTTTTCCCCTCCCTTTATTATCGACAAAAAGTCAGTGTGGACTTTGTTGTTTGTTTTGTCGAGAGAACTGGCTTCAGCCAGTATCCCACAATGCCTGCCCTTATGGCTGCGCTCAGTGTTTTGTGATCTCTGCTGTCCTGCAGGCATATGCCCCTCCCCTTTCAAAGTTTCAGGAAGTATCTGATAGCTGAATGAGCTGCTGTGTTTGTGGAACAAAGAAAGAGCAAATCACTGGAATGCTTCTATTCTGCTTTGCTAGGAACACAGCAGCAGGCTGCTGCAGGGGAAAGGCTGGAGAGACTGCTGGGCTACTTTCACATTCCTCAGCACGGAAAGCTCACAGAACTATTCATGATATCACTTCCAGAAGTAGAGAATGCTGTGGGAGAACTCAGAGGGTTCAGTTCTGTCTTCCCACAACAATGCACTGTGGGATGCATCTTACCCACATTGCTTTACCTTATCTGTCAACAGAGTGCTAGCAATGTGGCCGTGAAATGTCGACAATGGGAGGCAGAAAAACTGGTTTGACCAGTTTTCACTTTTGGCAACTGTTGCATATCAGCAGCACTTTTGTTGCCAAACCTTCCCAGTGTGGACGTAGCCGGAGATGTATTATGTTACACCTTGGAACAGTAGCAATTATTTTAATAAGAAAATTTGCCTTAAGTTATTTACAGCCAAGTGTCATGAAGACATACTGAAATCCATTTTTTTAGGCTAGGTGCTTCTCTTCTCTGCAGATGCAGCACTGTTTTGCTTTAAATCAGTGGGAATGCAGGACATCTGGAGTCCACACTATGGTCCACACACTTATGGAGTGCCACAAACCCCTGTGCTTTGGGAATTGCATGTGCACTAATGTCTGTGACAGTTCATGGACAGAAGTAGGACAGGAACAAGACTAGTGCATCTGACATTAGCACATGTATAAGCGATAAAGAAGAACCAAAGCCTGACATGGATGCAATAGACATTTTGTCCATTTGGCCTACTTTTGCTCTTCATTCATCCCTTCCACCCTCCTGTCTGTCCCTGTTACCCTTTCTGTCCCTGACAATTTTGTCTCATCTCCCTCTGGGTCTATTTTCCAGATTCCTTCTTCCCTTCTCTGAGATCCTTCATCTTTGTCTGTGGCTGGCAGGTACCTGAAGGAAGCTCCTAATTCCTCTTCCTGTTTCATTAGGTAGCAACAGCCTCAAAAAGAGACATCTAGGCTGGCTGCTCATTCTTTTTCCACATGCCTTTTCCAGGCTTCAAAACTACTATTTACAAAGAAGAAACTGATACTCTGTTGAAGCAGCTGGAAACAAGGAGCAAAGAGCCAATTTCATTTGGTCAACCAGTTTTCTGTGGCTACCAGCAAGTCCACAGACCAATGCAAGTCCACAAGCTATTCTATGGGACTCACTGGGCTAAAATGACCTTCTTAAAAATGTCCCCAGGTGTAAGAGGAACTTGTTAATAGAATTATAAGCCCATGTTTAAAAAGACAAATAGTCCGATGTTATCTACCATTGCCTGGAAATCCACCTGTGCGTTAACAAGAGCTTTAGCGATCTGTGCTGAGTTCTGGAAATGTACATTATCTAGAAAAAGAAACAGAATAAAAAGAGGAAGAGTGGTTATTAAAATGTGGTAAATACCAGATAAAGTAAAGCTACAGTGCATTAAGTTCAGTCCATCAATTATTGAGTGCTACAGTTGACATTCCTAACAACGAGTAAGTGACACTTTATACACCTTGTGGAAATGGACTAAACATCTAAGTACTGACCCTAATCAAAGTCAAAGCAAGATGTTTAATGTTTCTCAAACAAAGAGGATGTGGTGCAGTATTTGAACTGCCTTTTGCAAACCTCACCATCTGCTGTTCCGTGGATGAGAAGATATTCTACATTTCGGAAGTTCTCTGCTCTCGCCATCACAGTTGAATTCTGTTCAGGGGGAAAATGGACACTTCAGCAGCTGCAATTTAGACCACTTAGTCACGTAGGTAAAAGGCTCTGATTGCATAGTATAAAACTAACTGAATCATCATATACACTGGCACTACAATAACAAGAGTGATTATTTATTACCCTCTGGGCTTGAAATGGAAGTTAGTATGTTTCCTAGGCTCTTCCCAGAGCCATTTGACACAAATCTTAGGCCCATGCCCCATCCCACACTCAAGCTGCAATGCCACCCATCTATGCCAAAATGCTCTGCCCGAGGAGTTTGGGATGAGGAGTTTCTGCCATTTGGGTGGGGCTGGGAAATGAACATTAAGGGCCTGATCCAAAGCCTAATGAAGCCAGTGAAATGCATTCCACTGACATTAGTGGGACTTGGACCAGGCCCTAAATCTGTTCAGAACCGGTATGTATGTTTGTGTAGGGAATCAGGGAAATAAAGGCTGGAAATTTTCAGTTAAACACTTAGGAACTAGCTGTGCCCCTATTTAGTAGCAATAATCTGATTACTTAGTGGATTAGTGTCATTTCACCACAGACCTCAGTCAGCATTAAGACGCTTTCACTCCATACCAAGTGGCCAGGAATCATCATCATTTAAACCCACCCTGGTGGGGTCCCCGCCTCCCAATGCTGAAGGTAAGCAGGTATTATCTGAACTGATCCTATATGTTCCCATGGGACAACAAAGACACTTAAACACAGAATAGTTAAGGATAGAAACTTATTTCTTTTTTCCACCACACCCTTCTTCCCTTCCCACAACACCCTTCTTCCCTTCTAACATGATTCTAAGTTTGAGGAAAACAAACACAATGAAGAGAATTCTTACTTGGTAGTGTTTGAGATTATCTGACTCAGTTGGAAGACCCATAAATCGCTCTGTGTAGATAGATGCTATCATATAAAAAAAGAGAACTGTAGACAGAATATATTCACATCTAATGGTTGTATGCTGCAGTTATATGTTTAAACGACATTAAACTTCCATTAATACACCCTAATGTACTACTTTTTTAAAACTAATTCTGTAGCTTCCTTCACTGTAGCTCCTGACTGCCTCATACAACATGACAACCTACATACAAAAACAATTTGTGAAGGTGAATTGATAAATATGCTGCCACTTTATCTGCCTCTGCAGAAATACCCGACCCAACGTGACCAAAGAAAAGGTCTGAGAAAACAGGTGAGTCATGTTCCATGATCTGAGAGCTATCAAATGTAAGCTTTGACAGTCAATCTGGAGGATCCAGTTCTATATAGACAAAGGCTGAGAGGGTATGTCTACACTACCCTCCTAGTTCGAACTAGGAGGGTAATGTAGGCATACCGCACTTGCAAATGAAGCCCGGGATTTGAATTTCCCGGGCTTCATTTGCATAAGCGGGGAGCCGCCATTTTTAAAACCCTGCTGGTTCGAACCCCGTGCAGCGCGGCTACACGGGGCTCGAACTAGGTAGTTCGGAATAGGAATCCTAGTTCGAACTACCTAGTTCGAGCCCCGTGTAGCCGCGCTGCACGGGGTTCAAACCAGCAGGGTTTTAAAAATGGCGGCTCCCCGCTTATGCAAATGAAGCCCGGGAAATTCAAATCCCGGGCTTCATTTGCAAGTGCGGTATGCCTACATTACCCCGCTAGTTCGAACTAGCGGGGTAGTGTAGACATACCCAGACTGATTTATCTAGTAGGATACATTCCAGGAACCAATCGCAAGAGTAACCTAGTATATATCAACCGCTACAAGGGGAGACACAAGAGGGATTATAAAGAACTTTACTATAGCCAAGAAATGACTATAGAGTCAGAAGCAGGGACGAGTGCCTTGGGATTCCATCCTGGTGACTCTTCCTGTTCAATGGATATGTACAGCCACTGTGGGAGGAGACTGAGGCTATAGCTTAAAACAGTGGTCCCCAACGTGGTGCCCACAGGCGTCATCCGCCTGCCAGGCCATTTCTGTGTGCCCGCTGAGTGATTGGGGCCGGCCCCGGGTGCACGGCACATGGGTGGACTCGCCCCCAGGTGCGCGGTGCATGGGCTGTGCCGGCCCCGGGCATGCAACGTTTGGGCATCCCTGCCCCTGGGCACGCAGCACAGGAGCGGCGCTGATGTCGGGCATACAGCACATGGGCTGTTCTGGCCCCAGGCACGCGGCGTATGGGCAGCCCCACCCCTGGGCATGCGGCACAGGAGCGGCGCCAGCGCTGGCCCCGGGAGTGCGGCGTATGGGTGGCCTTGCCCCCGGACCTGGGCACAGCCCCACCCCCCCAGTGTCCAGCGTGGGAGTGGCCCCGCCCCCGGACGCCCATCAGCCCCAAAAGATTGGGGACCACTGGCTTAAAACCTTATGCACAGGCTATTCAGGTCTTTGTCCATTTTTCACTGACACCAGATGCTGTGGTTTCTTTGCATTCTTCATCTTTGACTGAGGTAGGGATAGGTGAGAGCAGAGTTTTCTGCATGTGAGACTTTCATACAGGACACTTTCCTGCTTAATGGCTCACCCAGGTCACTTTAATAAGTGATCTGTGGCTGCTAGGATGGTTCTTTTGTGATGGAGTTCCCTATTGTAATGTGCACTTCACAGTTCCGGAGACTGGAGATCCGAGAGCCAGAAGAGGGTAGCACTATGGCATTAACTGATTAACTGTGAATGGCACATGAATTTGGAGAAAAGATACATTTTACTGCCTCCTTTGGCTCACTGGGGCAGGGTCCCATGTTTCCCAGTGGCAGAATCACCATTAAATAAAAGTTTCTGAAGCTCAATCCAGGTAAAAGGGAAGAGCAATTACACAATTACTATCCTTTTGGGAAGATAGAGTAGAAATTACTATGCAGCCATGCCAACTATTTCTGCAAAGGCTCACAGGATGGTCAATGAAACAAAAGACAGGATTATGCAGCACTTTAAATACAGGCAGTCCCTGGGTTACATACAAGATAGGGACTGTAGGTTTGTTCTTAAGTTGAATCTGTATGTAAGTCGGAACTGGCGTCCAGATTCAGCCGCTGCTCAAACTGACCGCCAGTTCTGACTTACATACAGATTCAATTTAAGAACCCCAAGCTTCCCCAAGTCAGCTGCTGCTGAAACTGATCAGCAGCTGATTCCAGGAAGCCTGGGGCAGAGCAACTCTGCCTCGGGCTTCCTGTAGTCAGCGCTGGTCAGTTTCAGCAGCGGCTGACTTGGGGACACCTGGGGCAGAGCAGCTGGGGTGCTGCTGGGTTGCTCCAGTAGCACCGCTCCTCGGCGCTACTGGAGCACCCCAGCAGCACCCCAGCTGCTCTGCCCCAGGCGTCCTGATTCAGCCACTGCTGAAACTGACCAGCAGCAGCTGAATCAGGACCTGGGGCAGAGCAGCTGGGGTGCTGCCGGGTTGGTCCAGTAGTGCCCAGAAGGCGCTGCAGGACCAATTGGCAGCCCCAGCTGCTCTGCTCCAGGGTCCAAAACAAAAGCCTGGTCTTCTGGGGGGGGGGGGAACACTAGCCGCCCTCCCCCCCCCCAGCAGACCAGGGATACGGGAGCAGAGCCGCAGCGGCAGCGGGGTGCCGCGCCTCTGAGGCTTTGCCCTGGCAAAGCCTCAGAGGCGCGGGACCCCCCCGTGGCTGCGGCTTCTGTCCCGGTGCCTGTGGTCTGCTGGGGACGGTCCCCAGCAGACCACAGGCAGGGGACTGAAGCGGCAGCAGCGGCGGTTCCCCGCGCTTCTGAGACTTTGCTTTGGCAAAGCCTCAGAAGCGGGGGAACCCGCCCGCTGCTGCCGCTTCAGTTGCGGTGCCTGTGGTGTGCTGGGGACCTCCGCAGGCACCGCAACTGAAGCGGCAGCAGCAGGCGTGTTCCCCCGCTTCTGAGGCTTTGCCAAAGCAAAGTCTCAGAAGCACGGGGAACCGCAGCTGCTGCCGCTTCAGTCCCCTGCCTGTGGTCTGCTGGGGACCGTCCCCAGCAGACCACAGGCACCGCGACTGAAGCGGCAGCAGCGGCGGGTTCCCACGCTTCTGAGGCTTTGCTCTGGCAAAGCCTCAGAAGCGTGGGAACCCGCCCGGTGCCCCTGGTCTGCTGGAGACGGTCTCCAGCAGACCAGGGGCACCGGAGCAGCTTACGAACGGGGCTTTCTCGCCCCGGAGCTCGCAGGTAGCAATCCGCTACCTCGACCTCCGGGGCGAGAAAGCCCCGTTCGTAAGTGCGGATCCGACATAAGTCGGATCCGTGTAAGTCGGGGACTGCCTGTACTAACAAGATGGTTTATTAGGTGATGAGCTTTCGTGGGCCAGACCCACTTCCTCAGATCAAATTGTGGAAGAAAATTGGCATGACCATATATACCAAAGGGATACAATCAAAAAAAGTGAACACATATAAAAAGGACAAATCAAACTTTAGAGGGAGGATGGGGGGGAGGTTAATGTCTGTGAGCTAATGATATTAAAGGTGATAATTGGGGAAGCTATCTTTGTAATGGGTAAGATAATTAGTATCTTTGTTGAGGCCCAGTCGTAAAGTATCAAATTTAAGCATGAATGATGGTTAGTTACTGCTTATGGTCAGTGTTATCAGAGACTGCTGACAGAGCTAACACAATCAGTACACACATCTAACTGAGTCCAGGCAGAAATAAACTGTCAATATCCCATGGAAGTGCCATCTGTGTGCCACATACACATTTGTAGTTCATCTTGGGGACAGAGGTCATGGAAATCTGTGGAGTTACAATACAATTGCAGTTGCTGCCACACCACATTTTTAATAATTACCCAGAGAGGGAAGGTGGAGCCTACGGGGCAATACTGGCTCAAGCTGAGATGTCCCAACACGAGGCATTACGCTCAGTATGAGTCCAGTTAAATGTAATTTACACCATTACACTGTCAGCATGGTGTGAAGGATGCTTCTTGGAGTAAATGAGAACCCAACTTGTATAACTAATGCGTTAAAGGGGTCAACTTGTGTGGCAGGAAACAGGAGGAGTGGGTGAAAATCTTCAAGGGAGGTTCTGCTAGGAAAAGTGTTTAAAAATGCCAGAGATTTGATACAAACAATTCCATCTCCAAGGCGAAAAAAATGTCCTTCAGAAATATTGTTATGAACTACAAGGATAAGTGATTTCTGAAGGGGTTAATGTAATCAGAGAGGGGTGAGTCTATCAAAGGTAAGGAAATCACCTCGAAGTTGTTCCCTCAGTTTCGTGGCAGACTTAACAAGAAGCCCCATCTCGCACATCATTGAAGGCACATGGTTTGCTAAGGGGGCTTTAGAGATGCACAATTAAGATTAGCAAACCTTCTGCCAGATCACTGTATTTGTTCCAAAAGGCTTGGTGCAGAGAAAGGGTTAAATATAAGCTTTGAAGAATGTTATTTTGGTAATGACCATTTTTATAAGGTTTCAGATTGTCAAGCTTTTGCAATAACGTCATGCTTTCTGAGTCAGTGTTTATTAAATGTTTCTATACCGTAATATTCCCAGCTGGAGACAGGAGCCACTGCCATGCCACATTTAAATACTCCACTGCCAGATCCAAGTGCCAGAGAAGTTACATATCCACCATAAGACTAGAGAGAAATTACAGGCAAGTTAATACTGTGCAGTTAACTATCACTTTGTTCTCTGAGAATTCAAGTCACAAAACATTACAATCAAAGGAAACATTTGCTTTAATAACATTGGGGCAAAGCAGCTAGAGACTTTACCTTCACCAGCATGAACTGAGTCTGGCTGACTCTTTGTGAGGAACAAAAGGAAAGACAATTCTATCTAATCACTTCACCTCTTCTCTCCTGTCTGTGTTACTGCTTCATCTGGGACTGTGCCTTTGGACAAATCCCAATATTCCTCACTTACTGAATTACCTAGCCAAAAATGAAATTTTTCAGCCAAAAATTACTATAATGAATCAGCCTAATATGTGAGCTCATGGACAGCAAGCTATGGAAGGCTATGGGTGTTGGCTTTAAAGCAGACCACAGTACTCCAGGGAAAGGTCAGGCTTTAGTTAAATGCCTTAACAATATCCATGTGCTGCATGATTGCTTGGTAGAGCTGGTTGGAACAATTCTTTCCTAGCAGAAAATGTTGATAGAAATAGAAAAAAAATACTGTAGTCAAAATTTTCCATGGGAAAGTTAGACTTCTCAGCAAAAAAAATCCCAATCCAAACATTTCCATCAGAAAAGCAAAAAAATTCAGCTGCAAACCAAACATTTTGATTTGGAAATGCTGCTGCAGTACCTCATAGGAACCACATGCTCATGGCCATATGATCCTATCCGGCCAGACTACATCTCCCATAATGTACCAGTGCCTCTCTTCTTGCTGAGTCTCTATTGTGCATTCTGATGGTAGGGCATCAAAGCAGATATAGTCTAACTAAGGAAGCCAACCCACAGAATATTACCTCAAAATATTTTCAACATTTTTAAAAATAGATTTTTTTTTCTGGTTGTGTTTGTTTTTCCAAGAAAAAGTGGAAATTTTTCATGGAAGAACATATTTTCACCAAAATGTCAGTCAAAACCCTATTTCCCTTAAAAAACAATTTAGACTGAAAAATTTAAATAAGTTGTACTAACTAGAAAACCTGACTTACTTGAAATATATGGTTTTTTGGCCGTAAAGAGAAAACACTACCTTTGGCTATCCCTATATATAATTCTGATACGATTTCTTCAATATTTTTGGATTCTTTCTGCAAGGGTGAGGAAAATATTTTTGCAACTCATTAAAAAAAACTAACAATCAGAGGAAGAAAATAGAACGCTTTTAATTTATCAGGATGTTACTATGTGATTTGTTTTGCATTGTTTCTACCACATTAAGTGTTTAATCATGAGGTATTTAGCACCTTTCAGATCCAGGTGCTCTTATGGGAATTTTGAGGATGGGAAGGTAAATAATCATTGAGTATTATTTTTACTTCACTCAAGATTGGAAAAACGAGACCTTAATTTGGGCCAGGATCTGACCCCATATCATTCATATTCCATTTCATTCAGCCTCAAGTTTCATTCAGCCTCAAGGCTTCTAAAAACAGAATGATTCCAATCTCTGGATGTTAAAGACTAGAAAAGTCAGAAAGCTGAGTTATGCTTGGCATCCTATCATAGGGACATAGGAATGGCCATACTGGGTCAGACCAAAAGTCCATCTAGCTCAGTATCCTGTCTGCCGACATTGGCCAATATCAGATGCCCCAGAGGGAGGGATCACAATAGGTAATCCTCACATGATCCCTCCCCTGTCATCCACCTCCAGAGAAACAGAGGCTAGGGACACCATTCCTACCCATTCTGGATAATAGCCATATAAAACAGCTTGGAGTCTGATGCCTTAGTACTGACTACCTTTACTCATTGAACTGCAACACATAATTGAACACATGATGGTCAGTCCACATGATTTCATAGCTTTCTGTTCCAGAAACCCACCCGTGCTTCAGGATCAGCTGCCAAAATTGTTGGATGGAGTAAGGAATTCCTCAGCCTCCCTCCTGGGGATGATTCCTGGCCTGACTCTCAGTTCATATTTTGAGAGGAGGCAAGGGGAAGAATTAGCCTCGACTTCAGAAAGGTTCTATGCAAAGAGGTGGGGCTGGCATCTGAGAGCAATTGATTCTAAGTGTGCCACATTTGGTCTGCTTGGTAAGGAAGTGTGTGACTGAGGGTACCTCTAGATGGTGGGTGGGGGGTTGGGGATACTGGAGGTATCCTGGAAAAACTACGTTGTATCCAGGGAACACGTTTGCTCTTCCACTTTATTTTGCGGAAGAGTAGACGTGCTCTTTCGGAAGCCCTGTCTTCCTTGTTCCACAAGGAAGAAGGGATCTTCCAAAAGAGGAGGTTTTTCCAAATTTCAGAAAACCCTCTTCCGACAAAAGTGTCAGAAAAAGGTACGCAAACTGCGTACCTTTTTCCAAAAAAACATTGTAGTGTAGACATTGCCTGAGAGCATGAGTGCTTGCATGAATGACTTGTGAAGATAAAAGAGGATTTTCATTCTTTTTGGAGGAGGAGGTGGAGGAGGAGTGACAAAAGCCAGGAAAGGGGAGAAGGGGCTAACGAGGCTTGTTGAGAATCTGGCAAATGAGCATTCTCATCCTCTTTGTTCAAAATATAAAGGGAAGCTTAGAGATGAATGGGTTTAATCATATTGTGTGCCAAAATAAAGCAACTCTCCATACCCTTTTAAGTAGTATCCAATTTTAAATGACAGTGAGGGATAACTAGAAGCAACAAATAAAGCAATAGCAAAGAACTTTTGCAATCATTTTCCAGCTAACTTGAGGAGAATTTATCCATATCAGAAATCAGCATAGCAGGGTCATAAAATAAGGAACCAGATATAGAAAGATTATTGGGCTACTGTGAGCCTGAAAAAGTGAACAGCTTACAGCATAACTGCCAACACAAACAGACTATGAATAGGACTATTAGGCACAAAAGAGGATTGCATTTTCAACTCTACTGAAATATATTGGACCACTAGCACCTTTTGGATGTCCTGAGTGGGAAAATGACAGATTCCTGCCTAAAATATAAAGACTGACAGCTTATGCAATGGTTCCATTACCTGAAGAATACATCTAATGATGGATGATGACATATTAGACCAGTCAAATATAATCATTTTTATGGCTGCAGTGTTGTAGCTTTGTTGGTCCAAGAATACAGTATTAGAGAAATAAGGTAGAAGAGCTAATATCTTAGGGTATGTCTACACTACCTCGCTAGTTCGAACTAGCGGGGTAATGTAGGCATACCGCAATTGCAAATGAAGCCCAGGATTTGAATTTCCCTGGCTTCATTTGCATAAGCCGAGCACTGCCATTTTTAAATCCCGGCTGGTTTGAACCCCGTGCCGCGCGGCTACACGCGGCACAAACTAGGTAGTTCGAACTAGGAAGCCTAGTTCGAACTACCTAGTTCGTGCCGCGTGTAGCCGCGCGGCACGGGGTTCGAACCAGCCGGGATTTAAAAATGGCGGCGCCCGGCTTATGCAAATGAAGCCCGGGAAATTCAAATCCCGGGCTTCATTTGTAATTGCGGTATGCCTACATTACCCTCCTATTTCGAAATAGGAGGGTAGTGTAGACATACCCTTATTGGGCTAACTTTTGTTGATGAAAGAAATAACTTTTGAGCTTACAGAAGAGCTCTCTGAAAATGTGAACGCTCGTCTCATTTCACCAACAGAAAGTGATCCAATAAAAGGTATGACTTCCTGCATTTTGTCTCCATCAGTATATGAGAAATTTGTCATTTTATTTCTTTAAATAAAATGCATCTTGATTAAAAAATCAAATGTTTTCAGTTCAGGAACTTAAGGATTTGTCCCTTCCCCAAAATTCAGTATATATCAGAATTACCTATCATAAAAAGAGGTATAATTTACTCACTTTGGGTATGTCTACACTACAAAGTTAGTTCGAACTAACGGACGTTAGTTCGAACTAACTTTCCTATGCGCTACACTAGCGCTCCGCTAGTTCGAATTTGAATCGAACTAGCGGAGCGCTTAGTTCGAACTAGGTAAACCTCATTTTACGAGGACTAACGCCTAGTTCGAACTAGCTAGTTCGAACTAAGGGCTGTGTAGCCCTTTAGTTCGAACTAGTGGGAGGCTAGCCCTCCCCAGGTTTCCCTGGTGGCCACTCTGGCCAACACCAGGGAAACTCTATGCCCCCCTCCCGGCCCCGGACCCCTTAAAGGGGCACGGGCTGGCTACGGTGCCCGTGCCAGGTGCAAGCCTGCCAGCACCCAGCTAGCAGACCCTGCACCTGGCACGGCATAGAGCCACCCACCCGATGCCCCCCAGCCCACCCCCTCTTGCCGGGACCAGGCTGGCGGCTCCCGGGAGCTTGCCCTGGACCGCAAGAGGCGGGCACCTTCCTGGGCTAGTGCGGACATCGTGGACCTCGTCCACGATCTCCGCACTAGGCACAGGAAAGTGGCCGTCTAGGGCAGGAGAGCTGCCAGCCTGGCCACCCAGGACCAGGTGTGCATGAAAATCAAGGGGGTCCACTGAGACCCCCGACACTGAGCCCTCAGCTTACAATGGCCGTCCTGGGTCAGACCAAAGGTCCATCTAGCCCAGTAGCCTGTCTGCCCACAGCGGCCAACCCTAGGGACCCTGGAGGGGATGGACCGAAGACAATGACCAAGCCATTTGTCTCGTGCCATCCCTCTCCAGCCTTCCACAAACCTTGGGCAGGGACACCACTCCTACCCTCTGGCTAATAGGACTCCATGGACCCAACCTCCATGACTTGATCTCACTTCCCTTTCAACTCTGTTCTAGTTGTAGCCTTCACAGCCTCCTGCAGCAAGGAGTTCCACAGGTTAACTATTTGCTTTGTCAAGAACAACAACTTTCTCTTACTAGTTTCAAGCCTGCTACCCATTCCTTTCCTTTGGTGTCCTCTAGTCCTTCTTTATGGGAACTCAGGAAGAACTTTTCTGAATGCACCCTCTCCACCCAACCCCTGCTTTTAGAGACCTCTATCCTGTCCCCCCTCCGTCTCCTCTTTTCTAAGCTGAACAGTCCCAGTCTCTGTAGCCTCTCTTCATCTGGGACCTGTTCCCAACCCCTGATCATGTTAGTTGCCCTCCCCTCTCCCAGCCTTTCTCTTCCCCTCTCCCACCTCCTTTTCCCAGTCTCCCCCAGTTTTTTTCAATAAAGACAGAGTCAATGTTGGAAGAAACGTTATCTTTATTTTGTACATCAATAAGAAGGGGGGCTAGGGAAGGGCAAGTGGAAGGAGGTGAGGGAGGAATGGGGTACGAGCCCCGATGGGGAGGACTGGGCTGGCTCTGCGGGCTTCTGGGGGTGGAAGCTCTCCTGCAGCCCCCCAATTACTCCCTCTCCCCAGATGGCAGCCTGCGGCAAGTGCAGCCGGGCTGATGGCCGAGTGGTGTGATGTGCCCAGTGTGGGCACTCAGGGCACTCCAAGCCAGAACTTCTTTGCAAGCGGGGCACCCCTTAGAACTGTGTGTCCGGGGTGGGGGTCGGGACCCTTTAAGCGCAGCCCTCGGCTAGCCTGAGACAGTATCTCCATGCTCTAAGTCCTCCTTTTATGCCCTGCCGGCACTGCTTCCGGCCATCATTAAGCCCTGTTCAGAGTCCACTCAATGTGGACTTACTAGTTCGAACTAGCAAAACGCTAGTTCGAACTAGTTTTTAGTTCTAGATGCGTTAGTTCGAACTAGCTTAGTTCGAATTAACTAATTCGAACTAAGTTAGTTCGAACTAGCGCTGTAGTGTAGACGTACCCTTTTACTGTGCTGAATTGTATCTAGGTATTTTATATTGGTGCTTGAACACAGTAGCTAAAATATTAGATAATATAAACTTCATACAAAGCTGTTAGCAACTTCGTTCACATTTCATCTAATATCAGCCATTTTCATTTGCTACTGTTCAACTCAATCTGCACGTTATCTCCAGTAAGTAACATGGTTCTGGGTAAGCTTCTGATGAGACGGCAGGGCCAAGAGGGGGAAATTAAATAATGACGGACTGGAAGAATTCTGGCAGAAAGACAATCTGTTTAAAGAGCATGAAATTGTAGCCCTTTTTGAAAGATAAGAGAACAATGGGCATCTATAAACAGCAAAACATTGGAAAGAATCAATTAATTGGTAGCTAACATCCCAGTTTAGTCTGTTCTAGTTTACTGCAATCTCTTTAGTGTTGGGCCACTGCTTATTCTTTACTCTTAAGCACTACTTTCAATACCAGGCTCTTATCTTGAAGATTGAATGGTAAGCAGAGGAAAGATAATAATTATAACTGTTTCCTTCTCTTCTGTTAAAGCAAGATTCTGCTCCAGAAGTCTGATTCTCACCTAAGACACTACTCAATGTAAGTAAGGATGACCAATAGGAGATTGGTTTAAAGGGAGGTCTGAACCTTTAATGTTGAAGCATAATATAACAAGCAGCTATGTAAAACCCCCAGTGAGTCCCGGTTTCAACAGCCATAGAAATACAGTGAGAATAACTTTCCATGTGTATTTCACTGGTCCCAAGCCCAATCAGGAAAAGCAAAGAACAAAGGAGAAGTCAAATGAATCTAAAGAACCTTTTCCAAACCTCAAAAGGCTTGGGTTTGATTCAAGTTCAGGCTGATGGTCTGGCCTGATTCTTATCTCCTCCAAAGCAGTTTGCTCATCTCTGCTTGGAACCCCCTGGGCCTCAGAATGTGCAGTTCGGTAAAAGAACACATTGTAGTTTGGGAAAGAGGTTTGGATCACTTTATTTTCTCTGAAGTACAACTCCATGAACAATTGCAAGGCCAGAGAAAAATCAGGAAGTACAGGAATTCAGGATGATGCCAAAGTCAATGGTTCACACTTGTTGAATTTTGATGTGAGTAACATATTCAAACAAACCCCATTATTAACAGTGAATCCAACAGAATCTTCTGAATTTTGCCTGGTTTCAATCTAAAACCATATGTACATCTGAAAGCTACCCAAAATTCAGCTCATGCCTTCCTGAAAATCAGCATAGGCATCTCAAAGGATTTTAATTTTTACTATGAAAAAAGTTTAGAGAAGTATCTTTAGAGCAAACAAGGAAGAAGTTTAGAAAACACTGACTGCAGTAAGATTAAGAAAGATAAATATAGAAATACTCAAAACAGGAAGTACTTACCCAGCCCCAAATTGCTATTCTTTTTTCATCAACAAAACCCATGTCTATAAATTTTCTGTTTAAATGAAAAATCACAATTATGCAGCTGTTCTTATCATCCGATAGGATTATTTACATTACATTCAGTTAATAAAAGAGAGTTTAAGCTTCCTTCACTCTTTCCAGACAGACTAGGGTACCATCAGCACAGAAAGCATATCAGATTTCTACGAAGGACCAAGTAACAGCTTCATGGATTATAAGATCCAATGGGACCATTATGGTCCTCTGTCTGACCAACTGAAACAATGAAACACCTTTTCATTTACTTTTTACTCCTAACATTTAAACACAAATTTATTTTCATCTATATAGAGAGACCGTGGCAGAATTGAAAGCAATTCATAGGCGCCCAGTGGGAGTACTGATCACAGTGTGGAAGAGCATCTAAAGAAGATAGTCTCAGAAATCATGGATACAAACTTTGGCCTTCATTCCTGTGTCCTCAGTTTACATCTATATTTAAAAGGAACTAATAAATTGCATGCCAGTAAATATATCTTCAGACCTTCCATTTACTCCCCTTCTCCCATTGTTCCATTCACTCTTTTCTTAATGCCTCTACTGAAGGAAATGAAGAGTCCCCAATATGGATTTTCATTTTTAGCAGTTATCAGCCAAGTAGTGCTCCGAACACCTTGAACTGCATCTACTAATCTGTCTCCTAGACCACTGCTTCAATATTGCTTAACATGTGGCAGGGATTCTATTGGTACTCACTTTGCTGCAGAGATTTGGTCCTCAACTTCATAGACTCCGAGTTTTCGATATACTGCATGCAGCATCTTGTCACCTTGAAAAGCTGTTCCTCTGCCATCCACAAGAGCAACAATAATTTCCTCTCTGCTTGCAAGATAGGTTATCCAGCTAATCCCAAACGTGTGCTTTACATTCTGACTGCAAGGTCCTCCATACCTGAAAGAAATATTCGCAGAATCTATGGCTGTGTCTAGACTGCATCCCTTTTCCGTAAAAGGGATGCAAATTAGACACATCGCAATTGCAAATGAAGTGGGGATTTAAATATCCCCCGCTTCATTTGCATAAAAATGGCTGCTGCTTTTTTCCGGCTAGGAGCTTTGCCGGAAAAAAGCGCCAGTCTAGATGCGGATTCTTCGGAAAATAAAGCCTTTTCCGAAAAATCCCTTATTCCTTATTTTATTCCTCTTAAAGGCTTTATTTTCTGAAAATTCCGTGTCTAGATTGGCGCTTTTTTCCGGCAAAGCTCCGAGCCAGAAAAAAGCGGCAGTCATTTTTATGCAAATGAAGCAGGGGGGATTTAAATTCCCACTTCATTTGCAATTGTGATGTGTCTAATTTGCATCCCTTTTATGGAAAAGGGATGCAGTCTAGACACAGCCTCAGAGTTAGATTTGGATGATCTTAAACAAAACATATACTGAAGACAGGACATGAATAATGGAATAACTAAGGCTCAGACTTCAGGTCTTATTTAATACTAGCCAATTAACCCATCATAAGACGGGATTTTCAGGTTTCTCCTCCACGTCAGTCTTCTCTCCTGAGCCTCCGGTCTCTCTCTCTCTCTCTCTCTCTCTCTCTCTCTCCCCTCCTCCTCCTCCTGCCTCCCTCCCTCTCTCTCTCTCAGCTCTCCTCCGCCTCCTGCCTCTGTCTGTCTCTCTCTTTCTCTTCTCCTCCCCCTCCTGCCTCTCACTTGGGGGACCATGGAGCCCAAACGGCCCGTGCTGCATGAGGAGCGTGAAGCCCAAACAGTCACTTGCACCGCATGCTCCCACGTGGTGGCCTGGCTGAGTGGCGCAGAAGTCAGCTGAGCTCCATGGCGGGAGGTGAAGGGGGGCAGGGTGGTGATGTTCACAGCTAGGGGGCGGGGCCTAGAGCCGCTGTCACGCTGC
This sequence comes from Pelodiscus sinensis, assembly GCF_049634645.1. Classification (NCBI taxonomy): domain Eukaryota; kingdom Metazoa; phylum Chordata; order Testudines; family Trionychidae; genus Pelodiscus; species Pelodiscus sinensis. The sequence goes on from NC_134717.1 coordinate 34,760,014, forward strand.
ACGTCACCACCCCGCCCACTTTCACCGCCCACCGTACCACTCGGCTGACTTCTGCGCCACTCAGCCGGGCCACTGTGGGGGAGCAAGTGGCGGAAGCGGCTGTTTGGGCCCCGCACTCCCCATGCAGCACAGGCTGCCCAGAGGGAACAGCCAGCATTTCAGCAACAGCGCCGCCCAGAGGGAACAGCCAGCATTTCAGCAACAGCACCCCCCAGAGGAAACAGCCAGCATTTCAGCAACAGCGCCCCTCAGAGGGAACAGCCAGCATTTCGGCGTTACAGACTCTCAGACACTGGGCTACTATATATATGATAAAAGAAACTTCTTGAGTGCATTCTGTTGGGTAGCCTATCAGAACCTTAGTTCTGGAAAGGGGACATTTCTGGAGGTGACTTTAGTGATACAGCCGTCCAGTGCTTTTTTTTGTTTAAAAACAAAAAAAAAGGTACTGGTACTCCAGGGGAAAAGTTGTTGAGCTCTGACTGGAGGTGCTGGTACTGCGTACCGGGCAGTACCATCAAAAAGAAAGCACTGCAGCCGTCTCATATTTTCCTCTCAAATATTCTCATATAAGGCAAAACAGGCTCATGATATTCAGTAGGCAGCCCACAACTGTGCCCTCCCTTCTTCCCAGACCCCCCACCTTCAGCCCCGCTTCTGCACCCTATCTCCCTCCCTCAGCAATAGGAAGGGCTTAACTCCTTATACACTTAATTGAAAACTGGGGATAATCTAGTCCACAACGTTAACATTTTTTTCTTAGCCACTTCCAATAGACTCATGTCATACTTTCCAAAGTTAACCACAGTGAAACCCATAATGTGCTGTCTCAGGCAGTCTCATGGTATAAGGAAGTAGTAATGGAACTAATTATTCCAAGTGATATTCTACAAATTCCTACTCTCCTTATGAAGGACTAATCTTAGTCTCATTGAAATCAACAATAAAGCTTTCAGGATTTTATATAAAAAATATAGCCTAAAACCAAAGAACTGGTATCTTTGCATTTTATATATACCTATGCACTTATCCTGCACTACATGTGACATATCAGAACTAATTCCCTTTCTGATAAAGCAGACTCTGTAAAAAAATTAAAGAAAATCTTACATACACTTGAATAAGCAGAGGATACTTCTTGGATCTATCAAACTGTGGAGGTAGAAGCATCTTGTACCACAAGGCTAAAAAAGGATATATTACAAAATTACAATGTTTAAGATTATTCTTCTATGTATGAGCCATTATTTGTTGGAATAGCATAGGAAAATGAATAAGCGATGAAACACTGGATTCATGAATTGTGACTCATGATTTGATTTAAGTCTTGAAATTTCTTATTTGACTGTTTTAAAACAACTTTGAAGAAATAAAGTGTTGGAGTGTTTGGGGTTTTGTTTTTAATTAAGCTGCATAAAATAATATTATGATTTAATTTCTGCAGGCATTTAGAAAAAATGAAATTGGAATGACAAATACTATCTCGGGGCATGTCTACACAGCAGGGCTAAAGCCGAAATAGCCGAAATAAGCTATGCAACTTCAGCTAGATCAATAGCATAGCTTAAGTCGAAATAGCTTAATTTGGCTTTTGGCACTGTCTACACAGCAGGAATTCCTAGGAAGAGCACTCTTCCTTCCCTTACTCCTCGTAAAATGAGGGTTACAGGAGTCGGAGTAAGAAGTTTCCAGCTCGACATTATTGAGACATTATGTTGAAATAACTGCTTGTAGTGTAGACGCGGACTGTGTTATTTCAGAATAACATTAGTTATTCCAAAATAATGCTGCTGTACCCTCAGTGGTGAGCTATATGAGTACAGGATACATTCTATACATCAATTCATTACTATATTATAAAACTATGTTGTAAAATCACTAATGATAATACCTTCAAATTTCAGACTATGCCCTCAAGTCATTATAATGCATGCATACCAGTTTATATATTACCTTTTTCTGACTGCCACAATGATTTTTATATTTCTCCCTCTTGTGAGAGAAAAATTAATTAATTTACAAATATTAATGAATGAAGTCTCTTAATAGTCACCTCTGTGTGGTACGGATCTACTGTATCTGTTTCACCGATGGGCAAACTGAGCCATAGCAACATTGAGATGGTCAAAGTTAAATATAGAATCCATGGCAAAACCAGAAACAAAATCCTCAAAGTGTCACTCAAAATTCCTTTTTAGAAAAACTGCTGGAGCATGCTGCCTATGATAGAATAAGTGTAAAACTGATAGAAGAATAAATAGAGTAATAGAAGTTGTATAAGTCTTACTAATTCCATTCACTGCAAGTTTCTTAATTTCCATTTTAGGCATTTTGATGTTTTTCAACGCAGATTCTAATTCCCAGTTGTCTTCCAGGACTTTAATCTCTAGGTAAAAGAAATTTCCACATTAACAATCAATTTGTTTTTCAACTCATCTCAGTTAATTGAGACTCCTTTGTTTTATTTATGGCTAGAATGGAATAGAATGTTTACAAAACAATAAGGAGGCCAGCGCTGTAAACTTAATTTGGTTTTAATTATTCAACTAACAAAATTAATGGCCCATCTATTCCCCAGATCCCCTGAACTGAACATTCTGCAACTCTAGTTCAGGTTAAATTTCTGTCAATCTGGATGGAAGTTTTGTTTAAGGATCTCAAGGTTTGGATGGAAGTTGGAGATGCCATTCACGTGGGGAAAGCTTGAATGGCCAGGCTTCTAGCAGGTGTTATGATGGGAAGAAGGGAGAGAAAACACCCTTCGGTCAGAATGCAGGGCTGCAGAACAGAATCCTGACAGCTGCCATGGAAGTCTTTGGCCTACCATAATGGCTGCAGTCCATCTGTGCCATTTGTGCAGTTTGGTATGGTCACCGTATACTTTGACACCTCCTAAGCCAAGCTAGCATGGAGGGCCCCAATCCCTTTAGAGAGGGAGTTGCAACCCCTCCTTTGGGTGCTCTGCAGCATACCCTTACATGGTGCTTTTCTCACTCAGGCACTGGAAAAGCTAGAACATGGTGCTATCTGCATGTGGAAGATAGAGAGCTAGGGTGGGTGGTTATCTGCAAAATTTAATATAGACAGTAATTGACAAGTTCCTCTATGCTGACTCATAATACTTTGAGCACTGTCTGGACACTGTGTTTCAAGGTAACTCACAGGTCTGCTCTCATTAAAGGAGCAGTTTGTTGCCAAAAAATGAATGGTCATCTTACTGGTTTTTACTAGCAACAAGGAGAAAAGGTCAGTTGAATATGGTGGTCCTACCTTCCCACAGTGATTTCCTAACTGCTGGTGTCAGGAGTGGTCTTAGTTCTGTCTGCAATCCAGTAAACAACCTCCAGTCCCTAGTATCTAAATACCCCAGCCTGTATCGGAGTGGATTTATTTCTGAAGTAGGCAAGGAGCCACCAGCAGCATGAGTGAAGGTAGTCTGCACTGATAAATAGGATTAGAATCTGGACCAGTTCTACCTGTTGTGACTTTGCAGACTCCATAGTAGAGCAGGAAAGAATTCATCTTTCCTTATGGCAGGACACCGGAATACAAGAAACCCTTACCCTCTGAACTAAACTATCAAATTAGTCTCCCTTTTTTCCATTGCTATTTTAATATTGATTACTCTGCCTTTGACTATCTTCCGATTCTTTTTATGGAAATCTCTCCTATTAATCTAAAAAAATCTATCTTTGGGCTCTAACATCATGTTCCTTTATGACGGGTCAATATCCCTTAATTGATTAGAAATTCATGCACTTCTTTTCACGTATAAACTGGAACACTCACATACTCTGTATAGTATAGAAATTAATTGATCTTTTTTCTCTCTTCATCCACTCACACCTCACTCTTCCTACCTTTTAGTTAGTTAATAGTGCAGAATACACTCCTGTCTGCAACACACTTTGCCAAATATTGTCCCTAGTCACATCCCTTGTCCTGAACAATGGATTACTGCTCACTCTCTCTATCCTACCTCATATTAACAAAATACAGTGTGATTCTTGGCATCTGAATTAATTATTTAATTTTGTCCTCTGCTGTACCTTCATTGAATTGTAACTTGCAGACTAATTTCTAATCAAACCTCAACATAACCATGTTTATTTATTGGAAAGCTTTACTAGATGATTAACCATCAAAGATACTGACATGCATATTTAAAGTTATATTTCCCATATAATTAATACCCAGCACAAATTGTAGTACTGGCATATTAGGAAAGATACTTTGTATATCAACAAGCTTTCCTATCACTAAAATGGACATAGTATATTGGACCTAGTGGAAATCTGTGACCTGAATCTTGACCCTCAAACTGAAACAGAACCGTACATGATTTTTTAAACAACTTTAGTTAAACTTTGTCAGTATTTTACATATTTGGAAAACACTTTCTGCTTCTGTGACTGCAATAATACCAGAAGAATACAGCCTGACCATGCTCAGGAAATTCCAGACTTTTTTCAAGAAAGTCAGTGACTGTGAAATGTCCAGGCTACTTTTGCAGATCCAGTAATTTTGGATAGCTTGGATAAAAATCTCGATGTCAGATCCAAACCAAACTGGAGCACCAAATCTTTTGGAGTTTGCTCATTCTGTAGACAGCTTCCAGACTGGTGTATGTGAATTTAGCTGCAATTTGAGTGAATGGGTGGTATGTGGTCAAATCTCTGCTAACCACAATAAAAACAGACTCCCTATTCCTCTTATGCAATTGCAGCCTAGTCCAAGACAACACTGTCATAATAACTTAACAAGAAAACAATTAGCACAAGTGGCACAAACATGATTAAAACAAGAGGATACACAATCGCTCTTACAAAAACAAAAGAAGGCAGCTTAAGCATGTTGTTTTTGCAGTGAAGCAGTCTAGCTGAGCAAGTCACAGGTGAAAATCCATTAAATTAAACATTTGTTTCCGAGGCACAAGGAGATATTAGAGTGCCAGACTGATCATTCAATACTTTGTGCACCATTTCATACAGATTGTGTTCTTCTGCTGGAGCAATTAGAAGAGATCCTTAATGTGGAGCAATTCATGCACAGATATTGCAGAACGAGAAGTTGGAAGAACATAGCTAGAGAACAAAAGCTCACATTGTGGGATGGAGCAACCTTTCCCTGCTCCAGACATTTCTTTTTGATTCCTCACAAAATTTCTAGTCAATCCTTGTTCAAGTAAAATGCAGGTCAATGGCAGTGTGCACGAGCAAAGGTCTAATAGAAACTTTGTATTGATCTCAGGATGTGGCTCACTGGGAGTTACCAATGCTCAGTATGTCCACTCTTTCTAGCAATGTAAAATTCAGGTCTGGATTCAACAATAAAAATACAGTACATCCACATTTTACAATTTAATAAGAAAGAATCTGGATATTGAATCTACCCTCAAAAAGGGTTACACAATTTTTAATATAAGTCTAAGCAGTGATTTATGACATTTAGTTTGCAAATATTCAGGATAAAAACAGTGCACAGAAATATGCAGAATATTTGCAGTACCTCTGTCATTGCTGCTGTCAAAAAGAGTGGAAATAGGAATGCCTGGACCTGTAATGAGAATTAAAAAAGAAAAAAAGTTGTATATAATTGAAACAACTTGATTTGAAAAGCAGAGATACTATTAAAACATCAGTGGTAAGATATATCAGATTACTTGAATTTTCCCGATTGAATGTTTGCATATCATTTCCTTTATATAGAATCATAGAAATGGAGGGCTGGCAGGGACTCCAAGAGGTCTTCTAGACTATCCCCCTGTACCTACATCATAAAGCAGTAAACACTCTGAAAATGTATTATACTAACAAGTGTAACGATACCTATTAACAAGACCCAGGCATAATGTATTTGCCAGCCACATCAAATAATCGTATATTTGCTCTTCTTTAGGAAATGACTGCATAATTATGCTTCAGAATCCAGGCTTTCATTTTAAAATAAATCTTATGGTTCCACAGAATAATAACTGAACTTCCATGTAGTAGACAATGCTCTAGGAAAAGGTGTGAACTATCCCAAGCCATCTCAATAATATGTAAACTCAGAAGCCTAAGGATGTCTATTTAAATATCATTATTGCTAACTATCTGTGATGAAATCACTGTACACCCAATAGGTCATTGCTGTTTCATGTCAAAAGCATTCAGTTGGCACATTTGCATCTCAGCAGTGACCCAGGTATCAGATCCATAAAGAAAGACAGAAGCCAGTACTGCTTGATGGATATGCTTTGTAGTTTAAGTTGATATGTGGTATTGACACAACAGAAGGTTTTAAAAACCATTTAGCCTTGTGGAGTCAAGGTTTCATGTCACCATGGCAGCTTCCTTCCATAACAGTGGAGCCAAGATACTCATGATACAAACAAGAATGTCAAGAATACTAACCAGCCTCCAGTGTCTTCCCAAGTGACTCAATGTCCAGGTGCCTTAGTTATCTGTTCTGTATACAACAGTCCACAGCAAGTCCTGGACTGCTGTATACAGAGCAGATGCCTGTATCATAGTCCCACTAATGGATTCTTGGTCTACTCAAGCTATGACAAAGCTTCATGCATTTGACCCAACAGAAGCTGGATAGAGAAGACCCCATGAGCAGCCTTATACGTGCTGGAAGATATTGTGATTTTCAAATGCAACTGCTTCAATCTTAATAAAGGTAGCCCAAAATACTAGTGGGAGACTGGATTCTCTGGAAATGGGTGATCTAAAGTGTGTATTCTTTGCTCTATGAGCAACAGAATGACTGACTGACTGACTGACTGACAGAATGAATGGTTAACCAAACTAGCTTCCCTCCTAGTTATAATACCCAAAAGCCCCAAATCTCTCCAACCAATCTGTCTAAACCTCCAGCATATCTTGATATCACCTATAATGCTGTGAGGTATTTTTAACAGAAATATCTGTCACAATGAAAATTTGTGGAAAATTTAAATTCAATTTAGTAACAAAATATAAAACTACAAAGGTTTCTGTATTAACTGTACTGTACTGAGCTGGAAGGGATACAGGGCCTGAGGAGGAAGGCCACATTTCATAATTCTGGAATTCCTACAGAAGAACACAGGAGTCACTGCCACACACATTGTCAAAAGCACTGGTAAGGAAATGGGGTCTTGGCCATTACCAAGCAACAAAGCTGTAAGGAGGAAGATAACCTTTAAAACCCTGAAGAGCTTTTCTTTTCTGTAGATAAGGTGACATCTAGCTAATAACTAAGGTGCCGTTACATAAAGTGAACTCAAAATTAACAATGTGAAATGGGCTTCTGAGAACATGCCACATCACATTTGCTAAGGTGAGTAGATTTCATGTGGTGATGACAACATCAAATATTCTGGACAAGGATGATTGAGAGGTGTTATCATTCTTTTACGCTTGCTCCAGTGGCTGGGGGTTTTATTATTTGTACAGCTGAACATTCCATTCAAATTCTGAAAAATGATAGCAAAAGTTCTATGCTACATATTGGATAGTGAAGGATGAAATGTAGATTTTTTTTGTCTTTGAATTTTTATAGTAAATAGATTTAGTGACCATTATTTACAGTGCCCTGATAATGGTCCACTGAGGTCCATGGCAAAATCCCTATTGATCTGAATAGGATCAAGATTTTATCAATTTCTGGCTGGAGAGCAATTTCAAAGGTTTCATACTTAACTCATATACATATCTCTCTCTATTTATTTTCAGAAAAATTATAATTATTGTGAAAAACAACATCACTTAGAAAACTGTCAACAGTTTCTGGGTCAAAATCAGGCCAGATTTAGGCAGGCTCAGGTTTTACTAATTTCAGTGGGAGTGCCATTTGCTTATATCACTGCTGAATTTGGCCTTTTATGTAAGAATCAAAGTACAGATTAGTGGAAAGGAAACCCAAAGAAAGAAACAGTAATGGGTTTCTAGAACCAGTTTTAGTAGCCCATGGTAGTATGTGATTTTGGCTGATGTTTGTCAGGAAATTAATTTTGGGGATTTCTGTTTTTGTTTTTTGTTTTTTTACAAAAACCTATATAAAAATTGACTAAAACAAATATGTTAAAATATTTCACAGGAAAAAATAATAAGCAACTGAAAATATTTTCTCCAGTCATTGGTAACCAACATTTTACAGTTTAAAATCGCGTCTGAAAACTATTAAGACTGAATAAATACTGCTTGGAACAAATATCATCATCTATCTCATATTCCCTTGAAAATACAACTTATAATTTGCTTGATCACATGCTATACTTACCATAGCAGACTAGGGCATAATACTTTGCATTTTCACTAAATCTCGCTGTGTAATACTGACACCTTTCTTTCCTTATATTACAAGTAATGCATTGTTTCCTTAGAGGATTGCTTCCAATGCTAATTCTAGGAAAAAATGAAAATGAAACAATATAATATTGCTTTGAAGAACATTTTCCAAATAATGCTACCAAATCATCTATATTGTAAAGTTAGTCAATTTAAATGTCACTTTCTAATCAATGGTTTACAGTTTTTCTATATTTTTAAACAGTTCTATAAGTCAGAAAATCCACAAGATAGGATAACTGACTTTTCCAAGGTCACACAGGAAATCAGTGGCTACGTTGGAAATTGAGGAGAGGTCTCCTGAGTCCAAGTCCAGTGCCCTAAACACTAGATCTTGTTTCCTTCTCCATTTATTTTTGTGTACAAATTTCATTTAAAAACACTTGCATATGTATTTTTAGCACTATCATGTATCTGTTCAGGTGATTTACACATACAAGACTATCCCCTATACAAGGCAGTATCAAAATGTACCTCGAAGTGATGCATACATATGAGGGCCACATTTTGAAAATTGATACCAGTGTTGTGTGCCCCTCCAAAAGGCATGCTCAGTTTAAACAAAATATATATTATCTATTCACTGAAAGGGACTTGTACACACAAAGTAACTGCCCAATTCAAATTTTAGGTAAAAAATCTTGATATTTATTCTTAACATTTTGAAACTGATTCAGATTCTATAAATCCAGATTCATCTGATATTAGTTTAATCAAAATTAATAACAAAATTTGATATTAACTTACTTATATATATTCCTTCTCCCTGGATAGCCTTCAAATTCATTGCTTGAATAGAATCTATAAATTAATATGCTTGTTATTATTAAGTACTCCAGGAAATCATAAACTGTGAATTAGTATCAGGCATACTAAGTGAGAAGCCACCTTGAACAGTTATGTTTAACTAAACTAGAATCTGGATTCTGACTTTTTGTGGGTGGAGGGCATAAGACTGAACAGTGGGTTAAGCACCCTAACTTCTCATCCCTACAAACTTTTGTTCAAATCCTGAGAAAATGGCAAGTGAACCATGACATTGGGCCCTGATCTACACTAGGAAGTTATTTCAAAATAACTCCCCTTATTTTGAAATAACAAGCTCACTATTTGAAATAAGAGGCTGGTTATTTTGAAATAATAACTCCTGCTTTCCCTTGGGAATAAGCTTATTTCAAAATAGTTATTTGGGGAGTTATTTCAAATTTAGTGATTTTTAAATAATTTCCTAGTGTAGACATGCCCTTAATCACATCCTCCTACTTCCCCTCTGTTAGCTGATCAATTAGAATGTGTAGATTCATCTATGTAACAGGGAACTAAGCAGAACTATTGAGTATGACTCAGAGTCAGCTACACATTTGCTTAGCCATAATCACTCAAATCCTGCTGAATGGTAATAGGATTACTCATCTGCTTAAAGATAGGAAGATGTTGGAGTTCTTTGCTGAATAGAGGCCTAAAATTATTAGAAAAAGATAGTGGCCTTGATTTTCAAAATGCCTTTCAGAAGCTCACACGTGCCCCATATTTATACACAAAATCTACTCTAGCTGTGTCCACAGACTAGGTTTTTCCACCATGCTAACTATGGCCGTGTGCGTGCCCAGACACCTGATTTGTGTATACAGCTGTGGTAATTCTAGACAAATTGCTCACAGTTCCCAGGCATCTGTCCCTTTGATTATCAGGGTCTAATGAGATTAATGGAACCCTACAAAGATCAATGCAATTGTATTACATGCCTAGTGACCGCAAATACCGCATAAACAACATGCTCTGCTTTATAAAATACTTACATTGCATCATCTGTTACTCTGAAAATGTATATTGCCTCCCATTGTCCACTCGTAATTGGTATTGCATTTTCCTATAAAAGTAGATGCACAGCAAGATTATTTCAGGAACCTACAGTATAGGAATTTACTGAGGATAATTCTTCGTTTGACGTACCACTGAGCCATTGATGTAGTGAATATGCTTATAACCAGCCTTGTCACTAAAAATTTTGTAGTATGAAGAGTTATCTGAAGTAAAATATGGTGTTGAAACGAAGAACTGAAACAAAGGGATAGGAAAAAATGACCAGGCTTTTGAGCAATGTATATCATATATACTTTATAATACATACACATTAGAGTGACTAGAGAGTTGCCTTCCCTTTTGTAAGTATATTCTATCAAACCTCTTAACGGGTAATATGAGCATGCCACAATGCTGGTAACATGTACACATGCTTTGTACATACACTTTGTGACTCATGCACATGGGATTGCATGTGTGTGCGCGCGCACTTGGTTTGATCAGATTTTTAATGTATTCATTTTTTAGTTATAATCAGAGTTAGTGAGTCGTAAAAATAAACGTTTTTTAATAAAAATTTGTATTTGTGAAAGCTGCCGGAGTTAAAAGTCCTGATGACTAAAGTCTTCTGTGTAAGCATAAGGTAGCTACAGCATGGATCAGAGGCTGTCTGAGATTTATCACTCTGCTTTACCAATACGCTTCAGTGCTGTTTGGGAATAAAGAGGATTCAATCTCTATTCCTGCTCAAACCTTGGTCTCCTCTGAGACGGTCAACAAGGGAAACAATTGGTGACAATCGTGATTTTTATTTTTTTTAAATTATAGAAAATTATCCCACAGAAAATGATCTGAAGCCCTTGGACGATTATGCCATCAGACACTCTTTAGGTCCCATGACTTTCCAACACTGCTGACTTGTGCTATATTTGAATCTGAGCAGCTAAATTGTTCTGCATTCCATTATTAATCTCAAACCATTAAATCCCCCTCCAAGAATAAAGCAAAAAAATTGTGTGTAGTTTTGATTAGTTTTTATAGCAACTTGTCATCATTAATCCAGAAATGAAGGTAAAGAAAAGGAGTTCAAATAAAGTGTCTTATCCCAGTGGATGCATAGTATGAATCTCAAAATAATAGGACTGTGTGTACTAAAATATGAAGTTTTCAATTAATCCTTGTGTAAAAAGACCCAGACACTGCTCGACTTAGTCTTAGTAACTGACCTTGTCATGACTAAAGAATAATAGACATAGTTTGTGTATCCTATATATGGGGCATGTGTGTGTAACATATACAATGACGTGTCAATGTTTATGTGCAAGGTAAGTACAGCATGGGGCAGAAGCTGTCCAAGCTTCCCCATTCTGCTGCACCAATATGTTTCAGTCCTCTTTGGGAATAAAGATAGTTCAATCTCTTGCATTCTGATGACTGAAAAAGTAGACAGTGGGCATTGTCTGTTTTTTCAGTCTTCAGAATGCAAGTTCCTCAAGGCAAGAAACATGTCTCCTCTGATATCCGAATGCTGTGAGAGCTATTGGACGTAAATATTTATCTTGATGTATTGGTAGTTGAAAGCAAATGTTACCCACAGCTTACTGGTCTCTCGCCACAAAGGCTTCTCCCCCAGTAAAGAAGAGCAGCACTTTGCATTAAAATTATGCTCCGAAAATACATTTCAGACATGTATTTATTATAGACATGTCTGGAGGAATAGGACATGCTTTCAGTGGTGCCAAGGGAACTTTCTTTATCACTGTCCTCTGCCAGGATAATGCTTTTAACAACTCCTGGCACTGTGCACTTAGATACTTCTCACTTATGTGAATGTGATTCCTGTAACTTTAGTATAGACAATAATCATTAAGACTGAGATTTGTAGTCAATGAGAGGTGAGCACATATCTCACTTAGATTCATACTCCCAACATTATGGTGAAGATAAGTAAATGACTGTAACTTTTCATTAAATCATAGAAAAAAACAACAAAAATCCTACTCCACCAGCCCATCCAGTCTGACTCTCTTCTATATGCTGCTGATTCTGAAAAACAAAATAAAAGGCAAAACCTTTAAGATGAATAGGAAAGAGAAGAGTACAATTTTTTCATAGAGATGAAAGATCTTCAGTTAAATATGGAACCGCAAATGGACACAGTAGGATTTTAGAGCTAAATTCAAATCACTCTTGCAGCAACAAGTTCCTGGAAAAATGGAAGGATATCTGACCAGGTATCAGGACTATATCAACAATCTTCTATAACATTTCAATAAAAGCTAGAATTAATGGCTATTTGATCTCAGTTAATTTTTCATTAAAAAAAATCAATCCCTTCAGGACTATTAGTGTTAAATATGTGGATAGAGCCCAACTGTGATAATTTGGCATAGTTCCATTGACTTCAATGGAGTGTTGCTGATTTACATCAGCTGAGGAATGGAGCCTGTATGTTTATATTCATTTTCAAATTTACACCTGATATTGTCCTAGAGCCTTTATGTATTGTAGCACGTAAGCTACTTTAGACCATACCATTATAAGGCCATTCTATATCCAAACACAATGGGTACTGATGAACAATGAGAAATTCTCTTTTTCTTCTCTGTCAGAGGCTAAACATATTGGGTCAGATTCTGGTTTCATTGAATTACACCTTTGTAAATTCAGAGTTATTCCATTTTATTTAGAGGCATAACTCTAGCTTCACAGCAATATAATCAAGATCAGAATCTGATTTGCTTCCTCCATGGTATTGTAAATCTCAGCAATCTTGAGAGGACACTCTTCATGAGTCTGTAGATTTTAGGGACTAACTCTTGCGAATAGTTCCACTAGTGTAATAGTTCAGTTAAAGTATATTCCTCTTTTAACATAATTCATTTTCATAGAATCTGTGACCGAAGTTTGCAAAAGAGATTTGTGATTTGGGGCACCACAGGATTTGGGTCCACAACTAGAGATTCCATAATGTGATTGGGTTTTGACAGAACAGGTCCTCGACCTCTCTGAAAATTATGCCCTCTAAGGTGCTTTAGTTGGGTACAAAGAAGTAGAATTAAGGATTAATACGTAGCATTTAGACACTGAAAATTATTAGTCACTTTTGACAATTTGGGCACCTGCAATTCCTCATATTGCTAAGGATTTTCAGGATTTAGGCCCTTATTATATTTTTAGTGGTGAAATTTATAAAATGGCTTGTACAGATTTAGTATGTATTCAAATCAGTTCTTTTACTAGCTCTAATGATCCTTTTACAAGTTTTATTTATGTTTGACTTACAAGGTTCCTCATGCATTTCCAATAGTGTCTAATGACTTTTTCATTGCATACTATAATGACCTGGTTGTTGATGGAACTAAATTATTTACTTATTAATGCTTACAATTCTGCATGCAATATATTTATAATTTTTTTAATTTTATAAATTAGGGGTTTTTTTTAAACTGATTGTTTAATAGAACATTTTTTCACAATCTGAAGCACTGTGAAATGCATATACAAACATTTGCTCCATGAAGAAAACAATTTGAATCCTTATCTGTAATATAGGGTGTGTCTAGACTACAGCATTTTTTTGGAAAAAATAGTGGCCTTTTTTCAAAAAAACGTCCCCTGCGAAAGTAAATTGAAAGAACGTGGCAGTTTTTTCAATCGTGGTAAACCTCATTTTATGAGGAATAATGCCTTTTTTCGAAAGTACTCTTGAAAAAAGGTGCTGTTGAATACAAACTGTGCTTTTTCGAAAGAGAGCATCTAGACTCTCTTTCAAAAAAGCAGCTCGCTTTTTTGAAAAATCTGCTTGTAGTCTAGATGCTCTCTTTTGAAAAAGCCTCTTTTGAAAGAGGCTTGTAGTCTAGACGTAGCCATAGCAATTCATTTCAGAATTGTGCCTTTTCCTCCTCTTGTCAGTCCAGTAAAGTGCTATGCACGCTGATGTCCCACTGACTTTAGTGGAAGTTGAGGGCATTCAGCACTTTACAGGAGTACTCAGACTTTGCAAGACAGAATCCTTGTGCAGTACTCAAACAATTACTTCTACTGCTTGGCTTTGCTTCTTATTCATAGAAAAAATGCAAACATAAATGGCAAGATTTTGCAAGCTAATAAGTCTGCAAGTAAAATAATGTCCAATTTCAACTTTGCTCATTTCTGCCTATGGACATTGACAATTCACAATTTAGGGGCTGATCAGCAAATGCTTAAACATACAAACAATTTCCATGGGATTACTTGAGTGAGTAAAGATAGTTCAGTCTTTGTGCTTTAAAATGCAGGCATTTATACATCTGTACATTTGGAAGAAAAACTTTAAATCAATGCCACACAGAAAGTATCCAAAACAATTACATTTATTTGCAAATCAAGATCCACCTTTGCATTCCTGATTTATTTATCTCTGTTTTAATTAAGGCCCTGATCCCACAAGTACTCATGCATGTATGTGACTTTTCTCACAAAAATAATCCCTTTTACTTCTATGGCAGTGTTTCTCAACCAGTGGCATGAGTACCATTAGGGGTACTCGAGAGAATCATAGAATAATAGGACTGGAAGGGACCTCAAGAGGTCATCGAGTCCAGCCCCCCGCCCAGAAGTCTAGGGGGTACGTCAACACCACTGAAATTTGGAGAAAACTGAATTTTTGCTTTAAGTTTTACAGCGCTTTATTATTTTTGTACTTTTTACACCCAAAAATTTCATCGCCCACCTGGCGACAATGAAGTTGTTTAAACAAATGTGCTGAAATGGAAGAAAAAAAATGTGTGTGTCTGAAAGCTATAGGTACTGGGGGTACTTATAATTTTTTTAAAGGGGTACTTTATAAAAAAAAGATTGGAAAACACTGTTCTATGGGACCACTCATATGAGTGAAATTATTCAAATGCTTAAGATTTGCAGGCCCATGGCTCACATAAACATGTTTTCATAGCCCCCAATCCTGCAAACACTCACACACACACAGCTTTTATTCACATGAGTAGTTCCATGAAGTCAGATTGGTTTCTATGAGATTATTCACATAAATACAAGATAAACATTTGCCTGAGTGTTTGCAGGATCAGGGCTTTAAAAATTATTTGTGAAATGTATTATTATTTTCAAATGCATAAAGTGTAGCACATTTGTTGTGCTTTATGCCCTTGGTTTAATCAGAAAACAAAGAAAGATGGAACTGTTTTTGCCAGTGGAAATGCACAGAGATGCACTTCTTCAGGACAAATAGTGCTAATGCAGCACTCCCATCTGTTCACGCTCCTTCAATTGGCCATTTGTGCAAAATTTAACATGATAAAAGCACTGTGTCACTGTATAAACAAAGTATTAAGGAAACATCAATGCAATTAAACAAGAATTATGAACACAATCCTGCAAGAGACTGATCATTTTGGCCCCAATCCAGCAAAGCATTTAAGCACATGCTTAACTTTAAACGTGGAATTAGTCCTATTGAAGTAATTTATATGCTTAAAGATAAGCACCTGTGCTTATATGTTTTGCTGGATCCCAGAGTGATCAGCATCTTGCTGAACAGACCCCTTAACTTCCTTGATGTTTCTAAATCCTTTCGATTTTCTATATAAACTTTAATCCTCAAACACATATCTCTTTTTAATGGGACACAAATTCATTTTAAGAAAAATCTGAATTGAACTGTTACATATTGAAAATTACCTTTTTCAAAATGTAAAATTACTTATTGGACCCTGAGATACAAATTTCATCTGAGTAACTTTACATTACTGTGTCTGAATTGTCCCAATGCAGTTGTTCATGTGTGAAAAGCTTGCACATATAAACTTTTGCAGGATTAATACTTAGCTTGCTTTTAAAAATCACAACAATATCTGCTATACATACTTTGTTACGAAAGAATAAAAAGTGTCTTGAATTTGCAAAGTACATTTGAGTAAATTGAAATGTCATGTTCTTTACATGTGCAGTATATAAAAATAATTTTATAAAACATACTTTTCTTTATAAAAATGGTTGCTCGAGTCTATGAACTTTAAGCTTCAACCTATAATGAGTTTTTATAGATAGTTTAACATAACCTCTAGTAATAGTCATTATGAGAAACTTTTGATTATAGGAGTATGAATGAAACCTACATAATGCAGTTACTAAACTTCAGTGTTAACCATTTTGGGGGCATCTGTATGAAATTTGGGCATCAGTGAAATGTTGACCACAGTGCTCTTATCTCTATACTACATTGTTTTGAACTAAGGGTATGTCTACACTACAGCGTTAATTCAAGTTAACTTGATTCAAAATAGTTCATTCGAATTAAGCTAATTCGAATTAATACATCTACACACAAAACCTATTTCGAAATAGCATGTCCACACTGAGTGGACCCTGAACCGAAGTTAAGGCTGGTCAGAACCAGTGCCGGCAGGGCATCAGGTTAGGACTTAGTGTGTAGGGCTGCTGCCTGAGGCTAACTGAGCTCCATGCTTAAAGGGACCCTACCCCCACCCCGGACAGACAGTTCTCAGTTCTCAGTTCCCCGCTTGCTTGTCTACCTTGATGAGGGACAGTAAAGCAGTCCTGTCTTGGAGTGCCCTGAGTGCCTGCACTCAGGACACCACAGCACTCGGCCACATGGAGCCAGAGTTGCCCCTGGGCATGCCGGTCTTGGGGTCGTTGCCATCAGCCCGGCTGCACTTGCTGCAGGCTGCCATCCGGGGGGTCCATCGAGGGGCTGTCAGGATCCAAGAGGCCCTGAGGGAAAGCGTCCACCCCAAGGAGCCCTCAGAGCCACCCCGGTCCTCCCCACCGGGGGCTCGTGCCCCATTCCTCCCCAACATCCTTCCACTTACCCCACCCTAACCCCCCTTCCTGATGTCAAACAAAAGATACATATGTTCAAAAATAGAAACTGGATTTATTGAACAAAACTGGGGGTGGCTGGATGAACCTCTGGGGAGACTGGGAAAAAGAGGTGGGAGAGGGGAAGAGAGAGGGTGGGAGAGGGGAGGGGGAAACCTGGGAGGAGGGAACTGGAAGGGGGAAGCAAAGGGAAGAAGGGAGAGGGGAAGCTCAGGGCCCAGGGTTGGGGGTCTTGCCGGACCAATTTAATTTTCATGCATACCTGCTTCTGGGTTCGCATATAGCCTTTGGTGGCCAGGCTGGCAGCTATCCTGCCATAGACGGCTGCATTCCTCCATCTAGTGCGGAGATCATGGACGTAGAGGACATCCCCCCCAAACCTTATAAGGTCCGTGATCTCCACCCTGGACCAGGAAGGCACCCGCCTTCTCCAGCCCCTGTTAGGCTCCTGGGAGCTGGCAGACTGCTCCTGGGGAGCAGCAGAGGGCTGGCTGCCAGTGGCTTGCTGGCTCATGTTTTGGAGCCACTGGGTCAGGGGCCTCGGTGGCCACTACTGGCTCTGAACTGGCAGGTTTGGAGCTGGCATAGGCACTGTGGCCAGGATCTACCCCTTTAATGGCTCCAAGGCTGGGGGAGAGGAGAGTAAGTTTTCCTGGTTGTGCCCAGAGTGGCCACCAGGGCTCCCTGGGAAGGACTGGAGGAGCCCTATTTCGAATTAAGTGTCTACACAGCACTTAATTCGAAATAGCTATTTCAAATTTGGAGTTACTCCTCGTAGAATGAGGTTTACCAAATTTGAATTAAGTGCTTCGCTATTTCGAATTAATTTCGAAATAGCGGTTTGCATATATAGACGCTATTAAAGTTAATTCGAAATAATGGCTGTTATTTCGAATTAACTTTGCAGTGTAGACATACCCTAACTGAAGTAATTTAGAAACTAATTCAAACACAGCTTTAATATACAGGCAGTCTCCGAGTTACGCGGATCCGACTTATGTCGGATCCACACTTACGAACGGGGCTTTCTCTCCCTGGAGCTCGCAGGCAGCGAGACCGTCCAGAGCGCAGTGGTCCCGCCACCTCGACCTCCAGGGCGAGAAAAGCTGCTCCGGGTGCCCCTGGTCTGCTGGGGACCATCTCCAGCAGATCAGGGACACCTGGAGCAAAGCCGGGGAGGTGGAGGGGTCCCGCGCCTCTGAGGCTTTGCTCTGGCAAAACCTCAGAGGCGCGGGACACCGCCGCCGCTGCCGCTTTGCTCCCGGTGCCTCTGGTCTGCTGGGAGCAAAGCCCCGGGCCTGTGGAGCGAGGTGTACCGGTAGAGCGTGGAGCGTGGAACGAGGTGTACCGGTAGTTCGGAATAGGAATCCTAGTCCGAACTACCTAGGTCGAGCCCCGTGTAGCCGCGCTGCACGGGGTTCGAACCAGCGGGGTTTTAAAAATGGCGTCTCCCCGCTTATGCAAATGAAGCCCGGGAAATTCAAATCCCGGGCTTCATTTGCAAGTGCGGTATGCATACATTACCCTCCTAGTTCGAACTAGCAGGGTAGTGTAGACATACCCCTTGTAAGTCAGAACTGGCATCCAGATTCAGCCACTGTTGAAACTGATCAGTTTCAGCAGCGGCTGAATCTGGACGCCAGTTCTGACATACATACAGATTCAACTTAAGAACAAACCTACAGTCCCTATCTTGTACGTAACCCGGGGACTGCCTGTATATGCTTTCAGAGTATATAAATTGGGTGTATTTTTTCACAGTTTGGCTCTTCCGCGTGAGGAGATCTCAGGGCTCAGAAATAAAGAGGAGAAAGAAACCCAATGGCTTTGAAATCAGCGCACATCTGTTTTGTGATTTTATTTAAAGTCTTTGAAAACATAGTACTGACAATTTGATTTCTTGCTTTAGTAACTCAAATTTATTTATTGATTTACTTTGCAGAGGAGTCACAGTATCATGAAATAATTCATCAGTAGTTCTAGGTTCTTAGTTATTTAGTTTAACAATGAGGGTGATTAACTAATGCAGGGGTTTTTAACCTTCTTTTTCATTTGTGAAAATCTAAAAAATTCCAAATGAAGTTGTGGTCCCCTTAGGCATAGTCTGCAGACCTCCAGGGTCCAGGGACTATAGGTTGAAAACTACTGAACTATTAGAACAAGGGAAGTACCATATAACAATATATTTTGATATTTTCAGATCTTAAGTACTGTGAGTCTGTCACAGAGGTCATGGAAGTTATGGATTCTGTGATTTTCCAAGCAGCTTGGGCACCCACTATGCCAGCCACGCTGGCCACTGCCGAGGCAGTCTCTGAGCAGCAGCGGAGTTGGATGTGGGAGGAAGCTTGGGAAAGGGACAGGAGGCTGGGGCACAGGAGGCATGAGAGCTGTTGGTGGCACTTATTTGGGGGTGCACACTGGAAGTGGCAACATGTCCCTTGGCTCCTAGGTAGAGCACAGCCAGGTGGCTCTGTGCACTGCCATCTCAACTCTCACTGGCTGCCATTCCTGGCCAATGGGAACTATGAAGCTGGTTCTCAGGCCAAAGCAGTGTGCAGAGTCTCCCTGACTGCAGCTCTGTCTTGAACCTGAGGGACTTGTTGCTACTTCTGGGGGGCTGTGCAGAGCTAGGTAGGGAGCTTGCCAGCCCCTCAAACCTCCCACCACAGGATTAGTGGGGAACCCTCCCAGAGCATCAATGGCTCCCATGGGCTGCCCCCGCCCCTCCCCCAATCGCCCAAGTTTTAGTTAGGGGTATATAATACAAGCGAGGAACAGGTCACAGGCGATGAATTTTTGCTTACTGCCTGTGACCTCTCCATGGCTTTTACTGAAAATATCTGTGACTACAATGTAGCTTTCCCCCTCTTTTTCTGCTTTAAATTTTTGGGGTTTCTGTGGTCCTCTGTGCCTCTTGCTCTACTCATCATCTGAAGAAGTGGGTTGTGCCCATGATAGCTCATGATATTAGCTATATTTTTTGTTAATATCTAAGTTACTAGAGGACCAACCTTTCTGGAAGATACGCTTTAGTCAGTCACACATTGCAGGGCTTGATATAAGAGTAACTGAAGGAAGCTCCATGGCCTGTGTGAATAGGTCAGGCTAGATCAGTGGTTCTCAGCCAGCGACACGTGTACCCTGGAGGTATGCAGAGGTCTTCCATGGAGTAC
The DNA here is from genome assembly GCF_049634645.1 of Pelodiscus sinensis. NCBI lineage: Eukaryota > Metazoa > Chordata > Testudines > Trionychidae > Pelodiscus > Pelodiscus sinensis. The sequence continues at coordinate 34,780,151 of NC_134717.1, forward strand.
ATCAATTCATCTGGATATTTGCCTTACAATAAGCTACATAAAAAGCACTAGTAATGTCAGTACAAACTAAAATTTCATATTTGTTTATGCTACACACTGAAATGTAAGTACAGGTTGAACCTCTCTAGTGCAGCACCCCTAGGACCTGATCGGTGCCAAACCAGAGAATTTGCTGGACCATGGGAGGTCAATATTGTCTACCAGTATTACCAACACTTCCACTGCTTACTGGGCTCCTAGAAGACATTTGGGGGTAAATTAGAACAGCACAGAACATTAAGAGCCAGGACTGCTGGATGTAAACAAACTTTATGGAACCGCAGGAAACTTGGCCCCGCCTATCATAAGTGAACATCTGGCTAACTAAAATCATGCCAGACCAGAGAGTGCTGGACTAGAGAGATTCAACCTGTATAATATTTATATTCCAATGATTTCTTTTAAAACAATGGTAAAATGAAAAAGTAAGCAATTTTTCTGTAGGAAAGTGTTGTGACACTTTTGTATTTTATATCTGATTTTGTAAGCAAATAGTTTTTAAATTAGGTGAAGTTTGGGGGTACATAAGACAACTCTGACTCCTGAAAGGGGTATAGTAGTCTGGAAAGCTAGAGAGTCACTGAACTATATAATTTAATTGATCTTTCTAGCCTCAGAAATCTATGAATCTGTATTCAAATTCTGTAACGTCTACTGTCTGTAAATTCAATTTCACAGCAGAGTTAAGCATATATATCAATGTGCAGTACCTCTGGACAGTACCAGGAATTGGAGTTTTCTTGGAAGTCACATACAGCTAAGACAGAAAAATTCTGGATTCGCTTCAGCCATTGCACACTGATTCGATTATCTGTTACCCAAGTAAGCCAAGTGAAATAGTGATCACTAAAAACAAAGAATGAAAGCTGGTTATTATAATATAGAAGTAGACTATTACTATCACATCCATTATGGCCCCAATCTTGCTTTATTGAAGGCAATGGAATAATACCCATTGACTTCAATGGGATTGGATTCAGTCCTATGTGAATGAGGACTGTAAACTGCATAATATATGAATCAGTAAAGGCAGTATCTAAAACTTCAGGTTAGCTCCAGATCCATACGGTAGATAAGTATGAAGCTGCAGCATACAGAAAAGAACCTCCAGAAAAGAAATTAAGAGGTCCCATCATTCAGCACAAAACAGAAAAGGAAAAGAAGATGAATTTGAGAACACACTACCTTGATGCTATCACTGCAGGAACAGGTACTTCCTTAGGACCTAAACCTTCAGGGTTAGTAGTGTCTACAATAAACACTCTAACGGTAGGATTTTTAGCCCCAGCCTTCAAAGGAAATGTATTACCAGGTTATTCAAATCAAGCTCTGGAGGATTAGTTACCAGTTTAAAAAAATAACATTTTTTCTTGCAAGAAAGAAATAAGTTTCTAAAAATAATAATAATACTATGGAACATAATGGAGCAAATTCTTAATCTAGTATAAATCTAGAGTAATTCATTGTGGCAATTTGTTACTTCACTTATCATTAGTTTATGCATCAAGACAAATTATCTAGTTCAAAGTCCATCCGCAAAAAAGCATTGTGCTTGGGGGTAGAAAACATGAAATTAGGCGGAAGTTCTTCTCTTCTCTGTGCAGTGTATATCTCTGGAATATATACTGCCCTAGTTTTGGGCAGAAGACTTCTGTTAGAGCATGTCTACACAGCAGGACTAAAGCCGAAATAAGCTACGCAATTTGAGCTTCATCCATAGCTTATTTATGCTTTTGGCACTGTCTACACAGCAGTAAGTCTGAGTAGGAGCTCTCTTCCTCCAACTTCCCTTACTCCTTGTAAAATGAGGGTTACAGGAGTCAGAGTGAGAAGTCCTCCAGCTCGACATTATTTTGACATTATGTCGAAGGAACTGCTTGAAGTGTAGATGCAGACTGTCTTATTTCACAATAACGTCTGTTATTCCGAAATAACATTGCTATGTAGATGTACCCTTGGGTTCCTAGGAGATCTCTAATACAAAACAAACAACTTTGCTTTATATTGGGAACTCCCATTTAAGGCCTGAACCTAGCCCATTGAAGTCATCTATGTCCTGACTACCTAAAGTCAATGGACTTTGGATCAGGTCTCTGAAGGATTTGAATATATATGAGATCTCACATCCTCTTATTTCTCAGTGCAACATAGGCCTTGATTTTTTTTAAAAAATACAGTATATTATAATGAAAACATTGTTAAGCAACACAATAAGTACAACAGGTAAGAAAGTAAAGTAAGGCCCAGAACCTCCTTATATTTGTAAGCTTAACTGCACTTTCATGAGTAGTTTCATTTATTTCATTGGGACTACTCCTGTGCATGTAAAGGTATAATACACATGTTTATATCTTTTCTTTCTTAAATAAATTCTAAGCTAGAGCAGAATTAAACTCTGCTACACAGGAGTATAAACATTCTTCATGTACATTTGAGGTATCTCGATTTAAAAGACATTGCAACCCATTTACAAACCAAGAGGAATAAAATGGCACCCATTGAAAATAATCAACATACCTTGGGATATGGAATAGACATTTTTCTAGGATACTGGTCCTCACCATAATATGAATATTCAATAATTGGTATGTCAGTATCATTAAATTCTACATATGCTATAAACTTTCCATTTGGAGACCACCACAGAGCATATTTCACAGCAAGCATTTCCTCTAAAAAAATATACATATCAGTTGCAGGTCCTCATTTATAACCTAACAAGGCAATATAACCTAAAATTACATCTTTGCCATCAGTGTACACATCACTTCTCAACTAGAAAACTCTTCTATATGAAAAAGATCTTGACTCTTCAAAAGCACTTAGGAATATGAATAACTTTATTCATGCTGTAGTCTATATTAAGAGGAATTTGGTTCTAGTTTAAATGATCTTAAATTTAGAGGAGTAGAGGAAACTGAGATGACTAGTGTGAGATAAGTTAGAGGTAAGTTGGAGGTAGTATAATGGAAAAATTGAAGTCAGAGAAGACATGACCCATAGTTATATTGTTGTTATGTTTCTGTTATAACTGGTTTTAGCATGGATTTTTATGAGTGTTTTTAAAATTTGTGAATCTTTTATTAAAATGCTATCTGTGTTGATAGTATGGGAAGAATATTGGTGCATATGTTAATTTAAATAATGTCTAATGTAAAGAACCAATAAGGAGCCTGCAGAATTATGAAGGTTGTAATGAGTAGGCTTAATATTAATTACTATTATAAAAATAGTTGTGTTACTGGTGCGGAGAGATCCACTTAACATCAAACAGGTATTGTAAGGTTCCAGGAATAGAAGGCCATACTCCACTCTGTTTTCAGGAGACTGATCACTTATTAATGGACTACTGAGTGTATAATACTCAAAGAAGTACACACTAAAGTATGCTCATTATAGCTCGAATGCTTCAAGGACTGCTTTTAGAAGTGGACTTGGAAGAAAATGAAGGATGGAACCTAGTGATCAGTAATTATGAGGCTGTCCCAACTTCTTGGAGTAGCATAAAGGCAATCACCATGTCTGAAGGGTACAAAGAATGAAGGGGGTGATCAGGAGAATGGAAAGGGCAGAAGCTTGGGAAGTAGGTGGACACTGACTGGAAAATATCCTCCCTTTATTCAGAGCACTGCTCTGAGGAAAAATAAATTATGTACAGTACATTAAAAGCTCATGTTTCCTATCAGAAAAATACCTTAACAAATTGGTGCATCATTTACTTTTAAAGCTAGTTCTTTCTATTCCTAAACACCAAAAAGGATTTTCATTCTGCATCAGTCCACTGGCTTATCTGCTCAGGTACTGGGATTAGCCAGAAGAAGGCAGAAACTAACAATATACCTTTGTGCAATGCCATGCATGAGGTCAAGGGAGGAGGAAGATAGGATCTTTCTTCTTCATTTGGACAGGTAAATGGTTTATGCCGCAAAACAATAAGTCTGGTTACTCATATCATTATCATCACTTGTACACCTACAGATATTAACTGTCGTAACATTTTCCCACACTGAATAAAGCTACTGAATGCATTTCCATCACCTACTGTAGCAGTGAGTTCCATAGATTGATTATATGATGTGTAAAAATACATGTCCTTTCACTGATTCTATTCTTTAATTTTGGGTGCCCCCTTGCTCTATTGCAACAGAAAAAAAAGGCAATTATTAATTATCATGTCCCCAAATATAGGATCTCTTATGAAGTGCTGGGACTCATAAAACCAGGCACCTTCCCAGCACTCTAAAGCTTCCTCCTGTATATTGATAGGATTTTGCAATAATAATATGCTCTTCTGTAGTTTTCAACCTTATTTTTAAACTTCTCTAACGAGTGGTTCCCATCTTTTGCCTGTACTTGTTTTTATGTAATGGACAACATAAGGTAGGGTGTGATGATGTAGTGAGACATCAGAACATCATAGGCATGTAGTGAAATTAGAAACTGAAAAATAATATATATACACTGATGAATAGGTCAGCCCAATTGCTTTGTAGAAGTAAATCAAGCTATTTTACGCTGTATTGAGTCTGAATCTTGACCTTAGTTTAAGTCACCACAAGACATGAAGACAAGACATGAAGTGGAGATGTTGTTTTACACATTCTCTGCTATCTACCCTCTTAGTCAGTTCAAAGAGAAACCAATGCTCTGAAGGACATCTGGTTCTTGTCCTTCACAGGAGGATGGCTCTAAGGAAAGATTAGCCTATCTAGTAGGGATCTGTGTGTGAAAGAGAGAGGGGAGGAGGAGAAGGAACTGTAAAAATGAGGATAAAAAGGTATGGCATGGAATTAGAAAATAAGACCTGTTTTCTGGCATTGATAAGGGCTGGGTAGTTACACCCAACTAAAGCTGCTAACCCAAAACAGCACTATAGAATGAAGTCACATAACAGTGGATGAAAGGAATATTTACAAAGGGCTAAATGTAGCCCATGGTCTAGAGTGGCTTCTGCTGGGACAGCTCCTGCTGAAGGGCACCTAAGGAAGAAAGTCCACTGTGGATCCCAAGTAAAAATTGTCCAAGTACAGATGTCCGAGCCTGACAGAAACTCACAACTGAAATGTAGTAAAATATAGACTCTAAATACAGCACCCACTTGCACAACACCAGAGATCTTAGGAGGGGAAATGAGAAGTAACTTATCTAACTGAAGCTATAGGCAAAATTTAACTGAAGAGAGTGTAGTTTCCTGAGTTGAAATTTAGCCAGGACACAGCACTTAACATTTCTACTCTGATGAAATGTGCCATGTTATCTTGGTTAACCACAGACTCTTGATTTCACATCTCATTTGAAACTGGGACTGTCATTTGGTGATTTATGGGTAATGCTTAGTTACCAAGTTGATAGGCACACCAGGCTTACTATTGCCTTAGAAGATTTCAAAATACTAAACCACTAGCACTGTTTCTTGCTGCACTTTGAGGTTGCTTGGTGTTCTCCCATCTGAGTTCTGACCAAACCCAGACTTTTTTAATGCAGTTTTCAATATTAACTTACCTTCATAGACCCAGTCGGGAATTCCATTAAATATTACATTCTCTTTTCCATTATTAGTTATTTTAATAGGCAGATCTTCAGGATATAGTTTCAGATAGATATTATTCTGATAAACATATGCCTAAAGATGAGAATGTATTTGTTAGGAATATGTACGCTGATATTTAAAAAAAAGATCTGACCAAATTTTCTATAGTCAATGCTATTGTGTATACATTATACATTATAATAGGCCAAATCTTGAAATCTTGAGTCAAGTAAAATTAGAAATGGAGTCTTTGCAAATTTTCCCAGCAACCTAGTATCTCTCTTGGGACTAGGTTTGAATTTGATCTAATAAAAGAAAATTATAATATGAAGGCCATCTTCTTCTTTCAGTTACACCGGTATAAATCTACAATAACACCACATAATTTTTTGTCATTATGAAAAAGTACTATATTTAAACTGTTAAACTGTTGATGCAGGTATCTAATTCCCATTAGTTATATTGGAAAGTACACAAAGGCACTGAATGAAAAAATATCTGAGATATTAGTCATAAATGAGTCTCAAAGGATTTAGTTTAGTTTGAATAAGCACCTAAAAGTTAGCATCCTCTTTGAAACTCATTCAAACTTTCTGAAATTCTTGTATCTTTTCAACCGAGCTAGAAATTTCAGGTGACCAGGCTTTTTTGTGAGATTTCTGGTATTTCTGCTTCAGGTCCTAGCTCGGACCAGCAAGCATAGGATAAACCATGAGTCTATAATATAAAAATGTTAAAGGAAATCAGACTTTATTGGAACTTCAGAAAAGAATCGATTCAGATTCACTTTGAGATTTGGGCCAAGGTTCTTATTTTACTTGACCACATTTGTCCATTTCTGTTAGAAAAAAGGAGCCTGATCCTGTACCCTTTGCTCATCCCAAACTGTTAGAAAAATCAATGGGCGTTATGGTGTGCTGGGACTGCTAAAATATGAGGATTTTCCTGGAAAAGTGTGTCTCTTAATAGTATCAATGTTCACTTTAATAACATACAAGTAAAATGTCAATTATATGTTAAATGACCAACAAAACAGCACTCAAAATTCCTAGATGGAGCGTGCAGCCTGTTTGACCTCTCTTCTCCCATTGTCAGATATGGAGGTCAGTGAGAGTGCATTTGCTTGTCAGTGTTTTACTAAGAAAATGTCTTAACCATGAGCAATGTGCAAGTTCTTGACAAAAGAAATAATGGGGCAATAGCTAATTAAGGATCATTTACTGTTTACAAGAAGTTAAAACATAAGTTTTAGACTAGAATAAAGTTGTTCTATAATGGTTCTCCCACTTCCACATTGATCAGATAAACTGTTATCTGTATTAAGTATGGTTGATAAACACAGTTTAAAGTCCTGTCAAAATAGGGCTTAAGCAAACATACATAAGCAATAAATCTATTCTGTTTTTCAAAAAGTAACATTATTTTAGCACATCATTATCTTTACTGACCAATTTGTGTCCAACAGGTGACCAGGATATATATTGAATTGTATGTGGAAGTGGATTTTCTGTTACAAAATTACTAAAAAAAGAAAAAAAAGGAAAAGAAGTTGAAATGACTATTGCCAGCACTGTAAACCGACCATAATATTGTACATATATATATATATATGTGGGACAGATTAAAGAAAAAACACAAAAGCACAATATTTTAATTGCATTTGTTTTGTGAAAAAAGCAAATGTGGTATCAGAAAGGTAGGTAGCATTTGCTGTGCAAACCAGGCAGTTAGGCAGAAAATAATGTGATTCATGCACAAGGGCTTGTATGTGCTAGCAAACTTGTGTGTGCACAACTAAGTCAAGCAGCTCTTTGTCTGACTGCCTGAAATGTCAGTCTTACCCTGTATCCAACTATGGCACACTCAACTAAGACACTTGCTATCCTATAACAGGTGAATTACTATTAGAATCAGCTCAAGCAATGTGTGAATCATGTGATCACATGGAAGTTCCATGGCATCACCTTTGAGGAACCTGCAAAGCATCAGCAGTACCTAGGTACTTCGGGAGAGCAGCCACAGCATCATGTACAATGACATTCCTCAGCACCCAGGCTGCAGTGGCCTCTTCCCTTCACCCCTGGCAGCACTTTTGCAAGGATGTAAGAGAACAGTCAAAATGGAGAGAAAATCAAATAAAGGAGCTAGATAAAGGACAGAAGGAGGGACTAGAGAATTCTGAGTTGTCAAATATTTAGGCAATCACAGATCAAATGACCCAAGATGCCTAGTGATGAAATAATAGGAGGATTTTCCCATGGGACATTTTTTCAGGAAAATTTCTGAATTTTGCACCAGCTAATTAAGCAAACATCAGGCAACTTGAGAGACTGAAGCAACAACCAGACAGTGAATATCAGAACAGAGCTTTCAAATGGAAATGCTAAGCAAACACATAACTGGAGTATCTGGCCATAGTTATGTGAGAAACAGGTATCAGCTTTTACCTGTATTCAAGATCATAAATGTGGTATGATGCTGTATAAGAATGTCTCCAAAGCTGCAAAAATTGAGTAAGCCAGAAAAAAACATTATCATCTCTGAAGTATAATGCCTCTTAGTGCTCCCCTTGGGCCTACCCACCACCCTACGCAATATAGTACTTTAATTCACCCCTTTAATCTACTGTTAATGCTTCTTGAGCCCATGTTAAGTAATGTTACTTCAACCTATGAAGTATAAGATGTTAAAAAAGCAGAATTTGCAGTGAAGCCATAGAAAAAGGAATTACCTTTGTGTAACTGCTTTCCAGAACTATAAATTTTTTATCAGCTGATAAAACAAAGTTTGTGGCGTTAACTTTTTTCTGAAAGATTGAGAAGTTGATTAGATTCCCGCACTCATGTACTACATATCCAAATATTTAAATCTATTTGTATTTACATGGAAATTTTTAAAGCAACTACCTTTTATTTATTTTTTATATGGAAATGATACATACAAGTGTGTCATTAGTCAAGATGGTATTTGAGCTCTCAGTTTCAACATTATAAAGAATAATGTTATCTTCTGCTGATTGATGAAGATATTCATGGCCTGTTGGAGGGGGAGGGAGAAAATTAATCTTTATACAGAAGATATTGTGAAATAAAAGTGTTCATCTGAGTACAGCCCCTATTTAGCAGTTGAGCAGTTCAAGAGAAAAAGTCTTTTGAAATCAGTATAAAAATAAGTTTTGCCTTATTTTGTAATTCCATAATGGCACAAAATTGTGCAATGATCTGGCCTTTGGACACACAGATACTTGCTGAGATTACACTGCACAACCATGATATGGCAATTACTTTATAGATATAAACCAATTTCTTCTCTGCATTATGACTGGTCCATTTTAGGCCCCATAACATACACATGGGCCAAATTTTGGCTTAATTATGCATGTGCTACTGATCTCAGGAGCTTAATACTTAACTTCTTATAATTATTCTGTATATTAAAGAACTCACTTAGGGCTTTTCTACACTATGTGGAAGATTGATGCTGCCACAATCTATCTTTCAGGGTTTGAATTAGCTGGTCTATTGAAGAGCTGTTGACGCCAGTAGTCCTGCTCCTTATGAGGAGTAAGGGAAGTTGATGGAAGCGTTTGCTTCTGTTGATAACCCACTGTGTGGACAGTACCAAAACATGATTTAAGCTAAGTTGACTCCAGCTACATAATTAACATAGGTGGAGTTGCATAATGTAAGTTGGCTTTCCCTTTTAGTGTAGACCGGGCCGTAGAGCCAAATCCTTGACTTATATGCAAAGTCTGAATAAACAAGCCTCATCCAAAGGCACTCTGTAGTTCTCAAGAGTATAGGATTTTCTACCCTAAGGCTACATCTTCACTGAGAGTTCTTCTGACAGAAAATATGCTAATGAGGAACTTGTTGGCATAAGTCGGGTCTCATTAGCATATTTTCTGCCATTTCTTTTTGCGTAAGGAGTTTTTGTGCAAAAGAGAAGCAGTGTGGATTTGGGGCTTTTTGCACAAAACCCCTGTTTTGCACAAGGTCCATATGCCTCTCTGGGACAGGCACAAGGATCCTATGCAAAACGGGGTTTTTTGCACCAAAAAACCCCCGTCCACACTGCTTATTTTTGCACAAAAACCCCTAGGGCAAAAAGAAATGGTAGGAAATATGCTAATGAGATCATGACTTATGCTAATGAGTCCCTCGTTAGCATATTTTCTGCCAGAAGAACTCGCAGTGAAGACCTAAGAGAGCAGTAGGACTGCTTAAGGATAAGGAGCACAATGTGAGTAAGGGTGGCAGTGTGTGGCCCTCAAGTATAAGAGTATCAGTATCTAGTGAAAGTATAAAAGTTCAGTGAAAGATAAAAGATAACAGAGTTTTAGAATGGCATGTTCAGTGCATCCAATGGAATCAAGTACAAAAAAACAATGCCTTATACAAGATTAAGAAAATGAAAGCTATTACAGGCAGTCCCCGGGTTACATGGATCCGACTTACATCGAATCCCTACTTACAAACGAGGTGAGGCAACCCCGCACTAGCTGCTTCCCTCCAACAGACCAGGGAGACGCGAAGCTAGCGTCCCCCCACCCCCAGCAGACGAGGGAGACACAGAGCGGCTTTTCTCAGCAGACACCTCAGCTTGAGAATAAAGGACTGAGGGAAGTGAGATGTGGGAGAATAAAACTGAGCTCTGGAGAAATGTTTGGCTAGAGTTTCCCCTACAATATGTACCAGTTCCGACTTACATACAAATTCAACTTAAGAACAAACCTACAGTCCCTATCTTGTACGTAACCCGGGGACTGCCTGTATATGAATCCTCTTTCTTCCAATCGGTTAGATACTTGAAGTTTCTGGAATTTCTGCCATAGAAGGGTGAGCTTCGGCTGTGATTTCATACCTTAATTTAGCAATGAGCTGAGCATTCAGTCAGAGCAACAGTCATCCTGGAGAAAATAAGTCTCTGATGGCTCATATACACTTAAATGCTACAATGGTGCTACTCTAATGCTGTAGCACTTCTCTTGTTGTCATAAGTAACCCGTCTCCCTGGGTATGTCTACACTACCCCGCTAGTTCGAACTAGCGGGGTAATGTAGGCATACCGCACTTGCAAATGAAGCCCGGGATTTGAATTTCCTGGGCTTCATTTGCATAAGCGGGGAGCCGCCATTTTTTAAATCCCCGCTTGTTCGAACCCCGTGTAGCGCGGCTACACGGGGCTCGAACTAGGTAGTTCAGACTAGGTTCCTATTCCGAACTACCGGTACACCTCGTGGAACCTAGTCCGAACTACCTGGTTCGAGCCCCGTGTAGCCGCGCTACACGGGGTTTGAACAAGCGGGGATTTAAAAATGGCGGCTCCCCGCTTATGCAAATGAAGCCCAGGAAATTCAAATCCCGGGCTTCATTTGCAAGTGCAGTATGCCTACATTACCCCGCTAGTTCGAACTAGGAGGGTAGTGTAGACATACCCTGAGAGGTAGTAGCTAGGCCAACAGGAGAATTCTTCCATTAACCAAGAGCTGTATACAAAGGGCTTAGTTCAGCTTAACTATGCCACTCAGGGGTGTGGATTTTTCACATCCCTCACTGATGTAGTTAAACCAATCTAATTCTCTAGTGTAGACCAATCCCCAGCATGTATAAATCAACCAGAAAAATATATAAAAAATTAAATATAGCCACAAAAGATATCTTCACTTACTTGAAATCCAGTATGGAAAAAATGTTTTGTACTGAAACTTTCCATTCAAATAATCCTCCAGTGTAAGAGCCCTAGGACTGTCATCTGAGTTGGGAACTTTAGAAATAAGGTAGAGAGAGGAGAGTTAACACTGTGTGGAATAAGCAGTAAAATATGTTCCTTGCTGAGTTTTCCCTCCTTTCCAGAAATGTACAGTACTGAGAAAGGAGTGTTCCAGTTAGACACAGATCAGGCAAAAGCAGAAGCAGCAAAGCTTTCTATCATTGCCCGGTGGCAGCGTCCTTCAACTGTCTTCTGGAAGAACTGCCTCAAGGGAGAAGATGCAAGAAAATGGACAGAGAACAATTCATTTCACATAAACAACAATGTACGTATGTACCAGCAGACACTTGGAAGGCTGCAGAACCCTTTCCCACACAGTTTCCAAGATCACTCCATATTTAAAGAGAGCATGAGTCCTGTACTTTTGTAGGGTGTGAAGGTGCTTGTAATGTTTACAGGAACTTCCATATCATTTGAAATAAGCCCTAAACCCCAACAAAGAGTCAAATAGCCACTTTAAATAGTTGCTCACCTCAGCTAGATTTCAACCAACAACGGAGTAGTGGAAAGCTCAGCATCCCACGACCAGTCCCCCTCTTTACAAACTTTTCAATGTTCTTACCAAGTGTTGGAAAATGGATTTAACACATGAAAAATTATCACATGAACATTTATTATATTTTGCTAATTTCTTAGCATAGCCAAAAGAAAGCAACAATCACCTACAGAGAGCTAGAAATAAATCGGGAAAATTTCATAAATCTAGTGAACTAAATGTTAGAAATCTAGCAAATGTTCAAAGGTCAGTCCCCTTGTCTGATCTCCCTCTACAGCAGTGATCATTCTAGCAACACACTTCTTCTGGATGAGCCATGCATATGACACTTCATAAATGGGCTTCTGACTGGTGCTTAACAGCGTGGACTCTTGGCAGTGCCCAGAGAAGTGCTGGGAAAACCCTACTGACCAGTGCTGGGAAAACCCTACTGGTTGTCTATCAACTTTCTTATCTGGCAGTCAAGGATGTCGGGGAGAACAGGCATGGGCTGAGTGACATGAGTCACAGCACCACTGAGCTCCCAGTGAGACAGGAGGATGGCGTCAGAGGCATAATGGGAATGGAGCAAACAGAACCAAGTCACCTCAGGGTATGTCTACACTACAGCACTAATTCGAACTAACTTAATTCGAATTAGTTAATTCGAACTAAGCTAATTTGAATTAGTGCATCTAGACCTAAAAACTAGTTCGAATTAGCATTTTGCTAATTCGAACTAGCATGTCCACATTGAGTGGACCCTGAACCGAGGTTAAGGATGGCCGGAAGCAGTGCCGGCAGGGCATCAGATTAGGACTTAGACCGTGGAGCTGCTGTCTAAAGCTAGCCGAGGGCTGTGCTTAAAGGGACCCCCGCCCCAGACAGACAGTTCTCAGGGGTTCCCCGCTCGCTTGTCTAACTCGATGACGGACAGCAAAGCAGTCCTGGCTTGGAGTGCCCTGAATGCCCTCATTCGGCACATCACAGCACTCGGCCATCGGCCCGGCTGCACTTGCCACAGGCTGCCATCCAAGGGGGATCAATCGGGGGGCTGCAGGAGAGCTTCCACCCCGAGGAGCCCACAGAGCCACTCCAGTCCTCCACATCGGGGGCTCATGCCCCATTCCTCCCTCACCTCCTTCCACTTACTCGTCCCTAGCCCCCCTTCCTGATGTACAAAACAAAGGACAATTGTGTTCAAAAATAGAAACTCTCTTTATTTAACAAAACTCGGGGAGACTGGGAAAAGGAGGTGGGAGAGGGGAAGAGAGGGCAAATAAAATGATGAGAGATTTGGAACAGGTCCCATATGAAGAGAGGCTAAAGAGACTGGGACTTCTCAGCTTAGAAAAGAGGAGACTGAGGGGGGATATGATAGAGGTCTATAAAAGCACGAGTGGTGTGGAGAGGGTGCATAAAGGAAAGTTCTTCATTAGTTCCCATAATAGAAGGACTAGAGGACACCAAAGGAAAGGAATGGGTAGCAGGCTTCAAACTAATAACAGAAAGTTCTTCTTCACAAAGCAGATAGTAAACCTGTGGAACTCCTTGCCACAGGAGGCTGTGAAGGCTAGAACTATTGCAGAGTTTAAAGAGAAGTTAGATAAATTCATGGAGGCTGGGTCCATGGAGTGGTATTAGCCAGGGGATAGAAATGGTGTCCCTTGCCTCTGTTTTGGAAGGCTGGAGATGGATGGCATGAGACAAATGGCTCTGTCATTGTCTTCGATCCATCCCCTCCGGGGTAGCTGGTGTTGGCCGCTGTCGGCAGACAGGCTACTGGGCTAGATGGACCTCTGGTCTGACCCAGTACAGCCATTCTAAGCTCAGGGCTCAGGGTCGGGGGTCTCACTGGACCACCTTGATTTTCATGCAAACCTGCTCCTGGATGGCCAGGCTGGCAGCTCTCCTGCCCTAGACGGCCACTTTCCTGTGCCTAGTGCGGAGATCGTGGATGAGGTCCACCATCTCCGCTCTAGACCAGGTGGGCGCCTGCCTCTTGCAGCCCCGGGCAGACTCCTGGGAGCCGCCAGCCTGGTCCCGGGAAGAGGCGGAGGGCTGGGTGGCAGCGAGTGGCTGGTTCGTGCCGTTCCAGGTGCAGAGTCTGCTGGCTGGGTGCTGGCAGGCTTGCACCTGGCCCGGGCACCGTAGCCAGACCGTGCCCCTTTAAGGGCTCTGGGGCCGGGAGGGGGGCATAGAGTTTCCCTGGTGTTGGCCAGAGTGGCCACCAGGGAAAGCTGGGGAGGGCTACCCTCCCACTAGTTCGAATTAAGTGGCTACACAGCTGTTAATTCAAACTACTTAATTCGAACTAGGCGTTAGTCCTCATAGAATGAGGTTTACCTAGTTCGAATTAAGCGCTCCGCTAGTTCGAATTAAGTTCGAACTAGCGGTTTGTATGTGTAGCGCCTATCAAAGTTAATTTGAACTAAAGTCTGTTAGTTTGAATTAACTTTGTAGTGTAGACATACCCTCAGAGACAGAGGAAACCATGAGACTCAAAGAGCAATAGAAGCAAGCTGCAACTAGATGGTCTAGTTAGCATCCTCTGCATAATTTCATGGGGGGTGGGGAGGAGCTGGAACATTTCTGTATTGAGTGGGGAGTACAAAAGAGATCATCAATGGCACAGGAACAGTTCACTGCTGGATTTTTTGTCTCATCAGGTGGTTCTTTGACAGATATTTCTATAAGAAAGGCTAGAGATTTGTGTTTGAATTGCCAGCCAAACCAGTGCAGCTGTAGTACTGTAAAATGAACAATAATTTGTTTATTTGATGGTAGTGAAAAACACCATTTGTAATGATTTTGGAAGGGAGTCGTCCTCACCAATACTTCATTGCAGCCTGCTGCATTGCAAGCTTGGCTGTTCTGCTGCCACCCAGTTTTATTTGCAAACTACTTCTTGATTTACAAACTATGTATACGTTATTGTAAACCAAGCACAAAAGATGTGGCTGTTTAAAAAACAAAATATGTTGAGAAAGCTAACACACATTAAGCCACCATTTGGGGCTCTGGGTGGTAAAACAAAGAAGTTAGCAGTGTGAATCAAAAGAGAGCAGTATTGAAAGCTCTGGGTCTTGTAAATGCAAAGTTAAGGAACAATAGAAACTTAGGTGTATTCATGAGAAGCACAAAAAATAAAATAAAATAAATCATTAGCTCCCTTGCCAGAAAGATCAGGGAAAATTCTTATAATGTGCAGCACATCAGATGCTGTCTGATAAAGGCAGTCGTCCTCTGGTTAGGCTCATCTGTGAGTAAATCCTAGGAATGTCTGTGGTTCTCTTTTTGAAGATAACCACCATACATTTATAGCTTTCTAGTTTTGGGGTGCTCTTTGAACTTAATCCTACTCCCTCTGAATGGGATTTTTGCTATTGCCTTCAATGCAGAAGAAAGCTGTGAAGCTAAATAGAAGTGAATGACAATACACAGACAGAAACCTAGACATGCAAAGAAAAAAAACCACACCCCACCCTGAAATCCACTAAGTTGGTGGCAAGCTCAGAAAATAGCCATACAAATTCATGAAGAAGTTAATTCTCCATGATAATATTTTACCATGAGCCTGAATGTATTCAAGAGAAGAAGGGAAGATTACAAACTTTTATTGAAATGTTGTTAAAAAACTGCTACGAAGAATCAGCTTCTTCATCATTACCTCTTAACACCAGTTGAAGGGACCCTTAAAATGTCTTGAATTACCATATACTTTCCAGATTAAGTTCTTCTACATGAATTATTTAAAATTATTAAAAACCAAGGAATAAGATTTATTTCTATTATGCACTCTAAGGAGCAAAACCTGCAGTCCCATTTGATACCTTTAGTAGGCAAAAATCTCAATCTTTATTTAAAGGTCCTTATAGAATCTAGAATAGAATTCTTAAAAAGGACACCACCGCTATCACTGGTGAAGCTAGTGACCTCCATTTGTCTTAATTTTCACATCAACTGATGAGATTCTTTAAATAGTCTTTTAACCGCATCACTCTGACACACAGTATATCCTCCCATAACTTGGTACAACTGCTACCTTAGCACAACTGCTAAATCTGTCCATTTCTTCTTAAATTTCCAGCTTGCCTCTTTGGGTACGTCTAGACTACATGCCTCTGTCGCCAGAGGCATGTAGATTAGACTATCTGGCAAAGGAAAATGAAGCGGCGATTTAAATAATCACCGCTTCATTTAAATTTAGATGGCTGCTGTGCTGAGCCGATCAGCTGTTTGTCAGCTCAGCGCGGTAGTCTGGATGCTCCGCGGTCGACATCAAAGGCATTTGTCGACCTCCCAGGGATAAGGCATACCCAGGAGGTGGACAAATGCCTTTGATGTCGACCACGGAGCGTCCACACTACTGCGCTGAGCTGACAAACAGCTAATCGGCTTAGCGCGGCAGCCATTTAAATTTAAATGAAGCGGCGATTATTTAAATCGCCGCTTCATTTTCCTATGCCGGGTAGTCTAATCTGCATGCCTCTGTTGCCAGAGGCATGTAGTCTAGATGTACCCTTTGAGAAAACTGAATGTATGTTTCTTACTTTTTGTTTGCTGGTGACTTATAGTTTTGAATGTTTATTCATAAGCAATTGAAAAGACACTTAAATGCTCATAATTAAAGCAGCAGCTTTAATTATTTGTGTTTTTCTGACTTTTTTTTGTATAACTAAAGTTAATTTCAATAATTAGTCCTTGAAATCATGTTCCACAAAGAAATACTATGTCTTCATTTCTTCCTCATCTTTCAAATCCTTCCATAACTTTAGTGCCAGTTTTTAATCCTTGCAGAACAATTTGGGTATTGCAGGGTACTGAGAGCCACTGAACCAAACTGTAAGCCCTGTGTGTGGTGGAAACCAATTCAAGCAAGAGGGTGAGATGGTACTCCCAGCTCCAGCACCTCTAAACCCTCATTTTCGATTCTGTTTGTGGGACAGCTCTGATCAGGCCAATAATTTCCTAAAATAATTTCAGTTTTATCTAATTATTACTTCAGTTTTGTTGATATGCAAAATATATACTAACAGACTGGGTCTCCCAAAATAATGTGGCCACTAGATACCCCACTGATATTCATATTATTTGTAGGGAATAAAGTCCCAGATTGTCCAAATTTGAAAACACCAGATCTCCAGAATACCAGGCCGTCATGCACACTAAGAGTATATCGTGAATTGTTGTTTGTGAATGTCCCTCTATGGTTAGAAAGGCTACATAATGATTGAATAGTGTCCTTTCTGGTTTACATAGCCACTTTCACTTTGGGAAGTGGCTGTGCAGACATAATGTAAGGGAATGAAGTGTTGGTGGATTGACCTAGCAGTCACTGTTGGGCTGGAGTCCACACATCAGGGATGACAGTCAGTAAGCAGGAGCTGAAAGAATTACTAGAGCCGGGTTCAATAAGCAAGATTTGAAGTCAAAATCAGGCCAGGGGTAGAGACCAGATGTCAGAGGAAATATCAGGCTAGATTCAAGAGGCAAGGATCAAAGCCAGAGATCAGGAGATAAGGTGAGGTCTCAAGTAGGCCCATTTTTGAAGCAAAAAATATATTTTTTTTAAGGATGAGCATTTCTGAGTGAAATTGAGCAGTTTCCAACCCACTGTGAATCAGGAAAGTCAGCTGTCATTGCAAATATGTAATATTCCTATTTTCACAAGTTTTAAGTATTAGATTAGAACAACCATGTAATCAAAATTACAAATGCAGGGAAATCATATAAACTGCAATTGCATATTTATGTAAAATTGAAAGGAAAATTGTGAATTTCTTAGTTCTACATTAGCAAACATGAGGGCAGTTCTCCCATGTCCTCTTCCCCACAGAGTTGTTATAAAATTCTTTCTATAATTCATACTGGATGTACAGAGTATACCTTTTCGTTTATTTTGGAAGAGGGAATTTAGCTGTCTTCCTGTTTAAGCCTCAAGTGGAGTTAATTCTCTTTCAAGAATTCCAGCTTCTCACAGTTAAGCAATATTGTGAAATACAGCATTCTGACTCACCATCTATTTCCTGTTCTTGTCTGACTTGCAAAATTTGCAGACACAAAAACACTCATGTCTGTCTCTGGAAACTGAGCTACAGTTCAGTTGGATTCCAAGACAGATTAGACTTTTATGCAGATAGATATAATACCCACAGTTCCATTAGCTAGAGTACAGATAGGCCAATACCAAACTCTAACTGCTTGGGGTTTAGGAAATATTTACTTATGGACAAGTTAACCCATAATTTTCCTTAACAGAGTTTCTTGAATCTTGTCCCAAAGCATCTGGTACTTCAAACTGTTGGAAACAGGAAACTGGAGTTGATGAGTATAGGAACTGATCATTAGTTTGACCTGGTTTCAGCAATTCCTGTTTCCTGTCAGTGAGGTTTTGGGCAGAGCATGATGCCAACCGAGCATGTGTTCATGGACAAGGGGAGTACATTACGATCCATTAAGTTGGACCTCTTTGTGATAGCTCATAATTTTTACCATATATTCCTTTCATCTCCACAAGGCCAATGAGCTGAAGGGAAACTATGGAAATTACTCATATCCTTCCACTCTAACCGAACCCAGTAGATTGCTATGGTAATTTTTCCTCCATCTCCAAAGCCCAGAGGTGTATAGTCTCACAAAATTCATACCTCGCCTATTATTATTCACCTGCTATGTGCACAGTAAAATG
This sequence comes from Pelodiscus sinensis, assembly GCF_049634645.1. Lineage (NCBI taxonomy): Eukaryota > Metazoa > Chordata > Testudines > Trionychidae > Pelodiscus > Pelodiscus sinensis. The sequence continues at coordinate 34,798,658 of NC_134717.1, forward strand.
TTTTGGCTTAAGAATCAGCCTAAAGAAGCCATGGTCCAGCCTCAACTGGGAAGTATTGCAACTATGCCCATTGTATCCATCAATGATGTTCCACGTCATAGACAAATTTTGCCACTGAGGTCATTTCATGATATATAATGATTGATGACAACATTTCAAAGTGTATCAGTGCAACCACCAATGCCTTTGGAAAACTTCAGCATCATCTCTAGAATGAATAAAAATTGGTGTTTACATCATCACTACATTCCTCAATGGCTGTGATATGTGGATTATTTAGCAATACCACAGAAAATGCTGGACCAATTCCATCTGCAAGCCCTCTAGCAGATAAAAAGGAATTAAATGGCAGGATTTGGTTCAAAACACTGAGATCCTTCAGTGCTCAGACATCACAGGCACTGAAGTTTTCATAGTGAGAATGCAGCTGAGATTATGCTGTCCTGTGGACAGTATGTCTGGCAGTAGAATTCCAAAGGCCTTCTTTTACAGAGAATTGCAAATTGGAACATGTCTGGGAGCAGACCAAGAAAACATTCAAAGACTTTGTTGAGGCCATCCTCCAATCCTGCAATGTTGAACTCAGTGTTTCTCAAATGTGGCCACCAGTGATTTTACTCACAGCCTCCTGATAATTGAGGGAAGGGGCAAAGCAGCAGGCCCTCCCCTCCTCCGGGCCCTCAGCAGGAGTTGGGCCTTCCTCCCTCCGATACACAAAAACTGGAGACGCAGGCAGCCTGTGAGTTCCCCAGAGGGAAGCCAACAGCCTCTGTGGGCCTCTGGGCAAGATGGGAAGGGGGCTCCATGTTCCCAGAAGAGGCTGAGCCTTGGGAGAAAGGGGCATCCAACTCTCAGTGCCACTCAGAATGTGGGGCTGGGCCCTCCCCCAGCCCTCAGAGCCATGTGGGGCATGCAGAGTGGCAGTTCAAAGCGGCCTGGGTTCCCAGCTGTCATCACCTTTGAAATCATCAGTCCCAGGGCAACTGTCTCCTTTGCCCCTCTGTTGGTGGGCCTGGTTTTCCACCTTCCTGGGTTTGGTGGGGTTGAGCTCCAGTCATGGGATTTTGGGCTCCATGTGTTTTTTCTTTGGGTGCAGAGCAGTAGGCTCTGTCCCATCTGCACAATAGCAGGCTCTTGTCCCTGGTCCCACAGCAATGGGCTCTGGCACTAGGCTTACATTCCACCACCCCGCCCCCTGCTGCTTCCCCTGGCCCTACATTCATTCCCCTATGGTTCCTGTTCTGCTGCCTCCCTACTCACTTCCCCATTCAGGGCTTAATTTGTTCCCTGGCTTGCCAGGCCTGAGTAAGTCTGCTGTGAAAAGGGGTATTTGTATGTTTGTTAATGTCAGTTTTCACAGCAGACTTAGTAGTTTGTTGGGACGCTGTGAAAAGTGATACTAACATACAGTGTCACATTTCTCAGCAGCAGGCTTACTAGCCAGCAAAACTTAGGAAAAAATAAAAGCAAAAGAAACAAGAACAAAAAAAGAGTAGGTAGCTGCATTCTGCGGCAACCAAAACATTTGTTGTGAGAAACAAAAAGGTTGTGATAAGATCCAATGGCAGCATCTCAGTCATCTTAGACTGAAGAGTTTCAAGACACAGCAGATTGCTGTAGTCAGTACTGCATGGCATAAAGCTAAAAGCATGGCACATTCATCTACAATAGACTTCACCAGTAGCACATGTAGATGACGCTGCAGAACCTCTTTGGTCTTTGGTGTCATCTCAGAACCCACAATAACTAACTACAACTCATCCATCAAACTCTCTGAGGCTATGTCTACATTGCATTCTTTTTCTGGAAAAAGATCCACAAACTGCAGTTCTCAATTTGTGTACCTTTTTCCACTTTTTTTTTTCCGAAGAGGCTTTTCCAACATTTGGCCCATCTACAGGGGGCCAAATGTGGAAAAAACTTCCCCTTTCAGAGATCACTTACCCCTCATAAAATGAGGAATACAAGGCTTCCGAAAAAGAGTGACAGCTTTTTCAGAAACTGAACTGCTCCCTGGATGTGGCAGTGTTTTTCCAGGATATCTCTGGTATCCCAATTACCAGAGTGTATCCTGTACTCTGTAGTGTAGACATAGCTTGAGAGATTCCATCAACATCCTTCTTCAGCCTCTGTATCATAAATGGGCAACTTTGTGGCAGTAGAGGGTCATAAAATCCACTAAGGCCTTAGGCAGGCAAGGGGTATATGACATGATAGCAGAAGCTTGTGTCCTGGCTCTGGGGAGTGTGACATGGGGAGGAGGAAGAGGTCAAGTCTTGACCCACGTCTTGTCACTATGCAGTTGTGGTATCCATCCTGTGGGACTGGACTCCCTGTTTCCACCTGTTGGTGCTTTCCACAGGGTCACCTGATACACACATTTGTATGCAAGTAGGACCCTCCCTGCATGATGCCCAGCCCTCTTCCTAGGCTTGGCGCCATTGTATTGCCCGCACTGAGCTGAGTCTGTGGCAGGCCAAATAAAACAATTGGGTGAGCTGGATGCAAGTCCTGGGTTGCCAGTTGCCTTTGGAGGAACTGGTGAGACAATATGGGCTTAAGTGACAGCAGAACATAAAAGACATGCTGTTCTGCACTGCCTTGACATCCAACATGGAGAGCACTATCTCCCAGCTTTCACAGCGCTTAGTTGGAGATCCCTAACGCTAAACTTTAAGCAAGACAGGGTGATGCTAGTGGGAAAGTCTCTGGAGTGTTTGTCTCTTCTGTAGCATCCCCCACTACTGCAGCAGCTACTTTCAGAGATTTAAACCAGTCCTCAATCTTTAGATCCTTTTGGTCTCCTCCCTAGAGCTGGGTGATTAACAGATTTTTTGGTTTCCTGGAAGTTCCAAAAAAGTGGTTCAACCCAAACTAAAATTGAAAATGTTCAGATAATTGAAGAGGTCAAACAAAATTTTATTGTAGGCCAAAAGAAATGTGTTTCAATCTGTTTGAAACAGGACGAGCACTCCATACAAGCCCCAAATGGGTTGATGTGGGCCACTTAACTTTACATGCTGCACCCAGCAGGAAGTTAGTGATTGATAAGGTCCAACTACAGAAATCATCAGCCCCCCCATGGGATCAGTCCTAACTACCAGAGAAATCCCTTTTCCCTCCATGAATGTTACTCCCATAAAAACTTCATTCCACAGACACACTAAAAAGACAAAGTGGTTCATGAGTTGGAAACAGACTTTTCATAGTAGCCAGATCTACACTAAGGAACTCACTCCAAAAAATTCAAGTATAACCATAGACCTCACCACTTCTGGGACTAATTTCAAAACCTCTTCTTTTGACTGGGCTCACCTGCAGCAAACATATTTCTTCCCAGCAAAACATCAATATCCCTGTAAACTAACCAAGCTATTTCCCCTTACACTTAGAAGAAAGGAAATAACCTGCAATTTTTAATATTACTTCTTCTTTTAAAAGCTTGGAAAGAATTAAGATATGGTGAAGGGGGTTGTGCAAATACTTAAATTAGATAAATCCTATGAGACATCTCACCTAGAAAACTGCCTTTGTTAATAGGCCACTGCTACTTAGGTCCTGAATTTAAGACCACATATGTCCCAGTCTTTGTATCAGAAACAATTGTTCTAATAGGGAGCTACAGTAATTAGTTCAGAGAGGAACAGACACCCGCAAACCTCATTGTATGACAAGAGTTTCTCTAGAGCTGGCCAAATAAGGAAACACATTACTGGCTAATATTTCATTGAAAACATGATATGTCGTTGGTAAATAGAGTAGTCATAATCTAATCAAGCCACCTTCCTGCACATAAAAGCAATGCATTGAGCTAATGATTTATTGGAAAAATAGCTTCTACAATTATTATTCAACCATATGTAACTTAATGCAAGTTCTCCAAATCCAAAGCAAATAATAACAGATCATTAGAGTATCAGCGTCCCAAAGGCAAATGCTTTATAATAGAAGTGTGATGAAAATTATGTTTGCAGCCCTGTCAAAGCATATTATTTGTCATACACAGTAAAGTTAAAGCATGTGCCTTTCACTTGAAAGAACTTCCTTCAACATATGTTGGCATCTCCAATTTTTCCGGAACTTTAAACTGTCAGTAAAATGTTCTTATAAGCTGAGAAAGCCATAGCCACACTGGCAGGATAATAATAAAAAACAGTTTTAAATAAATTTTTTAAATTTATTTTATCTAAGACATGTTTTTCAATGGATTACATGATAAATTGCCTTACCTCTTGCTGGAAGTAGTAGAATGCATGTAATTAATAAAGAAAGCAAAAGGCATACAATCACTCCAAATATAATTTTTAGCTGGGTCTGTGGGATAAAAAGCAAATAATAATTATTTTACAGATATATTATGGCTTTGTTTGCACATTAACATCCCCACCACAAAAAAGAAACAGAAAGGTATTCTATTTAATTGCTGACATCCATCCAAGTCAATAAGCATAAATCTTCCTGTAATATATTTAGAACTGTTTTTCTTCCTCTGTCCTGTGAAGCAAATACTTACAGATCGGAACCTGGCCTTGTGCAACAATAGAAAGTTTACAACAATAAATCCAGCAATTTTAAAAGGTTGAATTTTGTTCATCTACTGACCTTCATTTTTCCAGATTTATTCTATAAGAATACAAATTCTTTCTGCTGGGTGTTGATCAGTGGATCAGTAAGAGGAGTCTGAAATGGCAGGCTCTGCTTTCACAGTTAGTCAAAACTTAGGAAAACTTTTTTTTCCGCATACTTTGAAAAACCTTGCCAAATTTCAAAGGTTTTCTGGAAAATTAGAAACAGATTTTTGGGAGTGTTCTTGGCCCCAAAATGACCTGTGGGCTGCTGTGGGAGTGGTAATTATATTCTCCTTCTCCATGTTAACTGCAACCGACAGCTGATTACAGTAAGTTATGGGTTTAATGACTCAACAGTAACATCAATATATGTTGTTTGCTTCTAAAATGCATAATGTGTGTTGCCAAAACTCAGGGTTTTAGAACTTATTGACAATAATCTTGTTTGTAGTCTCAACGAAGTAACAAATAAGGGAAAAGTAAAGCCTTTCTTATTTCTATATGCTTCTGTGTTTAGTTTTTGGGAGAAAAAAGAAATGCAGAGTGAGGAACAGAATATGTATGCTTTTTAATCTCTTTAAGCCAATAGCTCTTTAGCATAATGAAGAAAATTATTGTATGTACTTCTGAGAAAATGATAATTTGTGAAGCAGACTTTATAGTATACATTTGAATGGGAAACATCTATGGGCCTGCTCCAAAGTCCATTGAAATCAAGGAAAGTTTCTTCATCTACGTCCATGGGCTTTGAGTTTTTCTTTTGCTTAGCCCCATCTCTGATAAGGATTCTTTTAAAAAGTTTGATATTTCAGTGCCAAGAAAAGCATTTTTTTTTCAATTCCCCTTATTTTAGTGAGCCAAAATATACACATACAGCTGGTTGTACGAGTGCTCTAAACATGAAATTGCATGTCCCTCTGTCCCCAGTGGCATGTTGCAGCTGAAGTTACTGAAGTTAATGAAGAGAAGTCAAATCATGCTAGTTAGCATACTATACATATAGTTACACAGGCCTTTCTCAAATTTTCTGATCCTTGCTTTAGCTTTGGTACAGCTCTACCGGTGATAGAAAAAGATGACAGCACTTGCACAGACTGGCCACAGGTGTTTTTACCTTCATGTCATTTAACTTTGCTTAGAGCTGAACCAGGGTAGAAGAGTAGAGAAAATTCTAAATGCAGAAATGTAGACACAACCCTTAAAGACAATGTCATAGGGTATGTCTACACTACAGCATTAATTGGAGTTATCTTAATTCCAAATAGCTATACACACAAAATGTAGCGTGAATTAGCATTTTGCTAATTCGAAATACTGCATCCACACTGACTGGACACAGAATCAGATTTAAGGCCAGTCAGGCACGGCATCAGGTCAGGAGTGTCTGTAGGTGGCTGCTGCCTGAGGCTATCTGATGCCTGTGCTTAAAGGCATCAGATAGCTACCCCTGCCCCCGAGCAGTTGGTTCTCAGGTGTTCCTGCTTGCTTGCCTGCCTTGATGAGGGGCAGCAAAGCATTTGTGTCTCTGAATGCTCTGGTTGCCCTCACTGGGGACACCACAGCACTCTGTAACATGGAGCCAGAGCTGCCCCTGGGCACTCTGGTGCTTATCCTGGATGTGTTGCTGTGAGTCTGGCTGCACTTTCTGCAGGCTGCCATCCCAAAGGTCCATTGGGGGGGCTGTCAGTATCCAGGAGGACCTGCAGGAGAGCTTCAACCTGAGGAGCACTAAGAGCCTCTCTGGTCTGTCCCACTGGGGGCTTGTGCCTCATTCCTCCCTCCTTCCACTTACCCCTCCCTAACCCCCCTTCCTGATGTCAAATAAAAACACATTTCTTGCCAAAAACAAACTCTCTTTATTGACCGAAACTGGGGTGGGAATGAGGGTGGGAGAAGGGAAAGAGAAACCTGGGAGGAAGGAGCTGGAAGGGGGAGGCAAGGGGAGGAAGGGGGAGGAGAAGCTCAGGGTTGGGGGTCTTGCTGGACCAACTTGATTTTCATGCAAACCTGCTCCTGGGTTCGCATGTGGCCTTTAGTGGCCAGGCTGGCAGCTTTCCTGCCATAGACGGCTGCATTCCTGTCTAATGCGGAGATCATGGACGTTGGGGGCATCCCCCCAAACCTGAGTACAGTCCACCCTGATCTCCGCCCTGGACCAGGAAGGCTCCCACCTTCTCCGGGGCCTGGCAGGCTCCTGGGAGCTGTCAGACTGCTCCTGGGGTGCAGTGGAGGGCTTGCTGCCAGTGGCTTGCTGGCTCATGTTTTGGGGCCACGGGGTCAGGGCAGTGACTGCTGGCTCTAGGCCAGCAGGCTTGGAGCTGGTACAGGCACTGTGGCCAGAGTCTTCCCCTTTAAGGGCTCCAGGGCTGGGGGGAGGGAGAAGAGTTTTCCTGGTTCGGCCCAGAGTGGCCACCAGGGGAAACTGGGAAGGCTGGAGGCCAGCTAATTCGGACTAAGCAACTAGACAGTGCTTATTCTGAATTAGCTAATTCGAGTTTGGCGTTATTCCTTGTAGAATGAGGTTTATCAAACTCGAATTAAGCGCCCCACTATTTTGAATTTAATTTGAAATAGCGGTTTTCTTGTGTAGACGCTATGGAATTTAATTCGGAATAATGGCTGTTAACTTTGCAGTGTAGACATACACATACTCATGGGCTATGTCTACATTGGCACCCCTTTCTGGAAAAGGGATGCTAATAAGACACTTCGGAATTGCAAATGCCACGGGGGATTTAAATATCCCCTGCGGCATTTGCATGAACATGGCTGCCGCTTTTTTCCGGCTCGGGTTTTTGCCGGAGAAAAGTGCCAGTCTAGACAGGATCTTGCGGAAAATAAAGCCTTTTCCAGAAGTAGGAAAGTAGGAATAAGGGATCTTCCGGAAAAGGCTTTATTTACTCTAGACTGGCGCTTTTCTCCGGCAAAACCCCAAGCTGGAAAAAAGCGGAAAGGGGTGCCAATGTAGACACAGCCATACAGTGTGGTATTGCAAACTGTGCCTTTAAGGACTAAGCTTCTCAGATAAGGGTGTCTACTTGGGTGCTGTGAAGTTCCAGCTGTTATTATGTGCAGGCAGTTGGAACAGAGATAGAATAAGTAAGGTGTCTTGCAAGCACCTTAAGTACTGATCACTGAACTCCAGAGAAACAACCCTCCATTTAATCTAATCAAACTAGGGAGCTACTTCAACTTAATGGAAACTCTCCCTGGCCTGCCTTTGGAGAACTCCACAACCCAGAGCTGCCCACAGTATTTCAGAGTTCTGCACTATGGTCCCAGTTCTGCAGGGCCCCTCCTATGTTCTGCTCCAGCCTCAGCATGTCCCATATTCTGGTGTTTCCAAGTGCCCTGTCCCAGAGGGTATCTTGCAGCAATGCAGTGCCTGTCCTGATACATTTCTCTACCAGCCAGCCAAAGGGCACAGCAAATACACAAGATGCTTGTTTTGTTTGTTTGTTTGTTTGTTTTGCTAACATTGATCTTCCTTAGCATCTGCAGATACAGGTTTCCATTTCCCCTTCTCTGCACACAAATACTCTGTAAGGAAAGCTGACACCTCTGGAAAGAATGTAGTGACATTCTCAACTCATTACTTCAGCATGAAAAAACTTTAAAAAATAACAAATAGTCTTGCAGCATGTTAAAGACTAACGAAAAAAATGTAGCTGGTATCATGAACATTTGTGGGCACAACCCACTTCTTCAGATGAATGTAGTTTAAGAGGTCCAAGTTCCAAATAAATAGCAGAGAGAGGGGATGTGGAGGGAAAGGAGAGGAGAAAAAAATGGGAAAAGAATAGTCAATTAGAGTTTCCATGCTAAATGAAGCTGATAGAGAGGGTTCTAAGTGTTCTTAAGTATCTAGTGTTTGGCCTTTTATGTCATTAGGATGTGGAGTGTAGTGGGTAATCCAATTAAGGTCTTTGTTTAAAACTCTGTTGTAGGTATCAAACTTGTAAATTAAATAAAGCCCCGTAGCTTCCCTCTCAAGCTGGTTTTTGGAATTGGCTTGCAATAATACGGTGACTTTGAGATCTATTAATGAGTGCCCAGGCAAGTTAAAGTGTTCCCCAACAGGTTTCTGTGTAAACTTAAAAAACAATGAATAGTCTGGTAGCACTTGGCACAGCCCACTCCTTCAGGTGACAGGAGTGTTAGATGTGTTACCTTTTGAAATATCTGATTTGTGTCCATTCATCCTTTCTCACAGAGACTGCCCAGTTTGACCAATATACATAGCAGAGGGGCATAGCTGGCACAGATCACATTGGCGGATGTGCAGTTACATGAGCTTTTGATGTGGTGGTTTATGTGGTGTTTGTCTCTGTGGGATTGGAGCAAATCTGGTTGCATCTTAGGGCCTGGCTGTAAACAATTGATTGGGAAATGTGTCTTGGATGGAAGCTAGAGGCTAAGTGTAATCGTCAGTAGGTTTCCAGTACAGGGAGGTGGAAATGTGTCCGTCCATCATGTAACTGTACTGTAGTGTCAAGAAAGTGGAACTCTTGTGTGGACTGGCCCAGGCTAAGGTTGATGGTGGGATGGAAGTTGTTGAATTCCCTGTGGAACTCTTCACAGGTCCCCTTCCTATGGGTCCAGGCTGTTCAAATATGTCTGCAAGACTCCTCGGTCCCTCTTGTGGAGAGAGGCCTTGGAGGAAGCAGTACAGTCCAGGGCAGGGAGGGAGTGGGGTCCAAATCTATGCTCTGAAGCACAGTTGGGATGTTGCAGGGCAGCACAACCTATGGCTCAACTCAGTGCAGCAATAGCACTATAGCCACAGGAGAGCTAGGAACTGACTCAGTTTTAGCAAGCACATCTGAAAGCCCAGGCAGGGGCGGATATAGGACAGGGCGAGCGAGGCGGCCACCCCGGGCCCCGTGCTTCAAGAAGCCCCGTGCATGCGCCATGGCAAAGGGGGGCCCCGTGAAATTTGTGCTGCCCTGGGCCCCGCAAAATGGTCATCTGCCCCTGAGCCCAGGACAGCCCCTGAAAACCAGAAGATCCCCAGAACACTTTCCACCCTATTAGTTGCCACCTCTTCCCCATACTGTGTAAGCTTATAAAGTCTCTTTTTTCATTACCTCCTTCAGTTGATCAATTATCTTAGCTGGTATCTGCCTTTCAAACGAAGGCCTTATTTGTGAAGGACTGTGAGTTTTTCTCTGCTTTGTCTCCATACTCAGCCAAACAAGCAACCCACATCCTCAGCTTTATCTCTGTCTCCCCCTTTTGGCAAGGAAGCTTATCTTACAGATCTGAACTGCTGCCAAAGATGGCTTGAGAAAGAGTAGTGACCCAGGACTATCAAACCTATCCTAGATTATTCACATTTCTTTCATGTCATTACAAGATCTAGTGATTAGAGATCTCTTGGACCAGTCAGTCCAGTACTACCAGATTGTTTACTAATGTTTTAAAATACAGGCAATATTTTATTTGTAATCCCACACCAGTAAAGTGGCCCTTTCTTTGTGCATGCTGAGTGCCTTCACATAACTCACATTAACCATCACCCAGATAACTGACTGCCAATAAATAGAACAATAATTCCCAATTCCCCAGTGCCCCCAACATAAGGCATCTCCTTATTACCCTTCCAAACCATTCCCATCATCTTCTCCTCCAATGCCCCAGAGAATGTATGGGCTTTGAAAGAAGTCCTGAAGCTTAACCAACCCTGAATATATTGGAAAAGTAGGAAAAGGACATTCTTGAGTAGAGGGTCTTATCAGAGAACGCCTTGTTTGCAGCTCGCAGCTATTACAGCAATAAAATGGATCCCAGCTGGGTTCCCTCCTTTCATTGCCATCCCTCAGGACCCAGAACTGTGCAAGGGAACCCTTTCCCACTCTGAGAGCACTAGGACCCCATTGGTAGTGGCCTTGTGGGACAACCACAGAGAGAAACTAGCCAGATATTCCAGGCGAGAAGCAGCCAAACCAGGACCTCTGGACATTCAGAGGACTTCCAACCATTTTAATTGTGCTGAATGCCCATTTGCCTCAAACCACTTCTCTCTGCCTTTCTTAGTTTCTTCTTAGCTTCATACCACACCTCTTCTCCCCTTCCATTGCCTCTCCCCTTCCCTAGCCTCCTAACTAAACCCACTTTCCCCCTAGCCCCCCAAAAATCACAGCACTAACATGACATCTGACATTGCACTATTTGCTTGTGTGTTCTACCACTTTCCCCACCTCGCATCTGTCTTGTCTAATTAGCCTGTAAACTCCCCAAAGCAGAAACTGTCTGCTATTTTGTGTTGGTACAGCACTTGGCAAAAGGGCCCAGCTGTGTCGATTGGCCCTTGGGCACTACCATCATAAATACAATTAATTAGAAATTAATCACTGGGACTCCATATTGAATGACTCTGCTGATAACAACTGTAGTACTGTGGGAGAAGGAGACAAGAGTCACTTACATTGACTCTGCCCAAACCACTGTCTGAATCCATTAGGGATTTAAATGGTCAAAAACAGGACATTGCACTCTGCCCAGAAACTTACAGACATCAGGTATAATTCCTGAAGCATCTGTACTATGTGCTCTCAGCCAATGGTTCTCGACCTTTCTAGACTACTGTATGCCTTTCCAGAATCTGATTTGTTTTGTGTCCCTTCCCCACCTCTACCCCCCGCTTCTGGCTCAAGTTTTGTCTCTCTTAAGAACTACTTGCTTACAAAATCAGATATAGGAATACAAAAGTTTCACAGAACATTATTACTGAAAAATTGCTCACTTTCTCACAGTCACCATATAATTAGAAAATAAATCGTGACCTGCAGGTTGAGAAACACTAATGTAGCAATACAGAGCAGCACAAGCAAATCATTGTCTATGACATTTTAATTTGTACTGACTTTGCTAGTGCCTTTTATGTAGCCTGTTGTAACCCCACACAGGCGAATATCTAGAGTTGATGTGCCCCCTAGAAGACATCTGAGTACCCCGAGGGATATGTGTACCCTGGTTGAGAACCATGACTAGGCTGCCACATTCTGTATCAGGTTAACTTGCAGAGCACTCTGAGGAGTAGATTTATGTACAGGACTATGTAGCACTTTAAAGACTAACAAGATGGTTTATTAGATGATGAGCTTTCGTGGGCCAGACCCACGAAAGCTCATCATCTAATAAACCATCTTGTTAGTCTTTAAAGTGCTACATAGTCCTGTATTTTGTTTCAGCTACACCAGACTAACACGGCTACATCTCTATCACTATTCTAGATTTATGTAGCGCTCATTGCAGTATTCTGTTCTCAAGGCGACAGAGGCATGGTTACCTTCAGCAAAATCTGTATCTAGTATAAATGATTCTATTCACTTTACCAAGAAATTATGAAAAACAAGATTTTTGGCTACTGCTGCTGCTTCTGTCCAGCCATCACCTTGGTGATCTGGCCACCCAAACTCTGAACCTGCATTACATTTGGCAGCTGCATTCCTTCTTCTGGACTTGCACGTAACCTGTGTCTAATGAGCACTGGCTCTCTTCTAAGGCCCTATAATATTTTTTTTTCAGTTTAGCTTTAAAGGTGCCACTTCCACCACTTCTCTTGGGAGATTATTTCACAGGCATTGTCGGAAAGAGCCTTCAGTATACTGGAAATGGGCATTAGGTTCTTTACCAAAGTGAAAAAATATTGTCATAGCCAGTGTCCTTCTCAAGGGAAGTGAACAGAAAGTAAATAACTGTGCCATCTAACTGAACACTGTGACTCAAACTCAGAAGCTGCTTTTCTGGGTAGTAGTCAAAAGACCAAGAGGTAGTAGTCAAAAGGCCAGAAGTCAAATCTTCTGTGAGCATCTTGCTTTCTTTACCTGTTCCAAACTGCATGGGTTGAATTCATGTAGAATGAGAATGAGGCAGAATAAGAAATGAATCCAGAATACTGATGTATGTTTGTGGTCAGAGTTAATGTATCCCTAATGATTATCTAAGATGTAAAAGAAAGCCAACCATCCTAATTGAATTGAAACTGAATGGGAGTTGATAACCAACTGATATTGTCAGTACAATTTGGAGGGGGAAGGAGGTAATGAAAAATAATAATTCACACCGATTGAAGAATCCAAAAAAAAAGCAACTTCATTTTTTCCCCACAAAGACAACTTTCATCTTTAGTTTTTGACCCGTTCTAGAAGAAAGATGACATCTGACATATTTTAAGAAAAAAATCTTCCATTTAAGATCAGCATTTGTAATAGATACTTGTTCCATACTTTCAGGGTCCTAAATCTTGAGGGACTCTTTAAGCAAAAATGAATTGAGCACCAGAAAATGTATTATTTTATATACAGATTGAACCTCCTAAATCAGGGACTCTCTGGTCTGGCAACATCCTTAGTCCTGCTGGATCACAGATGTTGCTGGACCAGAGAGCCCCAGCGCCCAGGAGTGTGAGCTATTTGGGAGTCCAGTGGGGCAGCTGCAGAGCCCTAACCTGGCACAGCAGCAGAGGGACAGTCACAGAACCCCATTCCTGAGAAGCCCTGACCAGGCAGGACATAAGCGGGCCATGATGGCTAGGGAACTCCATCCCTGGTCAAAGTCAAGTCCAAGTTCTGTAGGAACAGAGCCAATCGGAGGAGTATTTATAATGTAGACTTGTTGATACTGGGTAACATGAAGTGAACATAGAAATGGAGGAACTTATATGAAACTATAAAAAGAATGTGTAGTCCTGTGACACCTTAGAACAGGGTTTCCCAACCTATGGGTTGAGACCCAAATATGGGTCACCATTACATTTCAAAAGGGTCGCCAGATGTCTCCCCAGGTGGCTCTGTCCCTTCTCCTCCCCCCGTTTTTGAATTGCCGTGGGTCACCAAGTCTTCCTGAATTGTCAGAATAGGTCCCCATCTGGAAAAATCTGGGAATCGCTGCCTTAGGGTATGTCTACACTACAGAGCTAATTCGAACTAACTTAATTCGAACTAACGCATCCAGACTAAAAAACTAGTTTGAATTAGCATGTCCACACAGAGTGGACCCTGAACCGGGGTTAAGGATGGCCGGCAGGGCATCAGATGAGGACTTAGAGCGTGGAGCTGCTGCCTCAGGCTAGCCGAGGACTGTGCTTAAAGGGACCCGACCCACACCCCAGACAGACAGTTCTCAGAGGTGCCCCGCTTGCAAAGCAGTCCTGGCTTGGAGTGCCCTGAGTGCCCACACTGGGCACATCACAGCACTCGGCCATCAGACCGGCTGCACTTGCCGCAGGCTGCCATCTGTGGAGAGGGGGCAATTGGGGGGCTGCAGGAAAGCTTCCACCCCCAGAAGCCCGCAGAGCCAGCCTAGTCCTCCCCATCGGGGGCTCGTACCCCATTCCTCCCTCACCTCCTTCCACTTACCCTTCCCTAGCCCCCCTTCCTGATGTACAAAATAAAGGACAATTGTGTTCAAAAATAGAATCTCTCTTTATTGAACAAAACTGGAGGAGACTTGGAAAAGGAGGTGGGAGAGGGGAAGAGAGAGAGTGGGACAGGGGAGGGCAACTACAATGATGAGGGGTTTGGAACAGGTCCCATATGAAGAGAGGCTAAAGAGACTGGGACTTTTCAGCTTAGAAAAGAGGAGACTGAGGGGGGACAGGATAGAGGTCTCTAAAAGCAGGAGTTGGGTTGAGACGGTGCATACAGAAAAGTTCTTCATTAGTTCCCATAAAGAAGGACTAGAGGACACCAAAGGAAAGGAATGGGCAGCAGGCCATATGGGCTATGTCTAGACTGCAAGCCTCTTTCGAAAGAGGCTCTTTCGAAAGATGCTTTCGAAAGAGCCTCTTTCGAAAGAGAGCATCTAGACTGCACGTTGAACTTTCGAAAAAGCGGCTTGCTTTTTCGAAAGAAAGCATCCAGTGAGTCTCGATGCTCTCTTTCGAAGAAGCCCTATTTACATTGAAGAACGCCTTCTTTCGAAAGAGGAACTTTCGAAAGAAGGCGTTCTTCCTCGTGAAATGAGGTTTACCGCCATCGAAAGAAAAGCCACGTTCTTTCGATTTAATTTCGAAAGAACGCGGCTTGAGTCTGGACGCAGGTGAGGTTTTTTCGGAAAAAGGCTACTTTTCCCGAAAAAACCCCTGAGTCTGGACACAGCCATGAAGAGAGGCTAAAGAGACTGGGACTTTTCAGCTTAGAAAAGAGGAGATGGAGGGGGGATATGATAGAGGTCTATAAAAGCATGAGTGGGGTGGGGAGGGTGCATCAAGAAAAGTTCTTCATTAGTTCCCATAATAGAAGGACTAGAGGACACCAAAGAAAAGGAATAGGTAGCAGGCTTCAAACAAATAACAGAAAGTTGTTCTTCACAAAGCAAAGAGTCAACCTGTGGAACTCCTTGCTGCAGGAGGCTGTGAAGGCTACAACTAGAACAGAGTTTAAAGAGAAGTGAGATTAAGTCATGGAGGTTGGGTCCATGGAGTGGTATTAGCCAGGGGATAGGAGTGGTGTCCCTTCCCGAAGTTTGTGGAAGGCTGGAGAGGGATAGCACGAGACAAATGGCTTGGTTACTGTCTTTGGTCCATCCCCTCCAGGGTCCCTAGGGTTGGCTACTGTCGGCAGACAGGCTACTGGGCTAGATGGACCTTTGGTCTGACCAGTACGGCCATTCTAAGCTCAGGGCTCAGGGGCGAGGGTCTCAGTGGACCACCTTGATTTTCATGCAAACCTGCTCCCGGGTGGCCAGGCTGGCAGCTATCCTGCCCTAGACGGCCACTTTCCTGTGCCTAGTGCGGAGGTCGTGGACGAGGTCCACGATGTCTGCACTGGACCAGGCGGGTGCCCACCTCTTGCGGTCCTGGGCAAGCTCCCGGGAGCTGCCAGCCTGGTCCCGGGAAGAGGGGGAGGGCTGGGGGCATCGGGTGGCTGGCTCGAGCCGTGCCAGGTGCAGGGTCTGCTGGCTGGGTGCTGGCAGGCTTGCACCTGGCACAGGCACCATAGGCAACCCGTGCCCCTTTAAGGGGTCCCGGGCCGGGAGGGGGGCAATAGAGTTTCCCTGGTGTTGGCCAGAGTGGCCACCAGGGAAAGCTGGGGAGGGCTAGCCTCCCACTAGTTCGAATTAAGGGGCTACACACCCCTTAATTCAAACTAGTAAGTTCGAACTAGGCTTAGTCCTCGTGCAATGAGGTTTACCTAGTTCAAACTAAGCGCTCCGCTAGTTCGAATTAAGTTCGAACTAGCGGAGCGCTAGTGTAGCGCCTATCAAAGTTAATTAGAACTAACGGATGTTAGTTCGAATTAACTTTGTAGTGTAGACATACCCTCAGAGACTAAAATATATATATATTTTAGTCATGAGCATTCAAGGACAAAACCCAGTTCTTCAGATCAGCTGGAGTGGAAATAATAGGAACCCAGAATTTATAACAGAAAAAGAAGGGAGAAAAAAGGGTACCTGTCAATTGTAGTACTGCTGCTAGTGAGACTAACTGAGTGGGCTGGAAGTGTCCCATACTTAGCTTTTGATGTAAATGAGGTGTGATGAAACTGTAATTAAACTATCAATCCCTTCCTTTGTGTTTTGGAGAACAAATCACATACTCGCTGTTCTGGAGCAATCAGGATTTGCAGAAGACTGGCTTTTTCCCCAACCATGTTTGGGCATAGGTGACACAGTCTAAAATATCCCAAAACCTCAGGAGGAAGAAACAGCTAATAAACAGAAGAGGGTGAAAAAAACCAAAACCTCAGTGTTTGATCAGAACATCCAGTTCCCAAATATTCATCTGCTTCTAATGGATGGGCATTTACAGAACTTCACAAAGGAAATGATTCAAACTCATATGACACAGACCAATACAACCGTATAAAAAAAGAGCATGATCTCTCATAAATGTGTATTTTTCTGATTTGGAGGTCTAAACATTTTGGCTAGGTCTACACTGTCATGATTTTCTGAAAATGCTTTTAATGGAAAAGTTTTCCATTAAAAGAATTTTCGGAAAAGCGCGTCTAGATTGGCAGGACGCTTTTCCGGAAAAGCACTTTTTGCGGAAAAGCGTCTGTTGCCAATCTAGACGTGCTTTTCCACAAAAAAGCCCCGATTGCCATTTTCACGATCGGGGCTTTTTTGCAGAAAACACTACCGTGCTGTCTATACTAGCCCTTTCGGGCAAAAGTCTTTCGGAAAAAGACTTTTGCCCGAATGGGAGCAGCATAGTTTTTCCGGAAAAGCACTGATGATTTTACATTAGATCGTCAGTGCTCTTCCGGAAATTCAAGCGGCCAGTGTAGACAGCTGGCAAGTTTTCCCGGAAAATGAGATGATTTTCCGGAAAAACCTTGCCAGTGTAGACACAGCCTTTAGGTATATGTTGTAATAAGCAGAGAAGTCAAGCAGCAAGTGTTGCAACATTAAGAGTAACAGCACAAGCTGTAAAGGGGTAGCCAAGTTAGTCTGTAACAGGAAAAACAAGGGAGAAGGGAAAAAAGAGAAAGAACAGGAGAAAAAAAAAGGAAGGGAGGAAGAAAAAAGATAGACACTGAGCAGATAAGCTACTACTAACTGTCTTTCTTTTTTCTTCCTCCCCTCCTTTTTTTCTCCTTTTTCCCCCTTTTTCCCCTCCACCCTCCTGTAGAAGCTATTTTATGTTTAGCTAGAAGCCATCTTGTATATCAGAAACCATTTCAGCTTTTCTCTCAAGCATGTAGACCAGAGTGAACTTTCTGTCACCCCGTGAGAAGAGGCCTACAGGATGGGCTATTGGTACATGTTAATTGGGCTGGTTGGGACAGGAGATGTACTCCCTCGTACCTGTCCACCATCTTTTGATAAGGCTTTGTTTTTCCAAATTTAATTAAGGATTTCTGTAATTGGATGCCCTGACGTCAGACTGTTTGGTTAAGGGTATAAAGATACTAGGACTGATTGTATTAAGCAGCTTTACTGGGCCCGGCTTTGCTGGGACCACATTTGGCTCACTTTGCTTTACTGATCAATAAAGCAATCAGTTGTTAGCCGCCTAAACAGAGAGGAGCGTGTTTTTGCTTCGACACTCCCCTTATTTATTCTTGGATCTGGAGTTCTAACACTCCAGTCATCTGAAGAAGTGGTCTGTGCCCACGAAAGCTCATGATACCATGTACATGTTTTGTTAGTCTTTAAGGTGCTACTAGTCTATTTGTTGCTTTTTAAGTTTATCACAAGCTATGAAGACCAACAGACCCTTCCAATGTCTCTCTGATGTTGCTTCCAGTACATTAGTCTCAACATCCCATGCTTCAAAATATTGCCCAAGCATGTGATACGGATACACTGAGTAATCATCGCAGAGCAGCCTCTACTTTCCACGTGTGCTAGCATACAGTAGCAGTGAGAAAGGGGTGTAGGAAAGATGGGTCAGAGGAGGAGGAAGCAAATGAGCAAAATGGATAAAAAGTCAAAAATTAGAAATAAAAACAGTTCTCAATGTGAATAAAACCACTATTAGCTGAAAAACTTGAGAGAAACATGGAAAACAGCACTCTTGAGGTTTACAATAAGAAGACAGAATTCAGGAGCATGGAAGGAGGAGAGTGTAAATGGGGTTATGGGTAGCCTGAGGGCACTGACTGAGCTGCTCAGTACCAGGTGGCCAAACCAGGTCAAATACAAAGTCAGAGTCCATTACCAAATTGAGAATATGACCCTTCTGGCACATGGAGCCAGCAACAGCCAGGGCAGAGGTGGGCAACCTGCAGCCCATGGGCCACATGGGGCCCATCAGGGTTCTACGTGAATCCAAGGAGAGGTTTTGTTTACCGCTGCCCACATGCAGAGTTGCCAGATTCCTCTGGTTTCTAGCCACATAGTTTTTTCCTACTGGTATTACTAAAGTGACACACATGTAAAGCAAGGGCACATGAAGGGAGGTGCATGCTTATTGCACACAACATTGACTGTAAAAGCCGTGCGCTCCCTCTGCACCCAATCCAAATGCTGCTACAGTTCATTTGGCTCATTCTGCAAATTCTAGGTATGCAAGCATAGTTAGCAAAACTACCCTATCCCAGGAGACCGTTTTGGTTACAACCATCTTGTGGTCCACTGAGATGAAGGAGACACACTCATGCAGCCCATTCACTAGCCTAGGTTGCACATCAATGATCTTTAGGTTCTTCTCCACCCATCCAACACAGAACCAGCTCGAGCCCAGACACAATAATCTGGGAAATTCACACACACACCCTAGGCACTGCTGAGAGGCAATACTACCTTTCTCACAAGCTGTCATGGTCATGAGGGATGGCCAGCAGCCTGGGGACTCAGGGGTTAACTATGTCCCTGTACCTAGCCAGGTAGCATTCAGCCAATAGAAATGCAGATAGGGATTTCAAACTGAGACGAAGGAATTTTGGGGTTTTCCCTTTTTTGATTCTGGGTCAGTTGGCTCTCTAGATACTGAGTGAGACAGAATACATGTCTCTCTCCAAGAAAGGACTCTTCACCATCTGAAAGTAGGGCAAAGTCTAGATAAATCCATTAAGTTATATTGTTTTCTGCTTTGGGAATCTGGATCTGAGATCTGTGCTGTTAGAAATGGTTTTTTTCTTCTTCTGTAATTAAGTCCTGAACCCATGGGTATCGCCCATGAGTTTATTAATTTGTGACTCTTATGATACAGTCACCTTAATTATGCTTGCAACAGTAGTATTGTATTGGTAATAAAAGTTCTTTCTTTTTTATCAACCTAGTATTGGTTCAGATCTGTGTCCTGGAAAATCTGTCTGTGGATATCAGCATGCCTCTGACTAGGGGGCAGCTATCACAGACTGCAATTGGTATTTTCTCTTTGCTTTTTCAAGCTCTTTGTGGAAAAGAGCTTAGGGTGCCCTGGGGTTGGTTTCACGTTTCCACCCCTGTTGGTGGGTTTAAAAGCACTTGATGGTGGCAGTGGATTTTTATCCCCAAAATCTAAGTTTTTAGGATTTTGGGGGGAAGTTTTATACCAAAGCCTGGAAATATAAGGTTTTGGGGTACTTTTGCGGGCTCCCACTTCTGCATTCTTTGTGCTAGAGTGGGGAATCAGTCTTGACACAAGCACAGAGTCTCAGTGAAGAAAAGAAAATGTTATTAAAAGGAAGGGAAGTAACTTGGTATTAATTTGGGAAAACACCACTAACAGTGTTCATAAACATAAATCATGAGTAAGAGCTCCACCCCAAGTAGGCTGGGCAGTATCATTTTAGAATCATAGAGCTGAAAGAGACCTCAGAAGGTCATGAAGTCCAGCCCCGGCCCAAAACAGGACCAATCTCAACTAAATAATTCCAGCCAGCACTTTGTCAAGCCGAGACTTAAAAATCTCTAGGGATGGAAATTCTGCCACCTCCCTAGGTAACCCATTCCAGTACTTCACCACCCTCCTAGTGAAATAGTTTTTCCTAATATCCAACCTAGACCTCCCCCACTGTAACTTGAGACCATTTGCTTCTTGTTCTGCCATCCATCACTACTGTGAACAGCTTTCTCCATCTTCTTTGGAATCTCCCTTCAGGAAATTGAAGGCTGCTATCAAATCCCCCCTCACTCTTCTCTTCTGCAAACTAAACAAACCCAAATCCCTCAGTCTCTCCTTATAGGTCATATGCTCCAGCCCCCTAATCATTTTGTTCACCCTCCGCTGAACCCTCTCTAATGCGTCCACATCCTTTCTATAGTGGGGGTCCCAGAATTGGACACAATATTCCAGATGTGGCCTCACCAGAGCCGAATAAAGGGGAATAATCACTTCTCTGGATCTGCTGGCAATGCTCCTAATGCACCCTAATATGCCATTAGCCTTCTTGGCTACGAGGGCACACTGTTGACTCATGTCCAGCTTCTCATCCACTGTAATCCCCAGGTCCTTTTCTGCAGAACTGCTACTTAGCCAGTCAATCCCCAACCTGTAACAATGCTTGGGATTCTTCTGTCCTAAGTGCGGGGTGAGGAGGCTAGAGACCAGGTCAAACCAGCCCAGGCAGAAGAGGGTATGTAGCCTCCAGACCAGAATAACTTCTTGGTGGCAACCCTGCCTGGATCCCTGAAGGCAACAAAGCAGCAGTTCCTGCAAATTCTAAGTCTAGGCCCATGGATTCTAACATAAAAAAATTAGTAAAACCAGAAAATAATGTTTTGCATGTTCACACTGCTGAATAATACACAAAAGAACAACTTTGAAGATCTCAGTACAAAATGCAAAACTTTTTCAGATCAACAAATCTGGACTCTACCATTCAGCTCTCCCAGCATATCCTGTTGAGAGCTGTACATATTTAAGGAGAACACATATCAGTTGAATCAGTGTAGATACTAAGGGAGAATTTTGCCCTTAGAATCACATTTTTTACATGCCATATGTACAGATTGGGAGAAATCTACTTTTTATTTGAGAGCATTTGTCTGTGTGACTGTCTCATGTGTCTGTCTGTTCAAGAACTCTTAAATGGTAACAGTTAGTGCCACCAAATGCGGCATTCAACTTCTTATCATAACTTAGAGCCAGGTAAGGGTTTGGTTGTGCCAGGAAAATGGGATGTGCCCAGAATGGGACTGCTTTTCATGAAATCATATAGAAAAGAGGCAGAATCATCAGGCAAATGAAAGGGGCTGGGTGAGGGTGCATTCCTCCCATTAGGGACCGCCCCAGCCATGAGGCTCTAGCCCCAAAGGCGTCTTTAGGAAGGTGGGGACTGAAGCTCCTCCAATTAATATGAGAACATTGCTGGCTGTTCCCCTTTGTCAGGGAACAAGGGGAAAGAGCACAGTTTGCTACATTCCTCACTGTAGCTGGGGAGCACAGGGGGCAGATGAACCTGCCCCAGCCGGAGGACATGTACCCCTTCCCCAGCTATGCCCGCTGCAGTGGCCATGGTGAGGTGCTTCTCACCTGGCTCAAAGCTGCTACAGCGAGAGAGGATTAGGGTTGTACTCTCTCCCTGGTATAGCCTGTACACTGAACCCCTCATCCCCATCCCATCCCAGAGCAATTATGTAAATGAAGCATGTACATTTTCATTTTAAGTAACCCTAACCCTAACCCTAACACCACCCCCCAAAAAAAATTGAATTAAGGATTCAAGCAACACTGGGTAAATCTTCTAGTGTTATATAAGTACAATGTTATGTAAGCACTCCTCCTTTCCTGAGAGGATCTGAGCCTGGCACTTCCTTGCTGTACCAGAGGAAGAACAAAGGATGGGACCTCACATTGTACAATACAAGCAACAACTTTAACTTCAGTTTCTGGTCACATAAGCCTGCTTGCTGCACACAATGGTAATGTCATATGCTCTGAGCCTAGGAGGTCAAACAGCTTTCAAAGCTTTTATAGCTACTGTAGCATCCTGCTAAAAATGAAAAAAAATCCCAACTATTGAAACTGTCTTTTAAGATATGCCATTATGAAAGATATTTAACTCACAGTAGAGTCACCATACACACAAGTCAGTCAGGTCTTCGTGGGTGGAGTTGGGAATTAAGTGTGAACAGGAGGGAGTAGACAGACAGTACCACTGCCATGCAGCAACAGTGAAATCAAGGAAGATGGTGTCAATACTCTACATAGAGTGAGGTTTATATGAAACTTTGGGGAACCAAATGCCATTTGGAAGTGCAGAGGCTCAAATTAGCTCTATAAACACAGACCTTCTTAAATCAGCTGCACATCCCTGTGTATTTAGATGCCTAACATATGTACCCATGTTTCAAAATTTTGAACTTAAACCTGAATCTCTCTTCACATTCTAAATATATACTAATGTTACCTAATTACTCTTCACGACTGTGACAGTTAGGCAAATAATTTATCTCCATTTTACAGATAAAGAACCTGGGATATATATATGTGTGTTGTGTCCATGACACCTGACCAAATGTAGATGGGAAAATACAAAATAGAACTTAGACCAGAAAGAAAGCAATGTGAACCTAACTTACATTTAATCTTACTTGAACTATTGTGTGCTCCTAGGAATCCACAAATGTAGTGATCAATTCCTAGGGTATGTCTACACTACAAAGTTAATTCGAACTAACGGATGTTAGTTCGAATTAACTTTGATAGGTGCTACACTAGCGCTCCGCTAGTTCGAACTTAATTCGAACTAGCGGAGCGCTTAGTTTGAACTAGGTAAACCTCATTGCACGAGGACTAAGCCTAGTTCGAACTTACTAGTTCGAATTAAGGGGTGTGTAGCCACTTAATTCGAACTAGTGGGAGGCTAGCCCACCCCAGCTTTCCCTGGTGGCCACTCTGGCCAACACCAGGGAAACTCTATTGCCCCCCTCCCAGCCCGGGACCCCTTAAAGGGGCACGGGCTGGCTATGGTGCCTGTGCCAGGTGCAAGCCTGCCAGCACCCAGCCAGCAGACCCTGCACCTGGCACGGCTCGAGCCGGCCACCTGATGCCCCCCAGCCCTCCCCCTCTTCCCAGGACCAGGCTGGCGGCTCCCGGGAGCTTGCCCGGGACCGCAAGAGGCGGGCACCCGCCTGGTCTAGTGCAGACATCGTGGACTTCGTCCACGACCTCCGCACTAGGCACAGGAAATTAGCCGTCTAGGGTAGGATAGCTGCCAGCCTGGTCACCCAGGAGCAGGTTTGCATCAAAATCAAGGTGGTCCACTGAGACCCCCGACCCTGAGCCCTGAGCTTACAATGGCCGTACTGGGTCAGACCAAAGGTCCATCTAGCCCTGTAGCCTGTCTGCTGACAGTGGCCAACCCTAAGGACCCTGGAGGGGATGGACCGAAGACAGTGACCAAGCCATTTGTCTCGTGCCATCCCTCTCCAGCCTTCCACAAACTTTGGGCAGGGACACCACTCCTACCCCCTGGCTAATACCACTCCATGGATCCAACCTCCATGACTTGATCTCACTTCTCTTTAAACTCTGTTCTAGTTCTAGCCTTCACAGCCTCCTGCAGCAAGGAGTTCCACAGGTTGACTATTTGCTTTGTGAAGAACAACTTTCTGTTACTAGTTTGAAGCCTGCTGCCCATTCCTTTCCTTTGGTGTCCTCTAGTCCTTCTATTATGGGAACGAATGAACTTTTCTTGATGCACCCTCCCCACCCCACTCATGCTTTTATAGACCTCTATCCTATCCCCCCTCAGTCTCCTCTTTTCTAAACTGAAAAGTCCCAGTCTCTTTAGCCTCCCTTCATATGGGACCTGTTCCAAACCTCTGATCATTTTAGTTGCCCTCCCCTCTCCCACCTCCTTTTCCCAGTCTCCCCGAGTTTTGTTCAATAAAGAGAGAGTCTATTTTTGACCACACGTTTTCTTTATTTCGTACATCAGGAAGGGGGGCTAGGGAAGGGTAAGTGGAAGGAGGTGAGGGAGGAATGGGATACAAGCCCCCGATGGGGAGGACTGGGCTGGCTCTGCGGGCTTCTGGGGGTGGAACCTCTCCTGCAGCCCCCCCAATTGACCCCTCTCCCCAGATGGCAGTCTGCGGCAAGTGCAGCCGGTCTGATGGCCGAGTGCTGTGATGTGCCCAGTGTGGGTAGTCTGGGCACTCCAAGCCAGGACTGCTTTGAAGCGGGGCACCCCTGAGAACTGTCTGTCCGGGGTGGGGGTCGGGTCCCTTTAAGCACAGCCCTCGGCTAGCCTGAGGCAGCAGCTCCACGCTCTAAGTCCTCATCTGATGCCCTGCCAGCAGTGCTTC